>NW_022631010.1:20640360-21147514 GCF_010015895.1 Lontra canadensis
TATATGTTTATAAAAAATAAAATTATAAAAAAAAAAAAAAGAAAAAAGAATGGCACTCCTCCTTCCTTACCAGTATCCCCAGCATCACTGAGGTTAAGCATCATTTGACCCTTTTCTGAACCTGGCTTACATTATACATGTATCCTAACAGCCACATCAGTCCCCTCTTAACCACATGGGATCTATAGCTCCAACCTCAGTAAGGTTTTTATACCCCTGGCAGAAAGAATGGAGGTCTGCTTACCTCTACCATCCTGCTGCTGCAGAGTTGAAAAACCTGACAGAGAGAGTTTAAGTGACTTGCCCAAGGTAACACAGCTTCTAATGGTAAAGACAGAATTTAAACTCAGGTTTGTTTCTTTCCAAAATCCATACTCTTTTCACTCCAACCTTTTATGCAATGACCCATAATTAAGAAGAAGGGACTTGCAGGTCAAAATCTTTGACTTAGTGGGGTTTTAAAAATTCTTATTTATTTATTTATTTATTTGAAAGAGAGAGTGAGAGCATGAGCCAGTGTAGGGGAGAGGCAAAGGGAAAGCAGACTCCCCACTGAGCAGGGAGCCTGATTTGGGGCTTGATCTCAGGACCCAGGAATCACAACCTGAACCCAAGGCAGATGCTTAACTGACTGAACCACCCAGATGCCATGTTTTGTTTTTGTTTCTTTGTTTGTTTGTTCTAATGTCTAATTAAAAGGCAGTCTGAGGGCACAAGTGGCCTGGGTGAAATGAAACAGAAGACTGAACCTGGTGCTTCCTAGGGGGCTTCTCCAGGTGCGAGAGCAATGCAAAGAGGGCAGTGATGCAGGGAAGCGTGACGGCCATGAAGCTTCTGCAGGCACACACAGCAGTTAAGGCAGAGGGAGAGTGAAGGTTGTACTCAGCTGGACTCTGGTGAAAGATATTTTTAAAAATCTATAGCCTGGGAAAACTGGAAAAACTGAAAATCGGAAATTCAGAATTACTGAGGGGTGGCAATTCTTTTCTGTGGCATCAAGTGACAAAATGAAAAAGAGTGCTGGTGGGCATCAGACTGGTTTAGCTGTGTTGACAGGGTGCTGATCTTGAGAACCACTGGACACTCTGGGCTTTAGGAACACCTGGAAAATGTATAAAATTGAAACATAATCTGCCACAGGGTCTCTTTGTTACTGGTCCCCCAACATGGGGACTAGCCATCATGCTGGGGAGCTGACTTGCCTGACTGCCACCAGGCTTTAAGGCCACCTCCTGAGGGTAGGCAAATCACCTGAGGGTGGGCAGATCCCCTGCCTCTGAGCAGGTGTGAGCAGGTGGAGACAAACAGCTGTTGGGGAGACCATGTGAATTATCTGCACACTTACAGTTCTCCTGTAGCACGGCATGGTTGAAGAATCATGTTTGTGTATGTGCTGAGAAATACCATATTTATCAAAATAAAATATTGAGGGGAATAAATCATTCTTTCCATGGTAAAATAATCAGGGTCTTTGGTCCAAATTTCACTGCCATCAATATGCTTCTGGGAGAGGGGTTCCTGGGTGGCTTAGTAAGTTAAGTGTCTGACTCTTGATTTTGGCTCAGGTTATGATCTCAGGGTTGTGAAATCAAGCCCCATATTGCGCCCAGCACTGAGATCCCTGCCCCCACTATTGGGTTCCACCCTGGGTGTGGAGTCTGCTTAAGATTCTCTCTCTCTCTTCCTCTGCCCCTCTCCCCATTTAAAAACATGCTTCTGGGAGAATAATATTTTGAAAGTAAAAAAAAAAAATAAGATTTTTATTTCTATCCCATGTATATTACCAAGCAGCCATTTTGCAAAAACAGCCAGGTGAAAGGGGAGGGAGAGATGCCCCTCTAGGAGGCAAGCTTTGATCTAAGGGTGTCCTCGCTGACAGGAAGTAGAAATGGAGGCTCCCCAGGGACCTGTGGGAAGAAGAGGTGGAGACAGGGAAGATGATGAGATATATATCCTGACCCTCCTGCTCTAGGTCAGGTGGTTACTTAGAAGGAGAGGGACAATGGCCATGTTTCTCATGTGGAGTGTTACGTCTTCTGATTCAGCAAAGGAGGAGAAGAGAATTTGAGTTTGTACTTCCAAGGCCCCTTGGTTCCCGTGTGGCGGGGTAAGGATCCAGACAGATCCCTCAGCTTCTGAGTGTGGAGAATCAGCAATGAATCCTTGGGAGGCTGACAGAGAAGTTGCCATGGCAGGGCAAAATGACCCATAGACAAGAGCCACAGGGACAGCCACCTAGGCTTGGGACTTAATGTGACTTCCAAACAGATATCTGCATCAGAAAGGGCTGGGTTGGGAGACCAATCAACAGGAGAGGACGCCAGGCTCTGACAGGGCTCAGAAGCTGGACTGAGAGTTTGCGGGCCACGGTTCCAGCCTCCAGTGCAAAAAGGGTGCTTAGAGAACAGATGGAGTAGGGGTTCTCCAAGGAGAGCAGAGGAGCCACAGCTGTGCCTGCACTAGATTCCCAGTCCACCCTCAGCAGGAAGCCCCCACCTGAAACCGCTCAAAAGCCTTGGAAGAGCAGAGAGTGAGGGGGCTACACATTCATCTGGAACACACTGAGTTAACTGAGGAGACTTCATTGGATTGGTTCAAGCTGAGTATACCATGTTAGCCTAAATATAATGTGGCCCAGACCTAGCAGGATAGAGTGGTAGGGTCATGTGGAACCTTTCCTTTGAATGTGAACTTGTAGCCTTGCTGCATGGGAAAGCAAGTTGTGAGATGTGAGTATCCCTCCTCTCTAGATCAAATTCTTGGATGGGTTGAGGGCACAATTGCAAACTAAGGGCATTTGCTTCATTTCCCTTTGGAAATGTGGAAGGAGGCCACTTCCCAGGCAGCTCCTGCACCCACACAGCAAAGATCCAGAGGCATGATGAGACAGAGAGCCTCAGTTCCGCTTCCAGACTCTCCTTGTCTTCCCTATGGCAATGGCGTATGCACTAACTCCACGTCTGATGGAAGGGTGAGGAAAGAAATTGACGGTGCTGGCAATGAACTTACATGGGGGTCACTGTGGCGACAGTAAAATGACCCAGTAACTGAGTGTCAATCTCAAAAGAGGCGTCAGTCATTCTATCCGCATCCCAGTGGCTAGAACCAGTCATGTGGCCAGACTTGGCTGCAAGGGGGTCTGGAAAATTCAGTCTTCCTGTGTGCCCTGCAGGTAAATGAAATGCTTAGTGAATACATATCATTACTTTAGTTACACAGGCAAGCCTCAGGGAGATGTGTAGTGCCAGTGAGATCACAGACTGGGCATGCTAAGTACAGAAGCTCGTCCAGCCTTCACAGATTCAGCCAGTGTAGTCTTCAGAAGGGATATGCCCAGGGAGGATGCTGTCAACCCCACAGGGAAGGGGACTCCAGAGAACAACAGTGCAAGAACCTCCTATGGCAGCTTTCCCAAGGATAAAATAAGGACTTTGTTATTCCTAGGTGCCATATCAGGGAAGAGAAGGAGGGGCAGAATATGGAAGATCCAAGCATTTATCTGAAAGAGGCTGTTGTAAACTAAATGGAAACTGCTTAAACCCAAAGAAAAAATTATTGTTGGTTATCAAGATTGGTTCCAATTTACCCTGAAGGGTAGGAGCAGGAAGTTTCCCTAGGGAGATTAAATCTTGCATTGTTAATAAGAGAGACACACTTTCTAGCCCACCTGAATATGGAGTCTGTTAAATTGTGGCCTTGCATAATGGTTTTTTTTTTTTTTTTTTTAAGCTGAACTCAAAACCCACACCAAGAAATGCATCTCATGCATCCTCTTGACTAGCTTAAGGTATGCACTCACTGAGCTGCTCTTCTTTAAAACTCTTCTTGGGATTCTGATGCGGACTTCTGAGGACAGGACCTTTTCGTTCCTGAGCTTTGCCCATGATCACAGATTGACTCTGCTTGGAGGCAGGAGGGTGAACCAGATGTCTTTAGTTGTTTGGTCTTTGTTTGTTCGTTTTTTAAGATTTTATCTATTTATTTGAGAGAGAGCGAGGGGGAGAGAGAGAGGGAGAGAGAGTATGAGGGGCAGAGGGAGAGGGAGAAGCAAGCTCTCCATCCAGCAGGGAGCCTGACACAGAGCTTGATCCCAGGACCCTGAGATCATGACCTGAGCTTAAGTCAGATGCTTAACTGACTGAGCCAACCAGGTGCCCCTAGATATCTTTAGTTTAATGAGTCTGTGGTGGTCACCCAGGCTGCCTTTAAAAAGAATTGACCTTCAATATCAGTTTAGCTACTGCAAACTGAAAACTGCATGTAGGTAACTGGCAAGTAGTGTATATCGGCCAGAGTGAGGCGTTAGGGACTTGTGGTGACTATGGAAAACTAAAGACCATATGTCTTGTCCAGTGATATTTAGATTTATTTTTTTTTAAATGAAGCAAAACATTGTGCTCACCAAACCAGAAGCGACTATGGGCAACATTTAGGCTGCCAGTTTGCAGCCTCACTTTAATAGCCAATGTTTTAGAATTGTTAAGGCATAAAATGTAGACATAATTTTAAAAACTATTTTCTACTGAGGAACAATTTCTTTTCATATTTGTCCTTTCATGAACTGTTTTGAAACACTCAGAGGTTCTAGGTTCATAAGAACCCCAGATTAACTTAGGAAAGAATCAGTTACTGTTAAAAGACTGGGCAAAAGAGAGGTGAGTTCATAGTCTTTGAAATTTCAGTCTGGCATTTTCATTCACCAGGAGACATGAGCTGAGGGTCTGTTTTATGGGTATTGAACTAGAGTGCTCCCCTGTTGATTCCTGAATGAAATATAAAGCAGAAAGACAAGAACCAAGACAAACTTAGAAATCATGTGTTTAAAAAAAAGAAGAAGAAGAAAAAGAAAAAGAAATCCTGTGTAAAAGACTCAAGATCAGAGAGGACACTTGGTGAATAGAGGCATTCTGCTTCCCCTCCCCACCCCCACAGGCTGCTTGGAGCTCTGTAGCCCTGTCAATGCCCTGGTTTGAAATTACTTAGAAATGGACCCCTACTGCTCAGTGTCCTCTCCTCAGAGGTCTCCATCCAACCCCTCAGGGACACTCCTCCAAGATCAGAGACAAAAACGCCAGCCTCCTGATATCCTCTCCTCAGTAGCATGAGTTTTATCTGCCTGGGATCTCTAGTTGGATGGACCATCCAGAATATGCTGGGTTCTCCAAGCCCAGCTCAGTTAATATTCATTTTCACATTAAGTATGAAGTAAAAACAGGCTTCTTCCTTGCTCGCACTAGTTCTTCCTGACCTGCTCATAGAAAACAACACACACCTTCAGAAGTACAGGCAATATTATGGGGCAGTTTAAATTCATACAAGGAATATGTGCATTTATCCCACTAAACAACAAATACCATAAGCCCAGCTCTGCAAGAATACAAGTCAACTTTACATCCCCCCACCAAAATACTCAACCTCTCATTCCCAACAGCACTCAGGTTAACAATGACCCCAACCCTATGCCTGAGAACACGTGGTGAATATCTGATTTATATATGCCCAATTTAAAGGCCCACAGTGTTGATTTTCTCCTAAGGATAAAATCATATTCTACTTCTTCCAGCATGGCTGAGACCTTTAAATCTCTTCTTTTTAGGGCAATGGAGTGAAGAAAAGTGTTATACTAAAGGCTGGCCATAGTTTGAGCCACCTAGCCTACGTTAAAGACAGAATTCCTTTCAGGGAGAGCCATTCTGCAATTTAGTTAAACAACTGTAGTGGGTGTATATTCTGGGTTGAATAGCGTCCCCTTAAGTTTATGTCCACTGGAACCTCAGGATATGACTTTAGTTGGAAATAGGGTCTTTGCAGATAAAATTTATTAAGATGAGGTAATACTGAATTAGAATGCAGACTAACCCAATGACTGGTGTCTGCATAAGAGCAGAAAATAAACCCATAGGGAGAATGCTATATGACAACAGAGGGAGAGGTTGGAGTGTTGCAGCTGTGACCTATTGTCCCGCATCACTAAGCAGCCCTCAGAAACTGGAAGAGGCAAGAAAGGACTCCCTGGAGCCTGGAAGGAGCATGGTCCTGCTTATACCTTGTTACCCCAGAACTGTGAGAGAGTACATTTTAATTTTTAAATGACCCCGTTTATCATCATTTGTTACAGCAGCCCTAGGAAACTAACAGCGTGTTTGATTTTGAAGATGATGTCCCCTTAGGAATAGTTTATTTTTTTTTTAATTTTTAAAATTTAAGTGGTTTTAAAAGTTTAAAAGCAGAGCTCATGAATAGTAAGGCAGGAATTTTGAAGGTTTCTTTTGCAGGTGATTCAATGAGGAAGGTGAGAGTTCAGGCAGAGGAAAATGTGGAAGGACAGGTGACCATAGGAAGATAAATGCCGGGAAAAAATCTTAGGGTTCACTTTCTCCTGGAACATTCCTGGCATTAGGACACAAAAGTAATTCTTTTAAGTTCATGAACTTAAAGAGGAAGGGCTAGATTTCTGAAAATCATGGTATCATGGTCTTTTGCTAATGATCAGAACCAAGTATATGCCATAGAAAAACTAGCAAGCCAGAGTGGTTAACTCAAAGTATTATGGGACCTTGTACTACACAACCATGTCTAGAGGGGGAAAAGGTCTGGCCAGATCACCTCTATTCCCTCTCTTTTGCTGAGTGTGTTTGTTTTGGGAGAGAAACTGGTATACAAGTGAATTGCAAATAGAAGGTATAAATCTCCCTTTCTGTGCACTTCTCAGATGTTCTGTCAGAGTCCTTGACCCAACTCCAAATTGACCCCCTTGAGCCCTCAGGTATGAAGAGTAATGGCTCCCCGAAGATGTCCATGACCTAGTCCCCAAGAATTGTGACTATTACTTTACATGGCCAAAGGGGCCTTGCAGATGTGATTAGAGTTTCAGACCTTGACATGGGAAGATTATCCTGGATTATTCAGATGGGCTCATGCTAATAACACAAATCCTTAAAAGTAGAGTACCTTTTCAGCTGTGGTTAGAGAGATACAACATCGCTGGCCTTGAAACTGGAGGAGGAGAGCCATGAGCCAACAAATGCAGGCAACCTCTAGAATCTGGAGAAAACAAAACAAGACAAACAAAAAAGTACTTTCCCCATCGTAGACCAAGTGGCTTAAACCACAGATATTTATCTGACAGTTCTGGAGGCTGGATGTCCAAGAACTGGCTGCCAGTTAGGTTCCTTAAGACCCCGCTTTTTTTTTTTCTTTCTTTCTTTTTTAAAATTGATTTTTTTAAAATTTTTTAAATTTATTTTCAGCGTAACAGTATTCATTGTTTTTGGCTTGTAGGTGGTATTTTCTCATTGTGTCCCAACTTGGCCTTTCCTTGGTATGTATGTATCCTTCCCTTCCTCCTCTTATTGGGTTAGGACCCCACCCTAATGATCTCATTTAAGTACCTCCTTAAGCTTTATCTATGGACAGTCACATTGGGAGTTAGGGCTTCAATATATGAATTTGGGGGCAGGGAGAGGGGACACAATTTGGTTCTTATCACTCCCCCTAGAGTCTCCAGGAAGGAGCCCTACCCACATCTTGATTTTAGCCCAGTGTTTAGCCACTACCTTTGTGGTCATTTGTTATAGCAGTGGTAGAAAACTAACCCAGACTCCTCTCCCACTATTTGACATTCTTTCATCTTTCATTCACTGGATTTGCAATGCAAACTGGACTACTATGTGCCACTACACACAGCGTCCCTTGTCTTTAAGCACCAATGAGGAGGCTATGTATAGATAAGTATGTTAAGCCCTTGGAGATTCTATTGTTCATGACTCAGCTGGTCTAGTCTATTGCCTAAAACATAGTAGATACTCAATAAGAATTTGTCAAATGGAAAAAGAAAGGAGATTAATGTTCAAAGAGGATCAGAAAGGATAACTTTCTCAGGATCAGGGAGTGATATGGATCCAAACCATCTAAATGAAAGTCATACATTTTCTACTACAAGGTGTAAGCCCCCAAATTACAGTACATATAGAGCAAGAAAAGATATATTCAGTTGGTTCTCATTGTCGCAGGTCCTTTTCATGCACTATTTCATCTGGGTCTCACGAGGCAAAACTTAACATAATTCATTGTTCATTGCATGAGTGAGAAAACCAAAGCTCAGAGAGGTTGAGTGATGTTCTCAAAATTTTATAATTAGTTGTGGCAGAAATTATTTCAAAACCCAAGTCTTTTGGGCATTATGAAGTCAACATTTTTTCCACTGCCTCACCCAGGAAATGTATTATTTATTTTCATTTGTTTGTGCTCATGAATTGTCCTAAGAAAGCAGGATCTATTGCTCTTTTTAGAAGTTCTAACTACTCATTGCACCCATGGTTTTTTTGAAGGCAGGAGACACATCTTCTTTTCTCTTATTCTCAGTGGCAGCCCATTCCATGTAGCATATCACACACGCAGGTGTCATTAACTGGCAGCAGACTTCCTGCTCCCAGATCTCAGGGGTATGCTTATACTAATTAGAGCTATTTCAAAATTTCAGAACAGCTGGAAGTATTTTGTTCTGAAGAGTTACTCAGTCAAGACGTGTGTGTGTGTGTGTGTGTGTGTGCACGTGCGCACTTGTTATTCAAGAGGCACCATGTAAGGAAGAGCTACACCAAAAGCTCTTGTATGGAGGCACTATGTATGACCTGGTGGTTAGATGCAGGGGCTCTAAAAAGTAAGGGAGACTTAGCTTTGGATTTCTGGACCACGTTTGCTAGCTGTTGGATTTTGGCAAGTTGTATCACCTCTCTGAACCTCATTTCCATATTCATAATAGTTATTATTTCCCAGGTTTGCTTTTCTTTGTTTTCTTTGTTTTTGCCCTGTTTTGGGTAAGGACTAAGCAAAATGAAGTCTGAGAAACCCCAAGAGGAATGTGTGGTGGATCTAGAAGTCAGGCTACACATATGGGCAAGGGGAGTGGATGTCTGAAACCAGTTGGATAAGACAAACAATTACTCCAGAATTTAATAATGCTGGAGAAGTAGCTTTCAATTGAAAAGTAAACTAGAGGGGGAGGAGGCAAGATGGCGGAGAAGTAGCAGGCTGAGTCTACTTCAGGTAGCGGGAGATCAGCTAGATAGCTTATCTAAAGATTGCAAACACCCACAAATCCAACGGGAGATTGAAGAGAAGAATAATAGCAATTCTAGAAACAGAAAATCAATCACTTTCTGAAAGGTAGGACTGGCGGAGAAGTGAATCCAAAGCGACGGGAAGATAGACCGCGGGGGGAGGGGCCGGCTCCCAGCAAGCGGCAGAGCAATGGAGCACAAAATCAGGACTTTTAAAAGTCTGTTCCGCTGAGGGACATCACTCCAGAGGCTTAACCGGGGTGAAGCCCATGCGGGGTCAGCGTGGCCTCAGGTCCCGCAGGGTCACAGAAGGATCGGGGGTGTCTGAGTGTCGCAGAGCTTACAGGTATTATTAGAACGGGGAAGCCGGCTACAGAGATGGAGCCGAGGAGTGAAGTCACAGCTCGGGGTTACCTTGAACCCGTCGCAGGCTCAGTGAGCTCGGAGCGCAGTCAGAGGCCTGGGTGACGGGAGTAATTGGGCGCTGTTCTCTGAGGGCGCACTGAGGAGTGGGGCCCTGGGCTCTCCGCTCTTGCGGGCCGCAGACTGGGAGGCCACCATCCTCATTCCCATCCTCCGGAACTCTACGGAAAGCGCTCAGGGAACAAAATCTCCCGAAAGCAAACCCAAGCGGGTTACTCAGCCCGGCCCCTGGTAAGGGCAGTGCAATTCCGCCTAGGGCAAAGACACTTGAGAATCACTACAACAGGCCCCTCCCCCAGAAGATCAACAAGAAATCCAGCCAGGACCAAGTTCACCTACCAAGGAGTGCAGTTTCAATACCAAGGAGAGCAGCGGAATTCCAGAGGAGGAGAAAGCAAAGCACGGAACTCCTGGCTTTCTCCCCATGATTCTTTAGCCTTGCAGTTAATTTAATTTTTTTTCTTTTTCAATTTTTTTTCTCTTCTTCTGCTATTTTTTTTAACTTTTACCCTTTTCTTTTTTAACGTTTTTTTACTAGTTTATCTAATATATATATATATATTTTTCTTTTTTATATTTTTTCTTTATTCGTTTTCTTTTTTTAATTGTTTCTTTTTTTTTTTTTCTTTCTGAACCTCTTTTTATCCCCTTTCTCCCCCATCACGATTTGGGATCTCTTCTGATTTGGTTAAAGCATATTTTCCTGGGGTCTTTGCCACACTTTTAGTATTTTACTTGATCCTTCATATACTCTTATCTGGACAAAATGACAAGGCGGAAAAAATTCACCACAAAAAAAAGAACAAGAGGCAGTACCGAAGGCTAGGGACCTAATCAATACAGACATTGGTAATATGTCAGATCTAGAGTTCAGAATGACGATTCTCAAGGTTCTAGCCGGGCTTGAAAAAAGCATGGAAGATATTAGAGAAACCCTCTCCGGAGAGATAAAAGCCCTTTCTGGAGAAATAAAAGAACTAAAATCTAACCAAGTTGAAATCAAAAAAGCTATTAATGAGGCGCAATCAAAAATGGAGGCTCTCACTGCTAGAATAAATGAGGCAGAAGAGAGAATTAGCGATATAGAAGACCAAATGACAGAGAATAAAGAAGCTGAGCAAAAGAGGGACAAACAGCTACTGGACCACGAGGGGATAATTCGAGAGATAAGTGACACCATAAGACAAAAAAACATTAGAATAATTGGGATTCCAGAAGAAGAGGAAACAGAGAGAGGAGCAGAAGGTATATTGGAGAGAATTATTGGAGAGAATTTCCCCAATATAGCAAAGGGAACAAGCATCAAAATCCAGGAGGTGCATAGAACCCCCCTCAAAATCAATAAGAATGGGTCCACACCCCGTCACCTAATAGTAAAATTTACAAGTCTTAGTGACAAAGAGAAAATCCTGAAAGCAGCCCGGGAAAAGAAGTCTGTAACATACAATGGTAAAAATATTAGATTGGCAGCAGACTTATCCACAGAGACCTGGCAGGCCAGAAAGAGCTGGCATGATATATTCAGAGTACTAAATGAGAAAAACATGCAGCCAAGAATACTATATCCAGCTAGGCTATCATTGAAAATAGAAGGAGAGATGAAAAGCTTCCAGGACAGGGGCGCCTGGGTGGCTCAGTGGGTTAAAGCCTCTGCCTTCAGCTCAGGTCATGATCCCAGGGCCCTGGGATCGAACCCCACATCGGGCTCTCTGCTCAGCAGGGAGCCTGCTTCCTCCTCTCTCTCTGCCTGCCTCTCTGCCTACTTGTGATCTCCATCCATCAAATAAATAAATAAAATCTTTTAAAAAAAAGAAAGCTTCCAGGACAAACAAAAACTGGAAGAATTTGCAAACAGCAAACCAGCTCTACAGGAAATATTGAAAGGGGTCCTCTAAGCAAAGAGAGACCCTAAAAGTAGTAGATCAGAAAGAAACAGAGACAATATACAATAACAGTCCCCTTACAGGCAATACAATGGCACTAAATTCATATCTCTCAATACTTACCCTGAATGTTAATGGGCTAAATGCCCCAATCAAAAGACACAGGGTATCAGAATGGATAAAAAAACAAAACCCATCTATATGTTGCCTACAAGAAACTCATCTTAAACCCGAAGAAACCTCCAGATTTAAAGTGAGGGGGTGGAAAAGAATTTACCATGCTAATGGACATCAGAAGAAAGCAGGAGTGGCAATCCTTATATCAGATCAATTAGATTTTAACCCAAAGACTATAATAAGAGATGAGGAAGGACACTATATCATACTCAAAGGATCTGTCCAACAAGAAGATCTAACAATTTTAAATATCTATGCCCCTAACGTGGGAGCAGCCAACTGTATAAACCACTTAATAACAAAATCAAAGAAACACATCAACACTAATACAATAATAGTAGGGGACTTTAACACTCCCCTCACTGAAATGGACAGATCATCCAAGCAAAAGATCAACAAGGAAATAAAGGCCTTAAATGACACACTGGACCAGATGGACATCACAGATATATTCAGAACATTTCATCCCAAAGCAACAGAATACACATTCTTCTTTAGTGCACATGGAACATTCTCCAGAATAGATCACATTCTTGGTCCTAAATCAGGTCTCAACCGGTATCAAAAGATTGGAATCATTCCCTGCATATTTTCAGACCACAATGCTCTGAAGCTAGAACTCAATCACAAGAGGAAATTTGGAAAGAACCCAAATACATGGCGACTAAACAGCATCCTTCTAAAGAATGAATGGGTCAACCCGGAAATTAAAGAAAAATTGAAAAAATTCATGGAAACAAATGATAATGAAAACACAACAGTTCAAAATCTGTGGGACACAACAAAGGCAGTCCTGAGAGGAAAATATATAGCGGTACAAGCCTTTCTCAAGAAACAAGAAAGGTCTCAGGTAAACAACCTAACCCTACACCTAAAGGAGCTGGAGAAAGAACAAGAAAGAAACCCTAAACCCAGCAGGAGAAGAGAAATCATAAAGATCAGAGCAGAAATCAATGAAATAGAAACCAAAAAAACAATAGAACAAATCAACAAAACTAGGAACTGGTTCTTTGAAAGAATTAATAAGATTGATAAACCTGGGGCGCCTGGGTGGCTCAGTGGGTTAAGCTGCTGCCTTCGGCTCAGGTCATGATCTCAGAGTCCTGGGATCGAGCCCCTCATCGGGCTCTCTGCTCAGCAGGGAGCCTGCTTCCTCCTCTCTCTCTGCCTGCCTCTCTGCCTGCTTGTGATCTCTCTGTCAAATAAATAAATAAATAAATAAAATCTTAAAAAAAAAAAAAGATTGATAAACCCCTGGCCAGACTTATCAAAAAGAAAAGAGAAAGGACCCAAATAAATAAAATCATGAATGAAAGAGGAGAGATCACAACTAACACCAAGGAAATACAGACAATTATAAGAACATATTATGAGCAACTCTACGCCAACAAATTTGACAATCTGGAAGAAATGGATGCATTCCTAGAGACATATAAACTACCACAACTGAACCAGGAAGAAATAGAAAGCCTGAACAGACCCAGGACCAGTAAGGAGATTGAAACAGTCATCAAAAATCTCCAAACAAACAAAAGCCCAGGGCCAGACGGCTTCCCGGGGGAATTCTACCAAACATTTAAGGAAGAACTAATTCCTATTCTCCTGAAACTGTTCCAAAAAATAGAAATGGAAGGAAAACTTCCAAACTCATTTTATGAGGCCAGCCTCACCTGGATCCCAAAACCAGACAAGGATCCCATCAAAAAAGAGAACTACAGACCAATATCTTTGATGAACACAGATGCAAAAATTCTCACCAAAATACTAGCCAATAATATTCAACAGTACATTAAAAGGATTATTCACCACGACCAAGTGGGATTTATTCCAGGGCTGCAAGGTTGGTTCAACATCCGCAAATCAATCAATGTGATACAACACATTAATGAAAGAAAAAACAGGAACCATATGATACTCTGCATAGATGCTGAAAAAGCATTTGACAAAGTACAGCATCCCTTCCTGATCAAAACTCTTCAAAGTGTAGGGATAGAGGGCACATACCTCAATATTATCAAAGCCATCTATGAAAAACCCACCGCAAATATCATTCTCAATGGAGAAAAACTGAAAGCTTTTCCGCTAAGGTCAGGAACACGGCAGGGATGGCCATTATCACCACTGCTATTCAACATAGTACTAGAAGTCCTAGCCTCAGCAATCAGACAACAAAAGGAAATTAAAGGCATCCAAATCAGCAAAGAAGAAGTCAAACTATCACTCTTCGCAGATGATATGATACTATATGTGGAAAACCCAAAAGACTCCACTCCAAAACTGCTAGAACTTGTACAGGAATTCAGTAAAGTGTCAGGATATAAAATCAATGCACAGAAACCAGTTGCATTTCTCTACACCAGCAACAAGACAGAAGAAAGAGAAATTAAGGAGTCCATCCCATTTACAATTGCACCCAAAATTATAAGATACCTAGGAATAAACCTAACCAAAGAGACTAAAGATCTATACTCAGAAAACTATAAAGTACTCATGCAAGAAATTGAGGAAGACATAAAGAAATGGAAAAATGTTCCATGCTCCTGGATTGGAAGAATAAATATTGTGAAAATGTCTATGCTACCTAAAGCAATCTACACATTTAATGTAATTCCTATCAAAGTACCATCCATTTTTTTTCAAAGAAATGGAACAAATAATCCTAAAATTTATATGGAACCAGAAAAGACCTTGAATAGCCAAAGGAATATTGAAAAAGAAAGCCAAGGTTGGTGGCATCACAATTCCGGACTTCAAGCTCTATTACAAAGCTGTCATCATCAAGACAGCATGGTACTGGCACAAAAACAGACCCATAGATCAATGGAACAGAATAGAGAGCCCAGAAATAGACCCTCAACTCTATGGTCAACTAATCTTCGACAAAGCAGGAAAGAATGTCCAATGGAAAAAAGACAGCCTCTTCAATAAATGGTGTTGGGAAAATTGGACAGCCACATGCAGAAAAATGAAATTGGATCATTTCCTTACACCACACATGAAAATAGACTCAAAATGGATGAAGGACCTCAATGTGAGACAGGACTCCATCAAAATTCTTGAGGAGAACACAGGCAGCAACCTCTTCGACCTCAGCCACAGCAACATCTTCCTAGGAACATCGCCAAAGGCAAGGGAAGCAAGGGCAAAGATGAACTATTGGGATTTCATCAAGATCAAAAGCTTTTGCACAGCAAAGGAAACAGTTAACAAAACCAAAAGACAACTGACAGATTGGGAGAAGATATTTGCAAACGACATATCAGATAAAGGGCTAGTGTCCAAAATCTATAAACAACTTAGCAAACTCAACACCCAAGGAACAAATAATCCAATCAAGAAATGGGCAAAGACATGAACAGACATTTCTGCAAAGAAGACATCCAGATGGCCAACAGACACATTGAAAAGTGCTCCATATCACTCGGCATCAGGGAAATACAAATCAAAACCACAATGAGCTATCACCTCACACCAGTCAGAATGGCTAAAATTAACAAGTCAGGAAATGACAGATGCTGGCGAGGATGCCGATAAAGGGGAACCCTCCTACACTGTCAGTGGGAATGCAAGCTGGTGCAACCACTCTGGAAAACAGCATGGAGGTTCCTCAAAATGTTGAAAATAGAGCTACCCTATGACCCAGCAATTGCACTACTGAGTATTTACCCTAAAGATACAAACGTAGTGATCCGAAGGGGCACGTGCACCCGAATGTTTATAGCAGCAATGTCTACAATAGCCAAACTATGGAAAGAACCTATGTGTCCATCAACAGATGAATGGATAAAGAAGATGTGGTATATATACACAACGGAATACTATGCAGCCATCAAAAGTAATGAAATCTTGCCATTTGCAACGACGTGGATGGAACTAGAGGGTATCATGCTTAGTGAAATAAGTCAATCGGAGAAAGACAACTACCATATGATCTTCCTAATATGAAGGACTGGAGATGCAACATGGGGGGTTAAGGGGGTAGGAGAAGAATAAATGAAACAAGATGGGATTTGGAGGGAGACAAACCATAAGTGACTCTTAATCTCACAAAACAAACTGAGGGTTGCTGGGGGGAGGGGTTTGGGAGGGGGGTGTGGTTATGGACATTGCGGGGGGTATGTGCTATGGTGAGTGCTGTGAAGTGTGTAAACCGGGTGATTCACAGACCTGTACCCTTGGGAATAAAAATATATTACATGTTTATAAAAAAAATTAAATTTAAAAAAAAGAAAGAAAAGTAAACTAGAGAGGTGGATGGGAATGTGTCCTGGATGATGTTGAATGCTATGTGTGTATGGAAGACACCCCTGTGTGTTTATGTATCAATCATGCTCGCTTCTTCCTGTTAACAAGAATTTTGTTCTGATATTGGCTGAGTGGCCAAGTGTTTTTGTGAGGTTCAGGACTCCCCTCAGATCCTTCAGGGTGCATCTCTCCACATCCTTGCCAACACTTGTTATTTCTTGTCCTTTTGGCCATGACCATTCTAATCGGTGTGTGTTCATTCAATAGGTGGGTCAGAATAGCACTTAAAGGAATTCTCTCGCTTTCCAAACTCAGTTTGGCATCTTGAAAGATGTTTCGATATTTTTTCTTAGCATTTTTAGGTATGCCATATCAAGAAGATTGTCTTTCTACATAGGAATTGGAAAGCCTGAAGAAGGAAGTCAGTGTGGAGAGAACTTGGATAATAGAGGAAAGTGGAGGGAAAAAGAGAAGGATGACAAGAAGGGGGAATGGATAGGAGGAGGAAGCAGAGGACAAAGAAAAAAATATCGAAACAGAGAAAGTAGAGCACAAAAGAACATGTAAGAACTAGGAAGTGATGACGTCTTGATTTCCATGTAGCATGCCAACCCTTGTTCCTGGGACTGCGATATTCCTGTCTTTGGAATTTGGGATACATCCTGGGTCTTTAAAAACATACCCTTATTTAGTTGTTTAGACATCTCAACTTAGTTCCTGTTATTTCTCATGAAAAGGGTTTTCTGGATACTCCATCAGCTCACTTCTAAGACTAAGTTGGCTGGTCTTCTCTTTGGGTGGGGGACTTTTCTACTTTGCTGTTAAGACACATGGGACTGTAGTCAGCAAAAAATATAAGGGCTTTCCAAGTGGCCATACTGTATAATCCCAAATTCATAGTCCAGTTTAGAAAAACAATATTCAGTGACGATTACTTAGAGGATGTTTACTCTTTCAGTTGTTCTAAATTTTTACTCCTCAATTAAACCAAAACTAAAGAAACCAAGATCCCATATGGCATCATTCTGGTTCCTCCTGATACTTATTTTGCTACATAGCACACTGATTTGAAGCTACCAATCCATATTTGTGTTTTTTATAAGAAATAGCATCTATGTGGTTAATGGGCACCTTGCTTATAATTATAGTTTCAACTGTGTCCCCATCCCCAAATCCATATATTGCTGTTCTAATTCTCAGTACCTCAGAATGTGACCTTATTTGGAAATAGGGTAGTTGCAGATATAACTAGTTAAACTAATATGAAATCATTAGAGTTGGCCCTAATCCACTACGCCTGATGCCCCTATAAAGAAGTGAAATTTGGACACATAAATGGAAAATGACATATAAAAATAAAGGCAGAAACTGGGGTTATACATCTGCAAGCTTAGGAACACTAATGGTTATTCACAAAGAATGCGAAGCTAGGCAAGATGCAAAGGACATTTTTCCTCACAGTCATAAGAGGGAAGCCACCCTGCTAATACTTCATTTTAGGACTTTCGGCCTCCAGAACTCTGATACAAGAACTTTCTGTCATTTAAGCCAGTTACTTTGTGGGTACCTTGTCCATCCGATTGTTTACAGAGGGATGGCTAATGGTGGTCTCTAGTAGAGACGACACATGCATATTGCTCTCTGGTTACACGTGCTCATGATGGCAACTTCTCATGACCTGTACAACTTGCGCTTAAGTATGGTCGTGATTGTACTTAATATTGCATTACTGCTACTCACTCACTAGGAAAGAATGGCTCAGGTGTGCCAAGAAAAGCATCAATCACTCACCTGCAAACTTCTGTTCTTTTAGAAATGCCAATGGGAGACTGTCATCTAGAAAAAAAATCCAGTCATGCTTGAAGTGTGGCCTGTTCAAGAAAATGGTTGAGAGGTCACCAGATTTCTCAGTGGGTTATTTCCCACTCTTTGATTTTGATCTAGTAGTCAGAGCAGACTTTTTCTACCTTCTCACATAAATACACATGGCAAAATAATTCTTTGCACTAGAAAGGAACTTCCAGCAGCCCTCAGAGGGTAAGGGGTTTGGACTTCCTATCACAGCAGAACATAGGCCTCAGCATGCCCCTGGTGTGGAGAGAGTATACTGCTCTCACATCTTGTGATAAGGGCTGACCCAGTCATGTTCCCAGGTGGTATACTCCGCAGTCTCGGCTAACCACAATACTGCTCCTCCGGGGCTTTTTATGAAGTGGACATTTTTGGTTAATTTTCTCAGAGTGGGCCTTAATCCGATATGACTGGAGTCCTTAAAGGAGAGGAAATTAGAACAAAGATATACAGAGGGAAGACCATGTGAAGACACAGGGAGAAGATGGCCATCTACAGGCCAAAATAAAAAGAAATGAATTTCTGTTAAGTTTAAGTCAACCATCTGAGGTACTTTGTTATAGCTGCCCTAACAAATTCAAAGAGTACAAATCAACCAGCAGTTCTAGGGAGTGAGTTTTGACTGGTTCTTATGAATCAGGGTATTTATATTTCCATGAAAGCAGTGGCTGGTTTACTGGTGAGATCAATTGATTGAGTATTTGACTTTAATTTTTACCTATATTTACACCCTTATTATGTCTTCTTTGTGGGCAGAATGTACCTTCCTGTCCCTTGATGTTGGCCTTGATCTTGTGACTTCTTTTGACTAGAAGCATTGTGGGGCCAGTTACAAGGAGAGGTCTTAAGAGGCTTTCTGTTTTCACTTCCCTTCTTGCACACCTGTTACTTCTGTAACAATAACGGACTCAGCTAGCCTCAGGTCCAAGGAGAATGAGGGAGCATGAAGAGCAAAATCTCCCTAGCTTGAAGTAAAGCCACCAAGTCCACACCAGCCTAAATCAACACACCCCTGCCCAGCCTTTAAGCATGTCAGTGAGCCCAGATAACATTAGCAGATCTTCTAGACAACTGTCACACACATGAGTAATACTTACTATTAAATGGCAAGAGATTCTATAGTTGTTACACAACATTTGTCCAATAACTAACTGATATAATGAACATGTGATCTGAGATGTTTGATCAAAATTGAAGCCCAGGGTTTTTTTTATCAGTGTTAGGAAAAGTCAGAGAGAAAGTTTTTTTCTCTCAGAAAACATGTGGTCATGGAAATTTTTGGCAGTGACCTTGTAAACCCAGATTGTAGATGATACTAAGGAGATAGAACAGAGAAATGAAAGGAATCTGTGTTCTTATTGGTATTGTTGAGCCAAGGATCAAACCAAACATAAGACTTGAACGACCTCTGAAATTCCCAGTTAGATGAGCAAAGAAATCCCTTTGTTCTTGGATTTTCCATTACTCTAAATATAGACACAGAACTTCCGATTTCAGCTCCAACATGTAAGGAGCTTGGAAGTGATCCTGTTCTTACAGCAAGAAAAATTCTGAACACACTGAAAATAAATAAAACTTTCTTGGAACCGTCAAGGATGTGAGACCAGAGGGTCATCCACCACTCCAAAATCTAGAGAGATAGTAAATAGAGAAGCTGCTTACTTGGAGCAGAAGCCACTGGAGCCACAAATAGGTAGAGACTTAAGTGGTGATTTTGATGAGTTGATGGAGACTGAGTGTGGACTAGCTTGATGGTGATAAAATCCTGGAGTCTGCAATCTTAGGGGACCCACACACTCTCATGGATCTACTTCTAGGAACTCCACCAGGTTCTTAATAGTGAAGCACCAAGAAAGATCTCCTCATGGCTATGGCAGGAGGAGAGGAGCAGTAAACATTGTGAGATATGCCTAGAGAGTCATGCATAACAAATGCTTGCTCTCAAAATTGAAAAGGAAGAATGTTGTCAGAATATAAGGGGAGGAAGAGAAGCTAAGTAGCACTTATGAAGGTCAGGGCACAGGGACATGGGCCTATTAGCTTTTTTTTTTTTTTTTTTTACAGATTTATTTGTTTATTTTAGAGTGCAGGGGCAGAGGGAGAGAGAAAGAGTCTCAAGCAGACTCCTTGCTGAGCATGGAGCCAGATGTGGGGCTGGATCTCATGACCCCAAGATCATGACCTGAGCCAAAATTAAGAGTTAGGTGCCCAACTGATTGAGCCACCCAGGTACCCCATCATGGGCCTATTAAAAGTCTGAGATTTAATCAAATAATTATGGCATGCTTCCTCTCCCCAACACCTTACCACCACATCAATAGGACTCCAGTATAACAACATTGGATTATAGCTGAAAAGCTTCAAGATAGAGACTCAATTTAAGGAGCCCAGAGGCAACAAGAGAGACAAAACAAAGACATTAGACACTTGAAGTCTCTGACATCTACAGGTACAACAAACATTAAACACAGCCTGACTCTTAGATTAATATAAAGCCTTACACTAAAGGTTTTACCTCAGTTCTTATTACCCAATAATCATGCCTGACTTTTAATAAAATATTACAAGGCATGCTAAAAGGCAAGAAAAAAACAGCCTGAAGAGGAAAAGAAACCATTAGAACCAGACTCAGATATGACACAGATTTTAAAATGGTTAGACAGCGAATTAAAAATAACTATGATTAATATGTTAAGAGCTGTAATGGAAAAAGTAGACAACACACAAGCACAGATGGATAATGTAAGCAGAAATATGGAAACTATAACAAATAATCAAAAAGAAATCCTACAAATCAAAAGCACTGTAATAGAAATGAAGAAAGCCTTTGACAGGCTCATCAGCATACTCACAACAGCCAAGGAAAGAAGGTGAGGTTAAAGACATGCCAATAGAAAGTTCCCAAGTAATTTTTTTTTTAAAAAAGAAGGCAGAACAAGATATTCTAGATCTGTGGGTCAATTTCAAAAGCTATAACATAGTTGGACTACCAAAAGAAGAAAGACAATGAAGATAAAATATTTGAAGTAGTAATGACAGAGTTTTCCAAAATTAATGACAGACAAAACCAGAGATGCAGGAAGCTCAGACAACACCAAGAGAAATACCAAAGAAATCTACACTTAGGTATATAATATTTGAACTTCATGAAACCAATGACAAAATCTGGAAAGAAGACGGGAGTGTAAGAAGGACCTTGTCTCTAGAGAAACAAGGATAAGAATTACAGAAGACTTCTCATTAGAAGCCCTGCAAACAAGGAGAGAGTGGAGTGAACTATTTAAAATGTTGAAAGAAAAATGTATAGAATTCTATATCCAGCAAAATTATCCTTCAAAGGTGAAGGAGAAATAAATATTTCCCAGTAAAACAAAAACAGAGGGAATTTAAATATTTCCAGAAAGAAATATTTAAAAAGTTCTTCATGGAGAAAGAAAGTTATATAGGTCAGAAACTTGGATCTTTTATAAGGAGAGGAGGAACACCAGAGAAGGAATAAAAGAAGGTAAAATTTGTTAAAATTATATTTCTTTTTTCTTTTTTCTCTACTTCCACCCATTTTACCCACTCTTCCTCCCAACCTCTGGCAACTACCAATATGTTCTCTGGGTCTTTAAGTTCAACTATTTTTGGAGTCCACATATAAGTGAGATCACAGAGTATTTGTCTTTTTCTGTCTGACTTATTTCACTCCACATAATATCCTCCAGGTCCATCCACTTTTTCTCAAATGTCAGATTTCCTTCCTTTTTATGTATTTATTTTTTTAAGATTTTTTTTTAATTTATTTGACACAGAGAGAGAGAGAGAGAGAGACAGTGAGAGAGGGAACACAAGCAGGGGGAGTGGGAGACAGAGAAGTAGACTTCCAGTAGAGCAGAAAGCCCAATATGGGGCTCGATCCCAGGACCCTGGGATCATGACCTGAGCCAAAGGCAGACACTTGACAACTGAGCCACCAGGTGCCCCTTCCTTTCTTTTTATGCCTGATATATATATATATATATATATATGATGTGAGATAGATAGATATCTATCTATCTCACATCTTCTTTATTCATTCATCCATCAATGAATAGCTAGGTTTTTTTCCATGTTTTGGCTTTTGTAAATAATGCTGTAGGGAACATGGGTGAGCAGATATCTTTTTAAATAGTTCTTTTTAAATAGTTATTTCATTCCCTTCAGATAAATACCAGAAGTAGAATTACCCCTGGGTTATATGGTAGTTGTATATTTAATATTTTGAGGGCCTTCCATACTGTTATCTATAGTAATGGCACCAATTTATATTCCCACCAATTGTCCACCTGGATTCCTTTTTCTCCACATCCTCATCAGCACTTTTTATTTCTTTTCTTTTTGATGATAGCCATTCTAACAGGGGTGAAGTGATACCTCATTGTGGTTTTTGATTTACATCCCTCTGATGATTAGTGATGTTGAGCATCTCTTCATGTACCTCTTGGTAATTTATATGTCTTATTTGGAAAAAATATCTATTCAGCCCCTCCACCCATTTTTAATCAGATTGTTTGTTTGATTCCTATGGGGTTGAATGATTTCTTTATATATTTTGGACATTTGACCTTCATCAGATATATGATTTGCAAATATTTTCTCCTATTCTGTAGGTTGCCTTTTTATTTTGTGTGGGTGTCCTTTGCTGTACGGAGGCTTTTCAGTTTTATGTAGTCCCTATTTTCCTTATTCTTTTTTTTTTTTTTTGGCTTATTTTCATTTTTAAAATTTTTTTTTTATTTTTATGTTCAGCATAACAGTATTCCTTGTTTTTGCACCACACCCAGTGCTCCATGCAATCCGTGCCCTCTCTAATACCCACCACTAATTGATCTAAAAGATAACTGTTTAAAGTAATAACAATGTATTGGGTGATTGCAACATATGGAGGAATAACAGTCATGCTATGAGGGATGAAAGGGAGGGGCTGGGAATACTCTGTTGTTACAAGGTAACAGCACTACATGTGAACTTGATACAGAGTAATTTGAAGGTGAACTTATATTAGTTGTAAATGCAAACTATAGGGCAACCATTAAAATTTTTTTAAATGAAATGTAATTTGTATGCTAAGAGAAGAAACAAAACGGAATAAAAAAATTCAACTTACACCAGAGAAAGGAGGAAAGAGAGGGAGAAAGAAAAGAAACAAAGAACAAGCATGATGAACATAAAATTGTTGCAAATATGGTAGATATTAATTTAAACACATCAATAATCAATAAATGTGCATGGTCTAAATACCCAAATGAAAAGACAAAGATTGTCAGAGTGAATCAAGAAACAAAACTCTAATATACCTTGTCTACTGGAAACCCTCTAAATATAAAGACTCAGATGGGTTGAAAGTAAAGGGATGGAGAAAGATATACCATACCCCACTAATAAAAAGAAAACTGGTAACTACATTAATTTCAGACAAAACTGACTTCAGAACAAGATAAATGATAAGAGATAAAGGGAGGCATTACAGAACGATAAAGGGCTGAATTCTCCAAGGAAATGTAACACTTCTAAGTGTGTATGTACTAACAACACAGCCTCAAAATAGGTGAGGCAAAAACTAATAGAACTTCAAGGAGAAACAGACAAATCCACTATTATAGTTGGTGACTTCAACATCCGTCTTTCAGTAATTGATAAACAAAGCAAGCAGAAAATCAGTAAGAATATAGTTGATCTGAACGGCACTATCAATCAACTTGACGTTTATAGAATACTCAATCCAAGAACAGCAGAGTACACATTCTTCTCAAGCTCCCATGGCCCTTTCCCCAAGACTGACCACATTCTGTGTCGTAAATCACACCTTAACAAATTTAAGAGAACAGAAATCATACAAAGTATGTTCTCAGACTACAGTGGAATTAAACTAGAAATTAATAACAGAAAGATGACTGCAAAATCCTAAAATAGTTGATAATTTTTAAAAAGTACTTCTAGATCAAAAGCTTCTGCACAAGAAAGGAAACAGTCAACAAAACAAAGAGGCAACCCACGGAATGGGAGAAGATATTTGCAAATGACACTATAGACAATGGGCTGGTATCCATGATCTATAAAGAACTCCTCAAACTCAACACACACAAAACAGATAATCATGTCAAAAAATGGGCAGAAGACATGAATAGATACTTCTCCAATGAAGACATACAAATGGCTAACAGACACATGAAAAAATGTTCATCATCACTAGCCATCAGGGAGATTCAAATCAAAACCACATTGAGATACCACCTGACACAAGTTAGAGTGGCCAAAATTAACAAGACAGTAAACAATGTACGTTGGAGAGGATGTGGAGAAAGGAGAACCCTCTTACACTGTTGGTGGGAATGCAAGTTGGTGCAGCCACTTTGGAAAACAGTGTGGAGATTCCTTAAGAAATTAAAAATAAAGCTATCCTATGATCCTGCAATTGCACTACTGGGTATTACCCCAAAGATACAGATGTAGTGAAAAGAAGGGCCATCTGTACTCCAATGTTCATAGCAGCAATGGCCACAGTCGCCAAACTGTGGAAGGAACCAAGATGCCCTTCAATGGATGAATGGATAAGGAAGATGTGGTCCATATATACTATGGAGTATTATGCCTCCATCAGAAAGGATGAATACCCAACTTTTGTATCAACATGGATGGGACTGGAGGAGATTATGCTGAGTGAAATAAGTCAAGCAGAGAGAGTCAATTATCATATGGTTTTGCTTATTTGTGGAGCATAAAGAATAACATGGAGGACATGGGGAGATGGAGAGGAGAGGGGATTTGGGGGAAGTTGGAGAGGGAGACAAACCACAAGAGACTGTGGACTCTGAGAAACAAACTGAGGGTTTTGAAGGGGAGGGGAATGGAATGTTGGGTGAGCCTGGTGGTGTGTATTATGGAGGGCACGTATTGCATGGAGCACTGGGTGTGATGCATAAACAATGAATTTGGGATCACTGAAAAGAAATTAAAAAAAATAAATTTTTTTAAAAAAGCACTTCTAAATAACACACCATTCAAAGAATTCTCAAGAGAAACTTACAAATATTTTGAATTAAATGAAAAAGAAAATACAACTTATCAAAAATACACACTCCTCACTGACACACCTGTCAAGTTAGACTTGCAGAGAATTGCTCATGCCCTTTCAGGAAAGGTACTTCTTTTGTCTGTCTGTCTGTCTATCTATCATCTGTTTATTTTTAAGTAATCTCTATGCCCATCATGGAGCTTGAGCTCACCACTGTGAGATCAAGAGTCACATGCTGTACCGACTGAGCCAGGCAGGTGTCCCAGGAAGGGTACTTCAATGAAAGGGTACCTAACCCCAATGTAAGGATCTGACTCAATCACAGACATGATGAGATCCTTCCAAGGTGGCTCAGGACATTCAGACAGGCTTTGATGGATCTTAGGAGCAGATGCACTGTAGCAAAAAACTTGAGAGCTCTTAGAGAATGAAAGAACGTATCTATACAGCTTGTTCTGTACAGAACTTGCAAATACTGTCTGTTTTTTATTATAAACACCCCAGCAAAGCTGTAAAACTTTTCAGATCATGAATTTAAAATATTCTAAAAATGACATCCCCCAAAGACCTGAGACTCTGGTTGGCTAGTTCTCCCTTGAGCATTTTTTAGTTTAATTGGGTTTACCAGTAAGTGCTGGCACAAAGCATAAGGATGCATCATAGTTTAGCTTTGACCTCAATACTGGGCTGCAGTCTGCTATTTGGCTTTGCCTGATTTCAATCTTTGAAGTCTAAATAGCCTAATTTGTCTATTTCACCACTCTGTTTTGCAACCTTATCTTCGTTTGATCAATGATCATGTGATTGCATAGGGAACATGTATCTAATTGGAAACAATGCCAGTAACAGGAATAGACATGTACTTTAGATTTAACTTTGATATTTGACTATTTATTTCCACATATAAACAAGTATTTTAGATATAAATTAGAGTGAAAAGTCTCCAAAATTTGAAATTGTTAGTTAACTGAAGTGTAAGTGTATATTCATTATTATAAGAGCAAAATGTTATGCTAATTAATGGTAATTTGTGAGGCATTACATTTATGTATAAAAGTAATTAGTGTTTTCAGGTATTTTAACAGGGAAAGAGATTGAAAATTATTATGAATTTTTAAGAGAGGGTACCAGCTAAATAACCTTAATATGACCAACCATCTCATTCTTTCTGAGCAAATCACTATTTATAAAAATTTGAAAAATAATCGTATTGGTCTGTTTGAACTGCCATAAAAATATTCTGAAGACCGGGTGACTTAACAACAGAAATTTATTTATTTCTCACAGTTCTGGAAGCTGAAAGCCAAGATCAAAGTGCTAGAATGCTTGGTTTCTAGTGAGCTCTCTCTACCTGGCTTATAGATGGGCACCTGCTCACGTAACCTCACATGCCCTTTCTTCTGTTCCCATGCTTCTGGTGACTCTTGCTGTTCTTCTAAGGACATTAGTACTATTGGATTAGGGTCTCATGCTTGACCTCATTTTAACCATAATTACTTTCTTAAAGATCCTATCTTCAAATACAGTCAGTTTGGAGGTTAGAGCTTCAACATAGGAATTTAGAGGGGCACAATTCAGTTCATAAAAATAATACAATAATAAGAAGTGTGCCTGGATGGCTCAGTTGGTTAAGTGTCTGCCTTCAGCTCAGGTCATGATCCTGGGGTCCTGGGATCGAGCCCCACATCAGGCTCCCTGCTCAGTGGAGGGCCTACTTCGCCCTCTGCCTGCTGCTCTCTCTCTCTCTCTCTCTGTCAAATAAATAAATAAAATCCTAAAAAATAAATAACATAATAGTAATTTAAAATAATAACAATGTAAGAGATATACTAACATCCATAGCATTAAAGAAGATTAACTTTGTGAACTGTAATTATTTTTTAGTTATTTGGGGCCACATAAGGCATCAGAAAAAAGTCTTATGTGGGACTTCTTCATATCTTATGATGACAAGTTAAAAGCAGAACTTCAACTTTACCTCATCAAGATTCCACAAGAAGGAAAAAGTTTCAAAACTCTGTAGTAAAACATCTTCAATCAAAATGTAATTTTAAAAAAGAGAGAGAATGAAGAAAAATACTTGGAAGACTATAAATAAAAATCCCAAATAATAGAATTCAAGTGCTTTAAGAAGAAATTTTTTTAATAATTTTGAGTTAATAGGAACTTAAGTTTGAAACAAAAATAGGTCACGGTAGTTGTTTTAGATATCAGTCATTCTCAGTAATAGATCAAGCTATGGATCCTATGTGGAAAGTTCCTTTTAGAAGTGAGTTTTAAAAATATTTTACTGAATTATAAAATACTGTGTTCAAAAGGGGTCATAAGATTTTTTAATGTGCCACTTCTGTATTCTGCATCAGGCATTTGGACATGTAAGATCACAAGCCCTTCTTACAATGACAGCAATGGTGAATGGTTTACTAAGAGTTTTTCAGTTGTTTCTGCTAGTTCACATATGAGTCTGCTGAAGAACTATTTATAGAATGGAAATTCAGTGAAGGAAAGACCCTTGCAACCAGTGATGGAACATGCATGGCCAAGGTCAGGAGTGGATGAGGTGCTCACAAGCATGCCAACTTTTGTGCAAATCCTGTAATTGTGTGTTCAAAAAGTAAAAAAAAAAAAAGCAGTGAGTAATGTAAGAAAGTTACTGGTCTGAAGTAGACAGACTGTGGGCCATGTCCATTATCTTCTTTAATCACAGCAGACTACAAGACCTGCAAGAGATTTACAGAACTCTCATTGAGTTTTAAGAGTTTATATATAATTTTCATGGCAGTCTTTTTATGATGAGCCTTTTGCAAATATTTTCTCCCAGTCTGTAGTTTTTTTTTTTTTCTCATTCTTTTGGCAGTGTTTTTGCAGAGCAGAAGTTTTTGGTTTTAATGAAGCCCAGCCTATCAAGTATTTTTTTCATAGATCATGACTTTGGTATTGTATCTAAAAAGTCATACCCATGCCCAAGATCACCTAGATTTTTCTCCTATTTTGTCTTTTAGGTGTTTCATATTTTTTCCTTTTATACTTAGGTCAAGGTCAATTTTGAGTTAATTTTTGCGAAGATTGTGAGGTTTATATCTAGATTTTTTTTTTTTTGCGTGTGGATGTCCAATTGTTGCAACACCATTTGTTGAAAAGATTATCTTTAGTCAATTTTATTACATTTGCTATTTTGTCAAAGATAAGTTGAATTTATATGTGGGTCTATTTCTGAGTTTTCTATTTTTTTCCACTGATACATTTGTCTATTCTTTCACAAGTACTATACTCTCTTGATTATAGTTTTATAGTAAGTCTTCAAGTCTGGTAACATCAGACCACCCTGTTTGTTCTCTTCTAAAATTGTGTTGACTATTCTAGACTTCTACCTGTCCATATAAACTTTAGAATCAATCTTTCAATATCCACTATCCAATATCTTTCAATATCCGCTACATAACTTGTTAATATTTTTTTATTGGGATTGCATTGAATCTAAAGATCAAGTTGGGGGGATGTCTGGGTGGCTCAGTAGGATAAGCCACTGCCTTTGGCTCAGGTCATGATCCCAGGGTCTGGGATCTAGTCCCACATCAGGCTCCTTGCTCAGCAGGGAGCCTGCTTCTCTCTCTACTTCTGCCTGCCAGTGCACTTGCACGCTCTCTCTCTCTCTCTCTCTGACAAATAAATAAAATCTTAAAAAAAAAAATTAAAGATCAAGTTGGGAAGAACTGACATCTTGACAATATTGGGTTTCCTATTCATGAACATGGGCCAGCTTTTTATTTATATAGTTCTTTAATTTCTTTCATCAGTCTTATAGTTTTGTGCATGTAGTTCTTCTATATATTCCATTAGATTTTGCTTATATAATTTTTTGAATGCTATAAGTGTATCATGTTTTTAATTTCACTTTCTACTTACACATTGCTGGTATGTGGCAAAGTGGTCAACTTTTGTATGTTAATTTTGTATTTTGCAACTTTACTATTATTGCTTATTAGCGCCAGGAGAGGTTTTTTTTGTTTTTTTTTTTTTTTTTTTTGGTCTATTCCTTCAGATTTTCTACATAGACCATCATGTCATCCACAAAGCAAAAACAAAAGCAAATCAGTTTTATTTCTTTCCAATTTGTTTACCTTCTATTTCCTTTTCTCATTTTGTTGCATTAGCTAGGATGTCGATGATGCTGAAAGTGGTAAGAGTGGTGAAAAGGGACAGATTTGCCCTTTTTCTTATCATTGTGGGAAACCTCCTAGTTTCTTACCATTAAATACAAAGTTAGCTATAGGATTTTTGGTAGATTATCAAGTTGAGGACGTTTCATCTATTCCTAGATGACAGAGTTGGGTTTTTTTTTTTTTTTTATCAAGATCAGGTGTTGGATTTTGTCTGACTTTTCCCCCTGCTATCTATTGAGATGATTATGTGATTTTTTTCTTTATCTTGTTGATGTGAAGGATTACATTCATAATTTTCAAATGTTGAACCAGCCTTGCATACTGAAAATAAATCTTGCTTGAATATGGTGTATGGATTTGATCTGCTAATGCTTTTTGAGAATTTTTGCATCTATGTTCATGAGAGATACTAGTTTATAGTTTTCTTGTAATATCATTGTCTGGTTTTGTTAACATTGTAATGCCAGCCTCATAGAATGAGTTAAATTCTTCTCTCTCTTTCTACTCTTGGAAGAGATTTTAGAGAATTGGTATAATTTCTTCTTAAATGTTTGGTGGAATTCACCAATGAATCCATAAAGGTCTGGTGTTTCTGTTTTTGAAAGCTGTTAATTATTGATTCAATTTCTTTTATAGATGTAGGTCTATTCCAGTTGTCTATTTCTTCCTGTGTGAGTTTTGGCACATTTCAAGGAATTGGTTCATTTTATCTAGGTTATCAAATTTGTGGGCATAGAGTTGTTCATAGTATTTCTTTATTATCCTTTCAATATCCATGGGGTTAGTAGTGGTGACCCCTCTTTCATTTTTTATATTAGTAATTTGTCTTCTCCTTTTTAAAAAAATCAACCTTACTAGAAGATTATTGATTTTATTATTTTTGAAGAATTAGTGTTTTATTTTGTTGATTATTCTCTGTTGATTTTATGCTTTTAATTTTATTGATTTCTGTTGATCTCTTTATTATTTCTTCTGTTTACTTTTGATTTAATTTTCTTCTTCTAGTTTCCGGGGGTGGAATCCTAGATTATAGACTTTAGGTCATTCTTATTTTTTAGATATATGCATTCAATGCTATAAAATTTCCTCTAAGCTACTGCTTTCCCTGTAAACCAGAAATTTTAATAAGTTATATTTTTTCACTTTCATTTCATTCAAAATATTTTAAAAATTTTTCTTGAAATTTCTTCTTAATCCGTATGTAAACTGGAAGAGTGCTGTTTAATTTCCAGATATTTTGGGGGATTTTCCAGCTTCCCGTTATTGATTTCTAGTTTAATTCTGAAAGTGTTCTTTATATGATTTCTTGTTCTCTTAAATTTATTAAGGTGTGCATTATGGCCCAGAATGTGGTCTATCTTGGTGAATGTTCCATGTGGGTTTGAGAAGAATGTGTAACCTGCTGTTGTTGGATGAAGTAATCAATGGATGTCAATTACATCCAGTTGATTGATGGTGCTTTTGAGTTCAATGATGTCTTTACTGATTTTCTGCCTGTTAGATCTTTGCATTTCTGAGAGACAGATGTTGAAATCTCCAACTATAATAATGAGCTTATCTCTTTCTCCTTGCAATTCTATCAGCTTTTGCCTCATGTTTTTTGACACTCTGTTATTAGGCACAAACACATTAAGGCCTGTTATGTCTTCCTAGAGCACTGACTCCTTTATAATTATGTAATGTTCATCTTTATTCCTGGTAACTTTCATTGCTCGAAGTCTGAGCATTCTAAAATTAATCTAACTATTCCTGTTTTCTTTTTATTAGTGTTACAGTGGTATATATTTCTCCATTTCTTTACTTTTAATCTATATGTATCTTCATATTTTAAGTCAATTTCTTATAGACAACATATAGTTGATTGTCACTTTCTGATCCTCTCTGACAATCTTTGTCTTTTAATTGGTATATTTAAACCATTGGTGTTTAAAGTGATTATTGATACAGATGGATGGATAGCAACCACATTTGTTATGGTTTTCTACTCACTGCCCTTGTTTTTTGCTCATATTTTTGTTCTCCACTCTGTTTCTGACATTTGTGATTTTTATTTAGCATTTTAGATATCTCCATTTTCTTTGCTTTCTTAGCATATCCATTGTACATTTTTCCTGGTTGCTTTACAGTGAAATATACATTTATAACTAATTCAAATTCATTTTCAAACAATGGTGCATGGTTAGGGCAAATATCATGAAATAACAAAATAATCCTTATTCTTTCCCTCCATCCCTTGATCCCTTGTATCATTGCTCATTGCTGTCATTCATATATATATATATATATATATATATATATATGTATGTACCTATATCTATATCTATATATGAATACATACATGTTAGAAATTGGATCTACATAAAGATATAGCACCAGAGAAGGAATAAGTGAAAGTAAAATAAAAACTTTCATCTTTCTTATTCTTAATTGATTTAACAGGTGACAGTTAGCAATTTTTCCTACCAGAAATTTGGAAGTCCCTGATATCTATATACCCCTATGAGTGATGATGTGATAGCTCTTTATCTTGGAGAGAGGAAAAAAACAGGGCTTTTTGTAAATGAGGAAATGAAGGCACATGGGGTTTGTGACATTCTCCTAATCGTGCATATCAGTAGAAGAGCCAGAAATGACTTCTGGTTCCTTTGAGCCCTGGTTTTGGGCTCAATTCATTTATAGTTCTGGAACCAGAGACTGTTGCTTAGGAAGGAAAAAAAAAAGTGATTTGCTATGTGGAAAAAGGAGCCTTTGTTTTAACTTCAGGGTCTCTGGGGTTTCTTTTAAATAGAAAGAGAAAAGAGTGCATGTTTTAAAAACAACACAAAACAAAACACCTTTGAACCATGACATTTTGCAGTTGGTGATCACCAGTAGTATAATACCCCAAAGATCTGACCAAAGATTTCTTCATGAAAACCAGTTAAAGTGATTAATCAAAGACAAAATTGCATCTATCAAATACTTTGTGAATACTAATAAAATATGGATGACAAAATGAAAAATACATTCTATTTGATTGTAATAAGTTCTTCAGCTTGATTTATGTACTTTACTAACACCAGGTTTGGGATCATATAGACAGTTACTAGATTTTTCTCCCCTTTCATTCCTAAAGCACACTTGTTCTTTTAAAGACACAACTCTGAATGATAAGCCTGGATTCCTTGACTGGTAGGTTCATATCTATGTATAGGTTATGAAATCTGATCTAGGAGTTCTTGAAGTTGGGCACCGCACTACATAAATAATTTCCTGGGATATCAAGATAGGATGGAAATACAGCCTGTTTTCCTCTCCCCTTCCCTCCTTGTTTGTTGTTTGAACACAGCTCGCCTCACTCCTCAAATTCCCACTTTACTCACAAACACTTAAGTCTTCTCTAATAGTTATTAAAGGATTCAAGGATATGGTAAGTAACTTTTAGACAAAGTGGTTAAATACCACACTAATCATTATTGTGGATAAGATCCACCAATGGATGTTAAAATTAATGGGTGAAAATTTGAAGTGAAACAAAATTTTATAGTTTTGAAGTATCTCTCCCCACCCCCAGATATTAACTTCAGGCAATCAAGGTTCACATCATCAGTGACAAGGCACGTTGACATCACAAATCCTTGATAGATTCAGTATCTTTTCCTTATCAAAAATGTGTAACCTCATGGAAATCAAGAGAAAACATTAGAGCAAACTATATCAAGGAATATTCTACAAAATTAACCATCAGTATTCTTCAAAAGTTGTCAAAGTCATGAAAGATAAGGGAACACTGAGAAACTGTCATAGATTGGGTGAAATTAAGGAGAAATAATAACTAAATACAATGTGGAATCCTGAATAGGTTACTGGAATAAAAAAGGAGCATCAGAAGAAGAAGTGATAAAATTTGAGCAAAGTCTGTAGTTTATTTAATAGCATTGTGCCTGTGTTAATTTTATAGATTTGATTTTCATAGTGTAGGTAAATACTAAGATGATAACATAGAAGGAATTCATGAGGGGTCTACAGGATCTCTTTGTACTATGTTTGCAAAGTTTTGTAAGTTTAAAATGAGCTCAGAATAAACAAACAAAGGAAGAAACAGAGAGAGAAACCAAGAAATAGACTCTTAACTGCAGAGAAAAAGCTATGGTTACTGGGGGTGGGGGATGGGTTAAATAGGTGATGGGGATTAAGGAGTGCATTTATCCTGATGAGCACTGAGTAATATATAGAACTGTTTAATTACTATATTATACACCTGAAACTAATATAACCCTGCATGTTAACTATACTGGAATTAAAATAAAAAATAGCTCAAAATAAAAAAAGTTAAAAAATTTGTTGCACTCAATTTTTAACACCTCAGAGGACTATTTTTTTCCACTCCTTTAATAATTTTTGTCATCCTACTCAAGAACTCGATATTTTTGGACATAATATTCTAATGAGAATATGACTAATGCAAATGATGGATGGAAACATTTTGAAAGAAAATAAAAAATATTATACCAAGTCAGGGTTGTATTCTCAAATTCTCATGCTGCTTTTTGAAAATTTAATTTATACCCTGTTTTCTGTTTCAAATACATTCTCGTGGGGTTGTGAACTAACATAGTTTATGATAGGTATGGGATTTAACTTAGAAATTCTTCTTTTGAATATTTTCTGGAATGGAGGGACTCACTATTCATAGCTAAATGTTTAACGATGTGGCTGAAATTCTTATTCCTTGGGGACTTCAGAATCTATTGCTTGTAGATTACTTTAAATGCTTTAAATTTTGGAATTTGGTTTTGTAGGCTTTCCTTACTTAAGAAGTGTTTAAAAGCAAATGAGATATTGCAAGTTCAAAAAATAAAATGATATATAAAATTTTGAGTGTTATCATTTGTAGTTAGCCATAAATATGGGTCATTATGAAGTCCTAGAGGAAGCACCAACCCAATCCATGTTTCTTCGTCTTTCCTCTGCATAGGAATCTTCCACGGATTTAGTTAAAAAGCAAAGTTTGATTTAGCAGGTGTCTGGTGGACCCTGGGATCTGCATTTCCAAGCAGCTCTCAAGGGATACCATGTTCCTGGCCCATGGATGACATTTTCGGTAGCGAGGACCTAAATGGTTAGAAGGGAAATGGTACATATGAGTCCTGCCTACCTCACGTGTAAATTTTCCAAAGAAGAGATTTAATATTAAACAAGTGACATATTTAGGTAGCTGAAGGCAGTACAGCCATCATAAACATTTGAGGAAATCTCTTCAGTGAATTGAACTCTGGGGACAGAGTGCTACAGGTGAATGCAGCAGTCACCTCAAAGTCAGATGATGCCTGAGCAGAAAGGATGGAGACTGGATTCCGTCTGAGATTAAGCTGAACCAGACAAGGGCAGATAGCCTGGGAAGGAACCACTTTCACGTGGTCAGAAATTCCCCCCCCAAGGAGGATGTCTACCACTGCCACCAGGGGGTGCGCTACCACCGCTTTTCAAGGTCAACTGTGCGGACTGCCCCCAAACCATGCCGGCTGGTGGTCTGGGGGATGGAATGAGATAAGGAAATGAATAAAGCACTGTACCTCTTGGGGCCACTAACTTAGATCCTGACTCCGGGTCTCTGGGGGGACAAGGGCTTGGTGATGGGTCATGTCTAGACAACTCTTAGGATGTTACACTTGGCAGTTGAACTGGGCTTGGAGTGGACTCTGATCTGCAGTTCGATTCCCAGTGCTGGGGAAGAGGGGTTTGCTGTGATTACCCTCATTACCGATAACACAGGGTTACTCAAGGGTGAAGAGGGACAGACTTTGGCATCTCTTTCTTTTGGCTGTTTGTATTTTCAAAACACTGCCTTGCCGCAAACAACCTTCTGAGGAAGGGCTGACAACATCTTTCTAGTTACCAGTGAGGACACGGAGGAACAGGGAAGAAATGCCTGCATGTTAGATCTGCAGCCAAATTAGAATCAGAAGTCCAGCTTCCTGCTCCACCAGCTGAGGCCGAGCACCTGGGTGGGCTGCCTGTCCTCTAACATCCAAGGCTCCTCAGAGACAAGCCTCAGGGCACAGGGCAGCCAGGAACTCTTGGGGAAAGTGGCCTGGAGCCCCTCACCCAGCCTTCTGCTCAGTCCTGCCAAAGTCAAACCATGTCAATTCCTCTAATTTAAGTCAACTGTCTTAACTACTTACACATGAACAGATTCTTTTAATTTTTCCTTATTTTTTTCAATTAAAAAAATAGGACATGCTGATGCCAGAAAAATAATTCCAAGAATATAAAACAATATTAAATAAAAAGTGAAAGTCCCTCTTTATTCACTGATCTCCGTCCAAAGTCCTGTAATCCCACCTCTAGGAGTAACCATTGTCAGCCATCTAAAAATATATATATTTTTATGTAAGTATAATTTTTATAATATAAGTATATTTATATATGTTTATATATTACACATATTTATATCTATCTATATAAATGTAGAGAGATCTATATATTTTATGTCATCCAGATTTATATCTATATATATTTTGACATCTATTTGCCTATTCAGAGACACATATGATCTTGCTTAACTTGACAAAAAAGACATAACACAGTTCATAACACAGCTTGCTTTTGCTATTTAAGGTGTATATCATATTTATCAGGATGAGGCCTTGAGAGGCAAAAATGATAGAACATTTTATAGATCTATTTTCTTGGTTAAAAACATGGGATTCCTAAGCTTAGTATTGATATGTTAACAAAAATAAGCCCCCAGGGCCCTCCTTGCCATACTCAGTGTCTTGTGTGCCCAAGTTTCCATCAACAAAATAAAACTAGTGGGGTTTATGTGTTTTCTTTCTGATTATTTTTTTAAAAGATTTTATTTATTTATTTGACAGAGAGAGACACAGCGAGAGAGGGAATACAAGCAGGGGGAGTAGGAGAGGGAGAAGCAGGCTTCCCGCCCAGCAGGGAGCCCGATATCAGGCTCCATCCCAGGACGCTGGGATCATGACCTAAGCCAAAGGCAGAGGCTTAACCCACGGAGCCACCCAGGTGCCCCTCTGATTATTATTATTATTATTATTTTATATATATATATATTTTTTTTTTTTTGAGAGAGAGACAGCAAACAAGAGTGCTGGTGGAAAGGGGAAGAAGGAGAGGGAGAGAGAATCACAAGCAGACTCTGGGCTGTGTGGAGTCCAACACGGGGCTCAATCTCAGGACCCTGAGATCATGACCTGAGCTGAAATTAAGAGTCAGACGCTTAACCAACTGAGCCACCCAGGTGCCCCTATAAGAGTTACTTTTATTTGTGATACAACTTGTGTGAAACAGAAGATAGATATAGCCATAGTTATAGGGTGTGTTTGTGTACCCTGTCTTTACTTCTTCTAAACATCCCAAACAAGTCAATTAAAAATATTGACAAAAAGGCGCAAGGTAATATATTTTTCATTTTTAGATTTGCCCTCCAGGATCCACCAAAAATACATGCCAAGCTGTATTCCCAGAACAGCAGACGTCAAACCTTAACACAGAAGAGCCCCTGGGAGATTGTGCATACATGTCTAAAAATCTCTCTTATACTTTCTAAGTCCCCTGACATTTGATTGAAAGGCTGTTCCATGGCTCTGTCAAGGACTGGGTGGGAATCTCTCCCGATGTTACCTTTTCTACTTAACTCTCATTTAGAAGAAAAAGAGGGGGGAAGAATTCACAAGAAGTGGGTTGTGCTTTTTCCATTCCAAGCTGCGTGCAAAGCTTATGCACATCTGAGGGCTTCTTCTAGGCTTGTCTTTAAAATCTCGACCTCTGAAGTTTGCTGGTTGACCTGTTGTCCTGCAGTTACCCTGGGGTAGTGTAACCGGTTTGAGAAGCAGCCTGTGACTGTTTCAATTTCAGCTGAAGTTCCTTATAAAACTAGCCAATCTGGGAGATCATTTGTCTCTGATCCAGAGGCACTGGTTTGATATTCTTGGCTTACACTAAACTTGGAAGGGAACTGAAGCATCATGTAAAAACAATACACACCTATGCAGCATGAAAAAAATAAATAAATCACAGCTCTACACACCCGTGTGGACAGATCCCACAGAAGGAAGCATCCATTTACCTGAAGTTCAAGGACAGGCAGCAAGGACCTGCAAAGGGTTGTTTTCAGAGGGTTACTGCCTACTGGAGGCTTGGTACAAGGAGTCTTTCGGGTGGCGGGGGTGGGGGAAGAGGTGATCAGGAAATCTTCTAATTCGTGATGTGGAACCCACGTAGGGTGTACATACGTACATACGTACATACAATCATTGCACTCTATGCTTCAGCTGCGTGCATTTTACTGTATGTATATTATAATACCTACTTTTTTTAAAAAAAAAAAGATGGTGGGTGGCATAGTCCGTTAAGCATCTGACTCTTGGTTTGAGCTCGGGTCATGATCTCAGGGTCGTTGAGATCCAGCCCCATGTCACACTCTGTGTTCAGCTCAGAGTCTGCTTAAGAATCTCTCTCCCTTTCCCTCTGACTCTTCCACTCACATGCGTGCATGCTGGCTCTCAAATAAATAAAAAAAATCTTAATAAAAAAAGATGATGGGCAGCTGTGAGTATGACAGTGTTCCACCAGGGAAAGAAAAAGACCTACAGCCATATTCACATAGTGAGTCCAAATTGCCAAACAAAAGCAGACAGTTGGGCAAAAGGAAAATAAAAAATTGGAAACTAGCATAAAACGAGCAGTTTCGCTTAACTCTTCCTTAACATTTAAGGTAACGTGAGCCCCATGTGCCGACAGGGTGCTCCCAAATGCCTCTGGATGTGGAGTGTGGACTCACACACATACAGGAGTGATAATTTGTGTTCTTCAGAATGCTGACAGCTCAGGAAGAGTCTAAAGGAGCAGTTTTACTGGCTTTTAAGAAAGGTAGCTGATAAGAACAAGAGTGAGAGCAAGAGTCAGGCTTTCCAGGGTGAAGTTGGGGTTTTGTCCAAATCTGGGGAACTGCACGTGCACAAGGTGACATGTCCGCAGGTGAAGGGCTACAGGTCAGTTTGGTCAGTGCCATAGATTACCGAGTCAGGTGGTGACAGAAGGCCTGGGTGGTTGTCTCTAGGCACATGGAAGGAGTACTATACCTGAGGACTGTTCCAGAAACATTCCATGGAAGAGTTTCTCCTTTTTATTCCCTCATCTGCCAACATTTGGCCTTCCTGTGCTTAGAAGTTTTCTGTGAGGGGTGCCTGGCTGGGTCAGTTTGTAGAGCACGCGACTCTTAATCTTGGGGTTCAAACTCCTTGTTGGGTATAGAGCTTCCTTAACAAAAATATGGTAAAAGAGATGTAAAAAGGTTTTTTGTTCACCTCTGGTGGTCTTCTCCTTTTGCTTGGGCCATGTCTTCCTGTGTTAGAGTGCAGCCCTGGTAAGTAACCTCAGCCAGCAAGTGGCTTCTGATTTTCTTGTTGCTTCCCTTCCTTCCTTCTCAGTTGGTGGTTTGTCTGACACAACTGGCATTGTTTGGTGTTATGGAGATAGGACCTTGCTTTGTTGTGGAAACTGCTGTCAGGTCTGGGTGCTGTGGGCAAGGGGAGGCTGGAGACCTGGAAAGAACGCAGGAGGGCCCAGGAGCTGCTGGTTTTCTGGGTGCAGATAAGGCTCCGCTCACTGGCTGATGTAAGAGCTCTCCTGGGCTGAGAGCATCAGCGAATGTGGTCATGGGAGGCCTTTAATTTTTGTTATAAAGGCAGAGCTAGGAGAAAGATGAATCACTTCTGTGCCCCCGCATCAGGCCAAAGTCTTTACACAGAATGAAAACTGGAATGTGGATGGGAGGTGAAAACAGGGGCCATGCACAGTGACCCCCAGCACCTAGCCCTGAGTGAGGAGGTGCCTGGCTCATTCCTGGAAGGGTAAAAGCCCCAGCGCATCTCGGGCTGATGCCTCTCTTTCCAAACAAGCTAAACTTCAGACTGACATAGCAGGGCCTAGAATTTTCTCCCTACGGCTCCCGGCACAAAAATGTGAGATCAAATACAAGCAGATTAAGAAATAAAAGGCAAAAGCTACCTCAGGATTGATGACGATCCTGATGGTGAAAGATAAGTAGCACATTAATGATTTCAGCTCCTGGTTCTAACAAAATTCAATTGTGGGAAGCGGGGTGCTTCTGAAAACTGGGAGAGAACGGATAGGACAGAAATAGCTGTTTTCCTTCGAAGAGGAGCCCACTGGGATCTGCCTGTCTTCCCCATTGCTGCAGAGGACTTAGGAATCCCCCGCTCCCCAACCTCCAAAGGTGCCTTTTGAAGAAGAGGGTCTTGCCTGACCCAAGAAGAAACCTTCCCTCTCCTTCCTGCAAAGAAGCCATTGCCTCGGGGTGGGGTAGGGGCGCATGCAGTGAGGTACCCACCTGCCCAAGGTTCTATCAGGCCTGGGAACAGATTTCCCCATTTTTCTTCCTGGGTGGTGACTGGCTGCTCAGGGGTCTTTGTTTTACTTCAATACCCTCTTTGCTCTGAAATGTCACAGTGAATATTAACTCAAAAGTCATTTCTATGTGCCACAGGAGTGAGCTCTTTCCCTCTCTCTCCCTTTTGCCCTGTTTCTTCCTCTCTCTTACCACAGGTGCTGGGAGGATTTCTAGGGAATCAACAGTTCCTGGTCCCTCCTCCCTGCTTCCTCTCCATACCTCTCCCCATCCCCTCGATTATACAATTTCTGGTGCCTGTGGCCATTTCCCCCTAAGCTTGTGTTTGTTCCCCAGCCCAATTAGTTCCAGCTTCCCTCTTTCATTTTTATTTTTCCTATTTACACTATTGGAGTGTCTTCCCTAGTTAGCTGAAGGAAAAGCAATGTGTTCTGCTCCCCTAACCTATTTTTGTGTTTCTGAACATTTGAGGGAGGTAACACCACTGGAGAAAACCCCCCACCCCAACCCCAACTCCAGCCTAGAGGAACTTACATAGTTTTAAATCCTCCTCAGTAGCTGGGAACCAAAGCAAAAGGACAACCACACCGCCGTCATAGGAAGGGGTTCTGTGTGTCTGTGAAGATGCCAAGCTGAGAACATGAGTAAATAAATGACATGCCCAAGAAGCAGTCTTCCTGTCTCTGTGAGTGAAATAGTCCCTCTCTGGAAAGGAAGCCACCTTTGAAGGTTTGCTTTGTCCTTTTCTGTGACCCTGCTGTCCCCAGGTGCTGTTCAGGGTCATCTGAGAAGCTGTGGGCTAGATCCCCCACAGGTGCAGACACACTTGGACTTTGGGTGCTCCCGGACCTAGAACTGGAGAAACCTTCTTCCTGCTCACCTGTCTAGATGTCTGTGGCAAAGTATTCTCATAGGAGACAGTCACACACACAGATCCCCAGTTTCCAGATGATCCTCTTTTGAACCTGCTCTTTTTTTTTCCCAGCCCCATCGCAAGGGTATCATCTTAGGGCTGTTTATCTGTCGTCCAGCCCACAGACCTAGGGAGGCACGTGGAAGCCCGAGGAGGGATGGTGGGTGGTTCTGAGACCACTAGGTGTCCTCTCTAAATGGGCACCTTCTGCAGGGCTGTGGGCCGGGCCAGACTCTAGGACAGTTACCACCTTAAGTAGGTGAGGGCAGGAACTGGGAGCAGAGGAATGGAGGAACTAGGCCTGTGACCTCAGGGGGTAGGGGCAGGCTGATGCTCCCTGCGGGAAGCCAGGGTCCTCCTCCTGAGGTTGGCTAGGGACCCTCAGGCCGCCTTATTCAGGGACAGTGCCGATGCCCTTCTTCTTCAGCCACAGCATTGGGTTGGGTCCAGCGCAATCGGGGAGTGAAGTGCGAGCCGGGTAGCGCAGGGATCCAGGACACCCCAGTGAGGCAAGAGCCTCCGGAGAGTCCGGTTCCAGGACCAGAGCCTGGCGCGCAGGGGATCCCCACAAGGGGGCGGAGGGAAACCCAGGAGGCCCCCGGGAGGAGGCGCAGCCAGCGGCTGGGCGCGCGCAACCGAGCGCACTCGCCGCCCCTCGGCTCCGGGCAGAGGGTGGGGAGGGGGCTGAAGAGACCATCGGGTTCTCCGAAGTTTCGGGCGATTCCTTCAGCCCGGAGACCCGCCTCCCAGTGGCGTGCTCCCCAAGAGGGGGCCTTCTGCGCCGCCCCCCCCAACCCGGCACTACACGGTCGAAGGATCGCGCGCGGGGCTCCCTCCCCAGCTCAGTCTCCTCCCCACGCGCCCCCTCTCCGCCGCGCCGGCCAGCGCGGGCTGCGTCCCCGGCACTGCCCCCCGCCCGCGCCCGAGCCCGAGCCCGAGCTGCCGCGCCGCCGCAGGCTGCGGGAGCTGCGCCGCCCGTGCTCACGCCTCGCCCGTGCTCCCGGCGCGCTCCGGCCCCGCTCGGCCCCGGCTCCCCGCTCCCCGCGCGCGGATCATGGAGTGAGGGGGCGGGCGGCCCCGCGACGCGCTCCCGCAGCCGGCGAGGCCGGAGCCAGACCGGGTGGCCTCACCAGCCGGCGGAGTTGGCCAGCGGCGGGCCCTCCTCCCGCCGGTCCTTCCCCGCTCCTCCTCCTCGGCGGCCGCCGCCCCCGCCTCCCGGCCGCCCCCGCCGCCCCCGCCGCGCCGCCGCCCGAGGCCGAGCGCGGACGCCGAGCGTGGGAGCCATGGCGCGCGAGGAGGAGAGGGACCCCGAGCGCCGGGAGGCGGCGGCGCGGGCCAGCGGCGAAGAGGAGGAGGAGGAGGGCGAAGAGGGACTGAGCGACAGCGACGACGAGGACGAAGACGACGAGCCCGGCAGCGGCGGGGAAGAGGAAGAGAAGGCGGCGGCCGAGCGGGAGCGCAGCGAGGACGCGCGGCTGCAGCGCGCAGGGTTGCCTCCAGCCGTCGTCCCCGCCGCGGCCGCCCGCGAGAGGAGCGGCCGGCGCCCGCCGGGGCCCCCGCCGGGGCCGCTGCCCTGCCGCCCGAGGATGCCGTCGCCCGACGACGAGGACCGCGAGCGTCGCCGGAGCCGCCGGAGGGACCTTCTGCTGAGCCAGCTCTGCTTCCTGGCCTTGGTGGCGCTGCTGCTCTGGTCGCTGTCGAGCATGCAAGAGCATAATGGTGAGTGCTCGCGGCTCGCCCCGAGTGGGCGCTGCGGCTCCGGCAGCTCGGGGCTCCCGGGCCGGGCGCGGGGCGAGCAGGCTGGCCGGTGGGAGGGGGTGCTGGGCACGAGGACTCCCCCTGCCCCTTGGGGGGCTCGGAAGGAGGGGGCCCTGGAGGCGAGGACCTCGCAGTGGAGACGCAGACGGCACGCGGAGCCGCCGGGCTCGCCCCGGGAACCCTTACCTGTGCCTCTTGGCTCTATCCTTCTAACCCACCGGCTGGAGGGATTGGTGGTAGAGGCGGTGGGGACTGTTACCCTAAGGAGGTACACCCCCGCCCCGGCCCAACAAAGTTGTCCTGGTAAGACTCGGTACCTGTGCAGGTAACCACCTGTACACCTTTGGCTTATTGAGAACACGAAGAGGGGCTGGTTGACTGGTGAAAACGTAATTCTCCAGTGCTCCCCATATAGAACACGCGGTGTGGACCAGGTAGAGGGCTCCATACCCGCTTTTCCAGAACAGGTGCCCGGAACTTCGGGTAGGAAAAAAAAGTGTTGGCCACCTGGCTAGGGTTTAAGGAATCTACTTGTTCTCTTTCACTGAACACAGACTGGGAAGACTGATCCCTTTTGTGCCCTTCCAGGTCTGGAAGAAATGGTTTAGATTGTCCTGCCCATCAGGCTCTCTACTGCTCTCACGGTGCCCTGCAGTGGGTCCGCCCTTTACCCACAACTTTTGTCTTATCTTTGTCCTTGGCTTTTCTTGAGCTGAAATAGACCTTGTGGAGAAATGTGCTCAGAACAGTTGTCCACTGAAAACAGTTTGGACCCTGGGGGGCAGCTGTCTAAATAACGGAGGGAGAGACTTGGAAGAATAACTGTTGTAAAAACGGTTTTATATCCCAGCCGTTCAAGTGGCACAGTTCGTGGGAAAACAGCCGTAAAAATGGTTGTGAGAAAAAGCCGTTACAAATACGTGCCTTGGTGTTAAGATAGATGTAGCCCTGATACAAGGCGTTAGGAAGAGCAGAATAAAATCTTTTCGATAGTGATGGTGAAAGGGTGACATCAATTAAAGAAGGGATCTCCCCCAAATTGGCTGGTCTCGTTCTTCCGGGGGGGGGGGAAGCAGATGGTCGGGCTTGGTTCAGGTCTTAACCAGACCTCTTGACAGACTTCCTCATATATGGTAATATGAGAGAGTCTGTCTGGGTCTTCAGTGGAGCCCTTGGGACTACAGCTCTCTCCCTTTTTCCTGAATCCCAGATTATCTGGTGATGGGGGCCGGCATCGGGAAGGGGGCTGTGCTGGGGAGGGAAGCTGGACCTCTCTCAGAGGGCAGTGCCAGACCTGCCAAGAGCAGCTACCGACTGCTTCTCCCGAGAAGAATTTCCTTTCACTGACTTTTAATCTACCGGATTTTTATGAGTGCAAAGCCAGTCTGTACTTGGTGCCACCTTTGGAAAGGACCATGCGAAGTCAATTACGTGCCACCATTTTTTCCTGCATGCTGGGGCTCTGTGAGTCCTAGAGTTCCCACCGCTGTCAGGATATGAAAGACATTTTTCTGGATGGAGAATGTGACCCATACAGTTAAGTCCATCAGTGACAGGGGGCTGCCTGGGCCCTGGGAAAGCTGGGATGTTCAGGGGGAAAGGAGGTGGCAGACACTGTGCAAACTTAAAACCTGGTGACTCAAATGTCATTTTGAAATGGTTTCCCTAACAGTGACATTTCTATTCAGGTGCCACCAACTTGGGCATAGTTCCGTAGCACGGCTCTTTTCCCCGTCCCTTCCCTTGGTCTCTCTCCTTCCATATTCTTTCTGCCTCTCTCTCCTCTCCCAGAAATGTAGGGCTTCAGAAGACCCTCACCCCAGCAACTGAAGGTAACAGTGAAAAGCCAGCAGTGCAAAGAAGGATGTCATCCAGCCCCCAAATGGCATGCCCACCCTAATTCTGTCCCGTCACCTTTTCTTTAAGTAGATACTCATCATTTCACTACACGACGCCTAGCCGATTCTCAGCAAGGCTCAGGTGTTTTAAGCTAGTTTTTTGGAGCTAATTAATTAATATGTGTGAATCTGCACGTGATCATTTAGCTTGGGGGCAATTGTCATTCAGCATACTTAAGCATTTGAATAGTGACTTTTACCCTGGAAACTTGGGTGTTACTCTACTTAAGGGTCCTTTCAGTATGGATAAAAAGTTTGGAATTTAGCCTCATTTTAAAGACACGGTGTCTGGGAGAGGCTGAGTGATCCGCTTAAGGTCACACAGCATTTGGGGCATAGAGGGAAGAACCAGACCAAGGTGGCCTGGCTGCTTGATCCCACCTCTGTTCCCTGCTATTCATGCCACCATCTGGGTGCAGCTTTGTAATATTTATATAAACACATGGGGGTACCTTGCTAATGATCAAAGGGGGATTTTTTATTTATTTACCTTGAAAGCCACGCAGTGATTAAACGTAACTAAGCAGAAGCCTGTTTTCTAACGCATATTAATTTTTCTTTTCCTTTCTCTCTCTTGCTTTCTTTTTTTCTTTCTTTCTTTCTTTCTTTCTTTCTTTCTTTTTTTTTTTTATATAAAGAGCACAGTCCTTTCACCAAACCCAGATAGAGAGGTGTTGCAGTTGTGTTACACAGTGTTGTATAACATTCCTGATGGTATGGAATCTGAGCTCCCTTTCTGGACATCTGACCGAACTCCAGTCTAAATTCCTTTCTCTGAGATGGGACACAGGCATTATTAAAGGGAGGGTTAGTGCTGTAATCAAGACAAAGGTTAACCCTCATGGTAACAAAAGCAGTAATAATAACTGGAACTTGGTGGGCTCTTACATGCCAGGCACCGTGCTAAAATAAGGACACTTTTCACGCGTTGTGTTCTTTAAACTTGCACACACACTTTGCGGATGCCCCGAGCTTTTGGTGGTGGAGGAAGCAAGTGGGCCTGGGTGTTCTATTTAGATATTGCTGATAAAGATCTCATTTTTTATCTGTTTTCAAAGCCAATTGAAATAAGGTGTCAGAGTGTCAGATTTGCTAATGGGGGGTTTTCTTTTCTTTATCTTGTTTTTTTTTGCAGTGAGAATGGATTACTTTTGTGTGTTTCGAGTGGTTTGAAAGTGTTTAATTTTTTGTTTGAAGTAAGGAATCTGGTCATCTTTTTTTCCCCAGAAGTCATGTCAAAAAAGCCCAGAGGTTCTAACTCAGGAGTGATTATAGACATGTCCTCTAGAAAGTTCCTGGGTAGGTGAATAATGAGTATGGAAAAAAAAATGTAATATATATTGCTCAAAACATATATATATATACACACACACACATATATGTATGTTTGTATATACATATGTATGTACATATATTATATATATTCTGGTCCAGTTACTATTGCTAATAACAAATTACCCCAAAGTATAGTGGTGTAAAACTACCATTTTATTTTTTTGCTCATGGATACTTCGGCTCAGGAATTTGGACAAAGTGTAGTAGGGATGGCTTGTCTCTGCTCCACGTCTGGGGCCTCTGCTGGAAGGAGTGAAAGGCTGGGTGACTTGCCAGCTGGGTCTGCAGTCCTCTGGAGGCAACATCACTCCAGTGTCTGGGGTTGATGCCAGCTGGTGGCTGGGACCCTCAACTGGGCTGTCAACCAGAAAAACTATGTGTGGCCTCTCCATATGGCTTCTCCATGTGCCTTAGTTTGAACTTCCTCAGAGCACAGCAGCTGGGTTCCAAGAGGATAAAGGGGAAGTACATGGCATTTTTCTGTCTTAGCCACAAAAGTCACATAGTATGACTTCCATTGTTTTCTTTTGGCCAAGGCAGTGACAGATGTCAGCCCAAGTTCAAAACAGGGCGACAGAGATGCCACCACTTACTACTCAGTGGAGGAGTGGTGGGGTATATGGTAAGGTGAGCAGGCGGGCATGTGTGTTGTGGCTATCTTTGGAAAACCAGGGGGCCAAGGGATAATAACTTAGAGATCAGAGACGTTTCGCAAGGTGGTAAATGGTGAATAACACACACATATTTGAAATACTTTCCAATCATGATCACGTGGCAACGCATCTGAAGTCAGGTGTGGGGTGCACAGGTGGTATTTGGAAAGAGGGCTGTGTGGGTGTTTGAACTGCAAATTTCAGTTGCTGATCTGAGAGCGCATCTTTAGCTTTGTGGCTTCCCCTTCCTCAGAGGACAAAGACCACAACCTCTCAATCCCTCCTGTGGCTGACAGGGCTGCCTCGCTGGATTCCCCAGCTTTATCTTCCCTCCCCGCCTTCCCTTTCACGCTACACTACTCAGGCCTTCCTTCTGCTCCTGAAAGGGGTGACACTTCTTTTAGCCCCAGACCTGTCACACACACTGGTTCCATAGTCCCCATCCCAGCTAGTTCATCCTTCACTTCCAGGCCCAAGATCTTCCTAATCCAGCTACGTCCCCCGTTTTGCTCTCTGAACACCCTCAATTTTCCCTTCACAGTATTTGTCTCAGTTGGTAATTATGTATTTATTTGGTTGGTTCGAGCAATCTGTCGTACTTACCAGATTCTAAGCTCCCAGAGGTCAGGGACCTTGTGACCTTTGCTCACCTTTGTCATCTGTGTCACCTGCCCACAGTAGATGCTCGTAATACGCTTGTTAAGTAAAGAAGCTGTTTTGATTTCTGAACGACAGTACCTGTGTTCAAAACTAGCCACCATGCCTCAGGAGCTCAGTTACTAGCATATATTTTCATCTCATGATTTATAGTTCTGCTGCCTGTCCATCAAATTCAATATTCTTACATGTTTTTCATGGGCTCACATGGAGCTGCAGAAGGTGAGCGCTTTGCCCAGTGTCACTTTGTTAAGTGGCAGGATTTGAACACAAGCCCACTTGCATCCGAGCTGGGTGCTGCTGCACTCCCTAGCCTCAGCTTAGGAGGACATGAATAGAAAATGGGAATCACGCTGCCTTTTTCAGTCGACTGGGGAGAGTAAAGGAGTAACAGAAGGTTGCTTTCATAGAAGCAGTATTTTAGAAACACATTGCTTTTCAACCTTTTCTATTTTCTGCCTAAACATATATAGATGTGTCTCTCCTGGCTTTTCTTAGCTGCTCATCAACCCAGATTTTTTCTCAAAGATTTCCTTTACTTGCAAGCCTTGAATCCTTGTGGGAAGATTTCTTTCTTTCTTTCTTTTATTTTTTTAAATACCCCAGAGGGTTGGCAAAGCCAAAAGAATTGCAAAACCAGCCATTTGCTGAGAATTCCAAGGCTTGGTAGAAGTTGGCTGATGGGACAGGATTTTGGCAACTCTCTTTTTCCTTAAGGAGATTCCTTTTCTTTGAGTGAAGTAAGTTTTTTGGGGGAAATGGTAGTACACAGACACTTGTGTTGGGGAGACTGAGGTAGAGAGTTGAGAAGGCATCCTTGAAGTCACGTAGTGAATGGCTAGTACTGTCAGGAAGGTAATGGAAGTCTTTCTGCTCTTTTCCTGCCTTCAATTTCTGTAGAGCTTATTTGGCAATGAATTTTGTTTATCTTTGCAATGGTTTGAAACATGGTATTCTCCTGTAGAGTTTGAGAATTAAGGATTCAGTGGAAGAAGGTTTTCTCTGAGTGGAGTGCCGTTTATAATTCTGGAGTCCTAAGTTCTTAGACATGGATGATGTCTTCTAGACTCTCTCCTGGAAGATGCACTTGTCCTGTCCTTGTCCTCATCCCTGGGTGAAGTGATGCTCTTCATTGTTGGGAGTCCTGGGGGTTTTCCCACCCCCACCTTTGGGACACTGCCTTCAGTGGCACCCCTTGGATGAATTCCTGCCTGGATGCTACTGGTGGCACAAGACCCAAGGACTTCCATTCATTCACTCAGTAAACATGTGGTAGGCTTTTTCCTCTTTGTTGGGGGTGACTGTGGTGTCTGAGATGGATACCCAGAATATTGTCATCATGGTGGCTTAGACTTTAGTGGGAGGAGAGGTGTTGAACAACTAATTTTCAAGAATTATGAGAGAGAATGAATGAGAAATACATCATGGCGTGGAGGAGGTGTTGGTGGTAAGCAGAAGCTGGAATCTGGAAAATAAAAAGAATTAGGTTGGGAATGAATAGGGGATGAAAAAGATAATTTATAAAAAATGGGCAATAGCTACAGGCAGACAGTTCACAAAGCAATTGCAAATGACCAGTAGACACCAGTAAAAACCCTCATCTTTAATAGTAATCAGGGACATCTAATTTGAAAGATTTATTTATTTGAGAGAGAGAGCAGGGGGCAGGGCAGATAAAGAGAATCTTCAAGCAGATTCCCTGCTGAGTGTACAGCCCCACACGGGGCTCAAACTCGTGACCCTGAGATCATGACCTGAGCCAAAATCAAGAGTTGTATGGTTACCCTGCTGAGCCACCCAGGCACTCCTCAGAGAAATCTGATTTTAAAAAATGATGAGATACCATTTTTAAAAATCAGATTGGCAAAAATGAAAGCATGTGATAATGTCAGGTGTTGGCAGAGATGCAGGGGAGACAGCTTCTCTCATTTACTACAGGCAAGGATGTAAATTGGCTCCCCAAACACTGTGGGGAATTGCAAGGTGATAAAGTTTTAGGCACAGACCCCAAACGGAACTTTGGATAATTTTTAATGAAAGGTATAGAAAGGGGAGCGGAGGGATTGGAATGGCAGTGCCTAGGTAGTTGAGCCTTGGAGGCAAACCCAACTTTCCTGGATCCATTGGTGACCGTGCGGCATGTTGGTCACGACCCTTTGCACTCCAGACTAAAGATGTTAGGTGGGAGTTCAAGTGAATGGGGGGAAAGGCCTTTGTCATAGCTGGAGGTGTTCAAACCAATACCAGTTGCTTATTTGAATTATGAAATCTAGCCATTGTTCCTTGCTTGTCAACCACTCCTTATTTCCAGGAGAGTGAGAATAATTAACGTCTGCTCATCTGTGACCTAGTTGGTGGAATTTCACATTTGCACCTTGGTGTTTCTCTCTTCATTTCCTCCCTGCACTTCTGTCTTGCCTGACCACAGCCAATGTCGTTTTCACTTGCGTGACTTACGGTGGACCCTGATCCTCTAGAGGACAGGAAGTAACAAGTAGGTTGCTTGAATAGGACTTTGATGTGAGAACAAAGGGTGTGGGAGTAGGGTATGCACCACCAGGAGAAAGGGGGGTGCCCCCAGTTGACATCAAGGAGTCAACAGCACCATTTTTTTAAAAAAGATTTTATTTATTTATTTGAGAGAGAGACAGTGAAAGAGAGCATGAGAAGCAAGAAGGTCAGAGGGAGAAGCTGACTCCCCATGGAACTGGGAGCCTGATGCAGGATTCGATTCTGGAACTCCGGGATCGTGACCTGAGCTGAAGGCAGTTGCTTAACCAACTGAGCCACCCAGGTGCCCCAACAGCACCATTTTAAAGAAAGAACATGAGATAGTCACTTTTGGATGTTTTGATTTTGATAGCTAGTAGGACATCTGGGTGAAGTATAGCTGATCATTAAAATCGAGGTTATAAAAAAAAATCGAGGTTATAAGCTGCAGGTAAAGATAAGGCACTGCAGATAAAGACCTGAGAATAGTATGCACGAGAGTGAAAATTGTATCTTTGCTTAACTCCGGGGGTCTCAGTCTTCTCTGCATGTTGTAATCACTGGGGAACTTTAAACTTTACTTATGTCTGGGTCCTGCCCCCCAAAGATTCTGATGTAATATTTTGGGGGGGGCAGCCTGGGCATTGGGATTTTTCACAAAAGAAGCAGATAGCCCCAATGTGCAGCTAAGACTGGGCACCACTGGATTAGATTGAGGGTCAGTATTTACCTTATCATGGACATGTCGTAGCTGAGCTGGGAATTACGCTGGGCTGAATTTTTCTGTCCTGAACAAGAATGCTTCTTTTTCTAAGCCTTCACCACTAATTGAAGCCCAGACGTTCCTCCGGTTACCTTCATCTTCACTCCCTATGTACACTGCCATTGGATATTCTATCCGGTTCTCTTTTTCAAAAAATCCTTCTTGGGTTCTTCCGGCTTGTTCCAGTCTGGACAGGTTGCTTGTTAATCTGCTGTCCAGCTGTCATTTTGAGATCTCCCTTCAGCTTCTTCCTGCTTATGGTTTCTTTCCCCCCAGCTCTCCATATGTTGAAAGGATCCCATGTATGCTTGCTGCCTTTTTTGGTGTATCCCTTCATTTGTGGAGTACATTTCTGGGGATCACACACTCAAGGTGCTTTCTAAGACAGGGGTGTGGAAATAACAAAAACAAAAACTTGAGACATTGTAGGTTTGAAAATACATTAATTCTAGCCCCACACTTTGAAGATGGGGGGTGGGTCGGGAATTCCATTTGGAACACAATTTCCACACAGTTTTGAAGGCCTTGCTCTTATAACTTGCAGGGCTGTCCCTGAGAAGTCGGAGGCTATTTAAGTCTTTGGTATGAAACCTGTTTTTCCCCCTCTGAAAGCATGTGTGCTCTTTGCTCTGCTTCTAAAGCTCAGGCGTATCACAGTTAAATGTCTGCTGTGGTTCTATTTTCATGCCTTTTCCTGGGCACTTACCTGTTTCTTTTAATCTGGAAGCAGATGTCCTTTGGATCTGGGAACTTGTGTGATTTCTTCCATCCTCCGGTCTCTCTTCTCTCTAAATTGTCTTTTATTTGGGTATTTGACTCCTGAGATTCTGATTTTGAAGATTCATCTTCTAATTTTCTTATCTCTTCTCTCCTATGTTTTTTTTTCCCTCATCCTTTGCTCTAATTTCCATAGGTTTCCTAACCGTATCTTTGAATTCTATTGAGCTTTGAATTTCTGTCGTATTTTTAGTTTCCAGGAGCTCTTTTTTATTTCCGCTGTGCAAGTTATTTTTAGTAGCATCCTGTTCTGCTTCATCAATACAAGTATCATCGCTTACATCCCGACTCGGTTTCTCCAAGTTGCTGTTGTCTATTTTTCTGTTTTGTTTTTCATGTTATGGGCTTTCTTTGAAAACCATGTGACCCTTGGTGTCTACTCATATTTACATGAGGCCATTGAAATGATGATTGGAAACTGTGCAAGGAGAAGGGTCTGTTGACTGTTTCTCTGTAAGGTGATCTGGCCGGGCCACGTCTCTGGGCAGTGCTCCCACATCTCTAGTTCTGGATCTTTATCAGTGGGTCGTCACATTTCCCAGAGAGGGGTCACCCTGTGTCCTGTCTAGAGGGAGATCCAGCGGGAATACAGTGGGAGAGGAAGTGGGGTTTAGGGGGTGTCGTTCAGCGGAAACGTTCCCCTAGGCTCAGTGAGTTGTCTCAAGGGTGGCTAGGAGTATGACAGAGCCGCACAATTTATTTTGATCCATTGCAGGACTATCCTGAGATATTTCAGGCTCTCTTCCTGCTCTGCTCCCTCCATTCCTGTCTTCCTCCTTTTCTTTCTCTTAACTCCTCTACATGCCAAACTGGTAAGAACTGTGGCCTCCTGGGAGGGCTTATGCTCAGGGGCAAGGGGGAGGCATAGTTTTCACCATCTTCTTAATTTTAACTGACCTTTTTGTGGAGGTAGTTGTAGGTACACAGCTGTTGTAAGAAATAATGCAGAGAGACTCCTCGCACGTTTTCCCCAGTTTCCTTCAATGGTAATGTTTTGCAGAAGTCTAGTAGAATATCATAACCAGTGTAGTGCCTTAGATACAAGCCACTGACCTCATTCAGATATCCCAAGTTTCATTTGTATTCATGTGCACATGTGTGTGCGCGTGTGTAGCATGTGTGTGTGTTTGTATGTACATGTAGTATGCATGTGTGCATGTGTGTAGGCTGTGTGTGTATAGCACGTGTGGTGTGTGTTTATGTGTGTACATGTGTGTATGCACGTGTGTAGTGTGTATGTGTGTGCACGTGTGTGTGTATGTGTGTGTTCTGCACAGCTTTATCACCTGTATCAGTTTGCTGTAACCACCACAATCAGAATGCTGGACGGACCCACTGTCACAACGGCAGCTTACGTTCCCCTTTCCATAACTGCACAGCCCCTGTACCTGTTCACACAGGAACGAACAGGCGAGGTAAGTAACTCGTGTCACCTCCAAGAATAAAGTTAAAACATTATAACTTTTGGGGCGCCTGGGTGGCTCACTGGGTTAAAGCCTCTGCCTTCGGCTCAGGTCATGATCCTAGGGTTCTGGGATCGAGCCCCGCATCGGGCTCTCTGCTCAGCGGGGAGCCTGCTTCTCCCTCTCTCTCTGCCTGTCTCTCTGCCTACTTGTGATCTCTGTCAAATAAATAAATAAAATCTTTAAAAAAAAACATTATAACTTCTGGAGTGAAAGGCTACTTATAAGCTGGGGGTGGAGAGAGGAATGTGAAGTCTGTCGACGTTCATGAACCTGGGCCGTGGAGACCTTGGTCAGTGATGGCATTCCTCCCTCCAGGGATGCCACCATGTGCTAAGTGCCAGGTTAAGGCTGCATGGAGCTGGGGACCAGTTTCTCTGATGGGTCATGTTTTCTGTCATTTGCACAGCATTTCTGAATGAAAGCTCCATGAAAAGTTTACCCAAGCCTCTTTTTCATTCAGGCAGGTTAGTCAAGCTTTCTGCAATCCTAGTTTCACCATTATTTGTTTCCTGGGGAATTAGAGATGGAAATCTTGGGGACCATTATCTCTTAACATCTGGCTTTATGTTTAAGGAACCTGATGTGAAAGAGAATTGTAATCAGGGCCCAGATCCTTGTTTTCTGACTCTCTGCTTAGTAAATAACTACCCCCAACCCCCCAAAAATTAAGGGTAGGAATATATTTAGTGCAGATGGACTCTGGAATTATTTCAAATTTGGAAATGTTTCTGAAGTGTTAGGACTTTGTTGGGAATTATTTGGCATGCAGTGTGGTCACTGTATGGGGAAAATGAGGGAATTTCAGGGGGAGCTGCTTCTTGTAACAAAAGATTTTTTTTTTTTTTCAGAAATATTTGCTCTTAGGACACTCGTGGCTTGCTTCAGGAGAAAGTTAACATCATTGGGTTACCTTTCACTTGGCTAGTCACCTCATGCAGCTATGAGAATGATTGGTTGTTTTGAAGATGAGTGCCCATGAATTTTTCTTATTGGGGTCTTTGAGTTGACAGGATTTCACCATTTTTCATACCTGGTGTTGCAATTCTAGTCTGTGATCTAAACACCACTTCCAAACAAAGCAAAGCTTCCTAGGACCTTAAGACCCTAGGTTTTTGAAAACCCCAGGATAATTCCCTTCTAAGTGGGATTTCACAGTGTGGTTATTTGAAATCACAAGTGTTTGCTGGGGTAAGTACAGAAAGAAATCTCATTGTACCTACTTACAATAAATTGACATGAGGACAGGTCAATTGCAGTATCTTCCAACATTATGGTATATTTCCTCCCTTAGATATTGCAAAATTGATAGAATACTATATAAAATGTCTTGAATACTGCTTTTGAAACTAAAACTAGTAATATACAAGAAAATTGATTGACAGGATGCAGAACAAAAATATCACCCTTTAGAAATTTTGTCAAACTAACCCTTTGTAATCATACCCTTCCTCATCCCTAACCTCTGATCTGTTTGCTGACACCATGGTTTTTGTCTTTTTGAGAATGTCATACACATGGAATCCCACAGGATGGAATCTTTTGACACTGGCTTCTTTGGCTCAGACTCTCAGATTTGTCTACATTGTTGCATGTGTGGGCCGTTCATTCCTCTTTATGGCTGAATAATATTCCATTAAATAAGATCTACAACAGCTTGTTTATCCATTTGCCTATTGAACTTTTGGGTTGTTTTTAGTTTTGGTAATTATGAGTAGAGCTGCTTATCAGTATTCAAATCCAGGTTGTTTTTTTTTTCCTTAAATTTCTTTTTCTCACCTTATTATACTGGCAGAGACTTCCAGTACAATGTTGAGTTTGAGTGGACGTGCTTGCCTTAACCTGATTACTTAGGGAGAAAGCCTTCAGTCCTTCATCCTTAAGTATGATGCTTGCTGTAGGACTTTCATAGATGTTCTTTATCAAGCTGAAAAAGTTCTCTTCCACTTACAGTTTGTTGAGATTTTTTTTTTCTTGGTTCAAAATATCACTTTATTATAAGGAATTTATAAGTTGCCACAAAATCTACTACATTTTTATTTATTTTTATTTTTAAAAAATTTTTATTTTATTTTTTCAGTGTTCCAAGATTCATTGTGGTGCATAAACAATGAATGTTGAGAATTTTTATCAGGGATGGATATTGAAGTTTGTCAGGTGGTTTTCCTCCATCAGTTGATATGATCGTATGGTTTTTATTCTTTTTATTCAATATGATGGATTGCATGGGTTGATTTTCAAATACAGAATCAGCCTTGCGTACCCTGGAGAAGCCCCACTTGATCACTGTTTGTTTTTTTTTTTAATTTTCCTGGATTTGGATTGGTCATATTTTATTGCAGACTTTTGCATCTGTGACCACCCAGGGTATTGGTCATAGTTTTCTTTTCTCGTACTATCTTTGTTTAGTTTTTCTAACCCCACAAAATGAATTAAGAAGTACTCCTTTACCCTGTGTTTCTAGAAGAGGTTGTGTAGAATTGGTAGATTCTGCTTTTTAACGTATCATAAACATGGCACCAAACTTGACAATGAAATTTTAATGTCCACATAATGATAATTTTAAAAACCACAGTATTTTTCTTAGTATTTATAGCAAGTGATATTTATTGGACACTTTGCATGCTCCAGGCACTGCATAACTGTTTTTACCTGTATTGACTCCTTTAATCACCATATCCAATGGAGTAGGTACCATTATAATCTCCATTTTACATGCAAAGAAGAATAAGATGAAGCATGTAAGTAACTTGCTTAAAGTTTCTACGTGACCGATATTACTTGAATTCAGGCTGTCTGATTCCAGACCCCATGGTCTTAACTATTACATTGTATTCTCCAGTTATATTATAATTTACTTATTCATACCTCCGTTTGGGATATTGAGGTATTTTCTATGTCCTCACTGTGATGAATGTTCTTGTACTGAAATCTTTGGTAATTGATGACAGTTCCTTAGGCTGGATTCCTAGAAGTGCTATGTCAAAGTGCATGCCTATTGTAAAGGCTAATAACATCCTGCTATGTAATTTTCCAGGAATTTGGAAAAATTAGAAGTTCCAACAGCAATAGTTTGAGAGTGCTCAATTCAGTGTTCTCTTCCAGAATTGAATATTATGATTATTTTACATATTTCAAATTCAGTTTGATTGTGGAGAGATGGTATCTCATTGCTTTACTTTGCATTTTTTCATACTAGTGAAGCTGAATGTTTAAAAAATGTTTATTGGTCATTTATATTTCATGTGAGAAAAACTTATTCATGTCTGTTCTCCATTTTTTTCTAAGGGGATAACTGTTTTTCTTAATGACTTGTAAAAAGCTCTTTATATATTCTATATATTTGTCTTTTATTCTATATCAGAAGTTTTGCCCCCCCTTTTTTGGTGTACAGATTTTCATTTTTATCTGGTCAAAACTGTATCTCTTTTCTCTTGTATTTTTCCATTGTTTTATTGTTAGACCTAGGATCTCAAGTGTGTGTTTATTCCACATAATCCTCTATGTCTTTTTTCCTCCTGTTTGTATGGTTTAACTTAAAAAAAAAAAACCCTCTTTATTTCATTTGGGATTTACCTGAGCTAAGATGAAGATTTAACTTGAACAGATGAGCAGATTTAACAGTTAAATTGTTTATTGAATAATCTTTCCTCTGCCCACACATTTGTGGAATGACCTTTTAATCCGCGCTTGTTTGCTTATATATCAGAGGCAGTTGCTGTGATGTCTGTTTTGTTCTATTTTCTCATTAATTAATTATTGTAGCTTATTAGGATATTAATTACCTAATGGGGCAGGACTTCTCTCCTCTTGTTCTGGGAGAAAAAAAATCATTTGTTGTTATCACTTGTTTATCCTTCCAGGTGAACTTTAAAATCTCTGTTGAATTTTGCTAAAATGCCTGTGGGTTTTGACAAATCTATAAATAATCTGTGGAGAAATGGCATTTTACAGCATTGATTCTTTTTATTCCTGGTGTGCTTTTTCATTTGATCAAGGCTATAAAACAAATCTGTCAAGATTCAAAATTATTTCCCTATCTCCTTCATATATATATATATATATATATATATATATATACATTTTAAAGATTTTATTTATTTATTTGACAGAGAGAGATCACAAGTAGGCAGAGAGGCAGGCAGAGAGAGAGGAAGAAGCAGGCTCCCCACTGAGCAGAGAGCCCTATGCGGGGCTCGATCCCAGGACCCTGAGATTATGACCTGAGCCGAAGGCAGCGGCTTAACCTGCTGAGCCACCCAGGCGCCCCTCCTTCTTACATATATTTGTGAAAACTATTATTATTTATTCTGACTGTTGTTTCATTCTTTATATATTCTCTTAAAATACTTAATCTTTACCATTTTTTCTTCTCTTCTTTATATTTTATTCTTAAGTTTTAAACTATGCAAGTAATAATAAACACAAATTTGTTATACAAACCAATACCTTGTGTTTTCCTATAGTTTTCTATTAAAGGGAATTTTTATTTCTTTATTTTTTATGATAAAAGTGCTCAACAAAGTAGGTTTATTTATTTTTTCTTTTTGGTTAAGTTTTTATTTTAATTCTAGTTAGTTAACATACAGTATGTTATTAGTTTCAGGTGTACCGTATAGTGATTCCACACTTCCATGCAACACCTGGTGCTCATCACAACAGGTGCACTTGGAGGGCATTTTTATTTTTAATTAATTAATTAGAGGGAGAGAGAGAGAGAGAGAGAGAGAGTTGAGCACGTATGAATGGAGGGGAGCAGAGGGAGAGGGAGAGAGAGAATACTAAGCAGGCTGCATGCCCAGCATGGAGCCTGACATGGGGCTCGATCCCATGACCCTGAAATCATGACTTGGGCCAAAATAAAGAATTGAATGCTTAAAGGACTGAGCCACCCAGGCACCCCAGAGGGAATTTTTAGATTCATGCTGTAGTTGGGCGGTTTTTTACTGGTGACTCTTGTTAGGTGCTTTTCATTATGCTATGGAAGTTTCCTTTTATTTCTCATTTTCTGAGAGTTTTCTTTGTCTTTTCTTTTCTTTATATCCGCCATGGATGTTTTATGTGGGCAAATGCCTTATTAACATTTGTTGAAGTGTTTAGTATAATGTAACATAAATAAATATCCATGTGAAGCTACTCCTGAGGTAAACCCCAGATAGCCATGATATTTTTTTTCCTTTAATAGGATACTGGGTTTGATTTGTTCATATTCCTTATAGGATTTTTGCTGTTATATTCTTGACAGATATTGACATACAGCTTCCCTGCCAGGCTTTGGTGTTAGCATTGGAGCAACCTCACAAAACTATTTGATGATTTCCAAGTTCTCCTGTGTTCCAGAATATTTTATGAAGCAGGGAGTTGGCCTGTAACTTTAAAATCTGCAAGAACATTTATATGGGACTGCCTGGCCTTTACCTGGCCTGTAGCAATCTTCTTAAAAGTAATTTTGGAGAAACTTTTCAATTTCTGCTACTTACTGCTTACTTTTCCATGGAGCTAATTTGTTTTCTCAGAAATGTCCATTTCATTAAGATGTTTTAAAATGAACCAAATTATCAGTGCATTTTAAAATTTCAACTTTTTCTTTAATTGTGATTATGTAACACTTTCTCATTACTAACTTAGGTGTTTCCTTTTTCCTTGATCAAATTTGACTGTATTTGGTTTATTATTTTTGGAAGATCCATCTCATGTATCTTTATCAATTTTGCTCTTCCCCCTGTTTTCTGAATCAATTATAACACTAATCGTTCTTTAAAAATCTTAATTCCTTTGTTTTCTAATATCTTGAATTAAGTGCTTTATTTGTATATTTTTATTCTTTTTTGTTAATGGTGCATTTGTCCTTGAGGGAAACTTTAGACTCACCTTATAAGTTCCAAAGTGTCAGGTAGTCATTATTGTACTTTTCAAATAGTCTTGTCATTATAGTTTTATTTTTTCTGCAAATTAATTATTTAGGAGAGTGATTTTTAATTTCCAAGTTTATGTGTTTTTTTTTTAAAACACTAATTTCTAATTGTCTTCCAGTTTGTCCAGAGAATATGAGCTTTGATTGTGGTTTTTCATCTGCTTTGGTTGTTTCTTTTTGGAACACGAACTGTTTGTGATTGGATACCCATTTGTCTGTCTTTCATATCTATCATCTTCTCATTTCATCATTTCCCTCTTTTTGTCATTTCCTCTTCATTATGCAAGAGTTTCTACTTTTTTTTTTTTTTCCTCCTCAGTGGTTTTATTTTCAGCACTTTGGGTCTGCTCTGCTGCCTTTTATTCCATTTAGGTTTTGTTCATGCATTTCCATCTTTTTAATTTCATATCTTGTCTATCCTCATATTAGCTAGCTACCATTGTAATCTTAGCCTTTCTGCTCATTTTTAATTTTCTTTCACATAGCCCGTATTTCTTTGCATGCCATTGAGATTATGAAGTAGTTTCTTTCTAAAATTTACTTCTACTTCTTTTAATAAATTATTTTTGGAAGTATAATATTCTTTATGTTGCAGTGAATTTTTTTTGAGTTATCCACCCTTGAAAGAGAGGATCCAGGCCCTGTGTGTGCCTGGGAAGGGACTCCTCTGTCTCTCCAGAGCACACTGCCATATCGTGATATACTATTAGTGTATCTTCAGCTGAAGGTCTGGTTGCTGTTTGTTCATAGTCTTGACCAAATTCCCTGTGTTTATGTGACTTTTCTAGGGTAATTCAGCTTGCCTGAGAGGAGATATCCTGGTAGTTTGAATATTTAGATAGAGCTTTATTCATATAATTGCAATCAGTGATAGTTCTTCTAGAGACAGTTCACTAAAATCTTCCACCCCAGTTTGTGTCTTCCTTTGGTTCTGTTTGTCTCTTCTCTTTGTTGTTATTCTGCAAATGGCAATATTACCCCATCCATCCACTCTTTCCCCAGGTTGAGTTATAGAAAGAGATATTCATGGGGCAGAGAGCCCCTTGAAAGCATTTCCTTTCAGCAGCCTGGTTCTGAAATAAGGGTTCATGCCTGGGGACCGGTGTGCCATAGCCCAGCTCTCACTTCCCACAGCCCACTTGTCATGTCCCATTCTTCTGTTTCAGGAGCTCATCCACACTCTGTGAATGTAGGAAAGGGTGAATCACATATTGTTGACTGATGACCATAGTATCCCAGGATGCCTGTGCAGATTTCTGCTTTAAAGTTTCAGTTTGTTACAAAGAAGAAATTTCATTCATGGATAGCGGGATTCAGGAACAGCTGAATCTGTCTAGTATTAACTGACTGGTCAGTGTTTTTTCCATGCTCACACCTCTTTCACATATTTTATCTCACTGAATTATCTTCACTGAATGATGGATTCGATATTATTATCCTCTTTGGGTTAAAGTGACTTGCTCTAAGTCACACAGGTAACAATGGTGGTTTCCACTGTGCTGAACATCTCTGAGGAACAATTCCTGCCAGGAAGTTCAACAGAAGTAACTCCAGTGTGGTAGGCAGAATAATGTCCTCCTCCCTGTCAAAGATGCCCATGTCCTAATCCTAGGAACTTGTGAATCTATGGCATGTGGCAAGGGTGAATTAAATTAACTAATCAGCTTGTTTCGAGAGGAGAGAGTATCCTGGATTATCCAGGTGGGTCCATTGTGATCACAGGAGTCCTTGTAAGTGAAAGAAGGTGGCAGGAGGGGTCGAGTTAGGGAAAGTGAGGGCAGAAGCCGAGCTGGGGTTGGTCCATTGACTGGCTTTGAAGATGGGAGGGGCCATGAGCCAAGGAATGTGGGCAGTTGCTGGGAGCTGGGGAAGACAAGGAATGGGATTCTCCTGTGAAGCCTCCAGAAGGAACAATAGCCCTGCTGACACTTTGAATGTAGCCCACCAAGACCCCTGTTGGATTTCTCATTCTAGAAGTGTAAGATTTTGGTTTGTTTTAAAGTCACTGAGCTTGTGGGAATCTCTTGCCACAGCATTGGGAAACTAACACACTCCGCATATCAGACTTTATGGTCTGTTTTTTTCTTTGTTTTGTTTTTATTTTTTCTTAAAGTTTTATTTATTTGTTTGGAAGCAGGGAAGGGCAGAGGCAGAGGGAGAGAGAGTCCTAAGCAGACTCTGTGCTGAGCATGGAGCCCGGTGTGGTGTTTGATCCCACGACCCTGAGATCATGACCTGAGCTGAAACCAGGAGTCAAATATTTAACCAACTGTGCCACCCAGGTGCCCTATGGTCTCTGAGAAGCAGGAATAGGAAGTCCTGGAGTGATCTACTGTGTGTGCACATCACTCCAGGCGTTTACCTGGGCATTCATTTGATACATTTTATCCTCATTTGATATACTGTATATTTATTTTCTCACTGCGCTTGTGCTACCCTCCCAAGGAGAATGTCAGCTCCCGGGAGCAGGAACTTCCTCTGTTGTGTTCACGGTCTTATGCCCAGTGTCTGGTTTGGAGGAAAAGCTCAATAAATATTTGTTAGATTATTCCTTTTTGCCTGGATGATACTGTACTAACAAAATGGAGTCTCAGTTGCTTCCTTAATGGAATACTGCCAACTGTATAAGTAGTAACAAAAATAAAAAGAAGAAACTGAGTTAAAATGATTACTTTTCAGTGTTTTTTCTAGTGTCTGGTCATATACATAATTCTTCTTAGAGTTAGCAGATTCTTGTCTCACACTCTCAAAGGATCCTCTCATAAAATAAGATAGGTGATCATTATAAAATAAAAACGGTGTTGTAGATTACATTGTTGACTTATACATATGATGTTCCATGTTGCATTTTTGCAACTTAACATATTTTAATAATGATAACCATCAGTTTTTGATAATTATCATTTCATGGGCTGGTTGGCTTCCCATTAAATATACAGAATATTCCATTGGATATGTAAAATATATGTATTTAATTTTTTTTGTTATTTAAAATATTATAAGTTACTTAAAATATTTAATCATTACTAATTAAATGCCCTTGCCCATGAGTCTGTTACGAGTCACTGTACTCTGTAGTTATTATTCTGTTTATAGTTATTGGTAGTATGCTCGAACTGCTGACAATGTCTGTGAAGTTATGGGGCTTCCACAACTTTCTGTATAGACCTCTGTTCACTAGGTTTCCTGTCTTGGAGTGTTTTTTTTTAAAGATATATTTATTAATTTTAGCTAGAGACAGGGAACGAGCATGAGCAGGAGGGGCAGAGGGAGAGAGAATCTGAGCAGACTCTGTGCTGAGCAAGAAGCCTGGCACAGGGTTCATTCAGTCCCAGGACCCAAAGATCATGACCTGAGCCAAAAACCAAGAGTTGGACACTTAACCCACTGTGCCACCCAGGCGCCCCTGTCTTACAGCAATTTGAATAGCTTCTTCATTTCTGTTTACTTCTGAGGCATTCTCTGCCTGGTATCGAGTGTCTCCCCCCCCCCCCGCCCCCGTCTCTTCAACCTCAGATTGCAGTTCTGTGTCAAATTTTCCCTTGTCAGAAAGCCCTAGAACCTCTACAACAACTGGAGGGAAAGAGAGTGTTGATGGGTCAGTGATGGCAAAGAGGGACCAGTTTGGAAAACGCGTCAAGAGGGTTATGAGAATCCAGTGAAGGCACCTCCTTAAAATATATCACATGATGACCTTCCCTTTTATAAGTAGACACTTTGTTTTTTTCTTCCTTCCTCTTCTTGACAGTTGCTTTGGTTTTCCTACATGCTGATTGCTCCTTTGATAACAAAATAAAAAGGAAACAAATGTTCACCATTGACTCAGTTTCACAAGAGCAATGAAAAATCCAGGGGTGGGGGAGGGGATCTCTCTAGATGCCCTTTGGTTTGTAAAAACCAGCAGAGTTAACTGGATTACAAACAATAGCCCTGAGCACGGGAGGAGAAGGATGTCCACTCTGAGGCCATTCTGGACAGTTGTTTTGCCTAAGATGGCAAGATCATCATCTTTCCATCTCGAGGCAAGAATGCCATACATGGGCACATCTTGTTCTGCCTGGGAAGGGATGGTCCCGGAGGTTTCCGGGGTACCATCGTGTCTCTCAATGGCCCTTCCATGTCAGTGTTTTTTTTTTTTTTTTTTTTTAATGTGTTTTCTGAGTCCACTGGGTGGGAGAGTAGGGAGGCAAGAAGGAAGAGGGGAAGCTAGGAGGACTGAATCCTTGCCTGGGAGCACTGTCTTTCAATGAATGTTCTGAGTGTCAGTGCGGAATGAGGGTTTATTTTAGGAGACATCAGGAATGAACTCTTTTATGTTGATATTGTACAGGACTGATCTGTATTATTCTGCTGTGAAGAATGATAAAACTTCCTGATCCTCCTACATCTTTATAGTTTTCCATCTGCCATGGAAAACATTCGTGGGTAGGAAACATGGCTCATCCTGACCAGAACAGGAGTACTGGACAGTAAGTCTGGAAATGGGGGTTCAAGTCAGCTGCATGTGCACATATGTTCTCCATTTCCCACGTGTGAAATGTGTGCCTTTGCACTGTGCTGTCTTTCCACTGGAAAATTCTACAACTCCCCAATTTTACCACTAATTTGAAATTACTAGCCTCCTGGAAGATGTTGGAGATCTGCTTCCTCCTAAGGCTAATTTACAGCCAGAGCAATAGAGTTTTGTTTCTGAGCATGCCCTGAAACATTATTCATTTTTATTTCATAGAATTACTCTTATAAATGTGATTTTCTGTTGGTTTCACAGAGCCATTGAGATTGTCCAGCTCGATGGATTTCTTTGGCATGTCATAAATTTTCACTTGTAGTAGAAGGCTGGTGTTCAAAGCAAGATCCTCAGATCCGTCATGTCTGTATCACCTGGCACCCTTCCCCCTTTGAACTTGCTAAACATGCAGAATCAGGGGCCCCATTCCAACCTTCCAAATCAGAATCTTTAGGGATGGGAGCTAGGAAACTTTATTCTAACCAGGTCTCTTAATTGCATGTCAGAGAAGGTTGAGAAGCATCCACAAGCCGGGGAGGCAGACAGGTCCTACGATTTTGCCCTGCACTTGCAAACATACCCCCAAGCCTATTCTACTCCCCGAGGGGCGCTACTTCCGTCAGACCTAACGGGCTTTATCTGAAATGCCAAGATAGAGATCTTTCTGTATTTGGGAAGGTCGGGCAGTTCTGTTGAGGGCCTGAGGATGTCGAGAGGGAAACGCAGATCTTCTTGGGGGTGGGGGTAGAAAGGAGGATGGCCTTTGCTTAAGGGGTGGCATCCATTGTCCTTAGTACCCCAGGCTTACCTCCACAATGTGGAGTGCCCTCAAAAGAGCCACAGGAGTTTTAGGAAGGGGACAGCAGCTCTGGCTGGCAGGGTTGGGATGCAACACACACCAGAGGTGGCTCATGTGGTCGCCTTTTTAAATTAGTTGTTATTACGCAGGTAAATTCATGAGTTACTTCCTGCTTCTGAAAATTGAAGACATCACATAGCACTTACATCCTCTGTGCGTGCCTGTCTCTATCCCCATTATTTACAGCCCTGTCCAGGAGCCACTGGTCTGGTTTATCCCACTTAATCTCATTCAACAGTGTATGCTAGAGGCTGATCCGCCTCCTTCTTTTCCATGACAGAACAGTATTGCAGGATACCCTGTGCACACTCCCAGATGCATTTCTTACCTTCTCCTGCTCTTCTTTTATCATTGGGAGCTACTTTCCCCAGCTCCGTGGCCCTCTGTCTTCCAGGCACTTTGGTCAATGGGAGTACAGCATGGGGAGAGAAAGAAGAGCATCTCCTTCCCCTTCTTCTCCTTCCTCTCCCACCTTGCTTCAGGCAGCCTCCCTCCGTGACTGCATTTAGTCTGGAAGCCCCTCCTTTCATGGCCCGGCTCCTGAGCCCTAGTCTCATGCCATTTCCCTGTTGTCTTTCCCACCTTAGGGATGCTAACAACCTCCTGCCATAGGTCATCTCTGGTTGCCCCAGACTTCTAACTCTGTGACCTGTACAGCCCGTGGTACTCCGTGTGACTTCCTCTTGTGTTGGTTTTCTTCACTGTCTCGTTCACAGGATTTTGCTTTTTAGCTCTTCCTCTTCTGTTGGACATTTGAGGTGTTTTCCTTGTTTTCTCCATCACAGAAAGTGCTGGAGTTGAACATTCAAACACACAGCTCCTGTGCGTGAGCCCAGGTGATACTGAGCAGTGGGACTGGACTCTCTCTGGGTGCATTTTGGATCTTAGGTGCTTGCGGTACACAGTGAATTACTCTGCTGAGAGGAGCTTACTAACTGTTGATTGAATGAGTGCACGAATGAAAGAAAGAATGACGAATTCCCTTAGGCAGATGGAGAAAGCATTGCCTCACTGGCCTCACGTGAAATTACCTTTGTTCTGTGGCCTGTTCTGAGGCCTGAACAGAGTACAAGTCCTTTCAGGGTCCCCTTCCTTGCAGAAGCTGACCCAGGCTCTAGAGCAGCATTCAGGAGCACTGCTGAGGCTCGTGTGAAATGAGTGCTACCAAGAAAGCTCCTCGGTCTCCTTAAGACAGGGTTTAGGGAACCAGGCATCTGCTGTGATTCAGGAGAGTGTTGTGCCTTTGCAGGTGGATGGGGGTGTTGATAATGAGTGATGGGGGTTAAGAGGATGAACTAAGGAGAAGCGAGCAGCTCATACCTGCAGGTGCTTGGAGTCTCCCTCGCTCCCCAGAGAAGCAAAAGGCTGGCGCATCTCAGCTCCATAATGCTTTTAGATGAGGATAAGGAAAAAACAACAACCACCACCACCTTCAAAATAAGCATCAAGGGCTGTATTGAAAGGCCAGCAGATGTGACCAGCAGACGGGGATGTGTGTGTGGAAAAGGAGTTGGGGCATCCTTTGGGGATGGTTGGATGTTTATAGATCACTTTCTCCAGATTTATAAACCTGCCTTTTTTCTTTTTCTCCTAACAGTTGAGCTAGTAGAGTTTAAACCCCACTTCTTCCCTAGGCTGCTGTTCCCCAGGGAACTGCCCAGACTTCAGACACTTCCAAATCCTGCAATTAACTTGAAAAAGTAAGATTAGGTTTACTTTATAGTGCTTGGCCTGTAAATGATGATAATGAGGAGTTAGGGCCACCCAACGCACATCAGATGAGCTCAGTCCTCGTAAACGAATTTGGCAGGGATCGCATTGGGCCTTCCTCTCCGGAGAGGCCTTTACCTTTGAGTTGAGAGATCCTCCCAGTTTCAGAAGCTGCCGCTGCTCATTCATTGTGTTGCCGGCCTGGTGGAGAGGGGCGGGGGTCAGGTGGATGGAACCCTCAGGATTCGGTTAGCCAATAGCACCGTCTGTCCTTCTCCTGCCTTCACCCGCTTTGCCTCCTGCAAGTCATCCTGGAAAGGGATTTCATGAAAAATTGCCTTATAAGGAGGCCCAGCACGAGGTCCCTGTAAAGGCACAGGAATCTGTGCTCTCCGGGGTTCAGCATCTGCTCATGTCCCCTGTGAGCTCAGCCTGGCTTCAGGCTCTGTGAGGCATCCGAAAACTGGCAGGGCCAGGCTGGAGTTCGGGCTGCAGACATGGTCCTGCTCAATGCTTTCCTCGTGCAGAACCCTGACCTCTGGTTCTGTGTCATGTTGGTACACACGCACCGTAATCTGAACGAGACATTGACAGCCGGAGCATCCCTGTGTCGCTGGATTCAGACAGATTGCGATTAGCCCCCAGTGAGAGGAGATGACACACACAGCTGTCCTGGGGGACTCTGGTTTTGTTCCCTTCTCACCAAATCCCACCCGCAGCTCTCCCCGCTAGCCTCACCTCGGCTTCTGATGTAAGCCGGAGCCTGCGTCTTGCCTGTGTTGATGGACTTCCAGAACCTGAGCCCCTCTGACATCTTCCTGCTGACTTTTCTGTGCTCAACCCAAATAGGAAATGACAGGGACAGTTTCTGTGCAGAGAGAATAGGATTCATGTGGTTACTTTTAAAAACTCGTTCGGAAGTTTAATGTATACACAGACATAGACACACATGGAGAGAAGCATATCTATCACAAGCGTTTAGCTCGATGATTTTTCATAAACGAATAGCAGCTGTGAGATCAAGAAGCAGAGCAGGGCCTCTACCCCTGAAGCCCCCTAGGGGTCCTTCCTGCCCACCCCCCCAGACTGACCACTGTCCCAGCTTCTAACCGCATAGATTAGTTTCACCTGTTTTTGTATGTTACTTCAGTGTAACCTGTGTATATATTCTGTTGCTGAATACATGCTTGTGGGCTCCATCCGCGTCATTTTAAGTGTTGTAGATTACTCACTAATGTGGTGCATTCTCATGCCTGCCTTTCCAGCATCACGTGTGCACACCTCGATGAGGTCTGTACCCTAGTGTGGAATCACTGGGTCTTGGGATGTGCCTACCTTTGGCTTTTGCAGGTCCTAATAAGTAGTTTACCTATTTAAAGTATAGCTTGGATTTTAAAGCAAAGTAGATAATTGAGTTTAAGCTTCATGGTCACATGTGGTTGGATGGAAAGGTTTCATGGGCAAACCACTGCCAAGAGAGAGTCCAAACCTTTGGGATGGAGAAATTGCAGGCATGATGGCATTTTCACCCTTATTTGGTGTTGGGATCCTGGGAAGAGGTGGTCAGATGGGCTCATGTCTTGCCATCTCTGAGCTGGAACAATTATTATCATTTTTGACCCTGCATCTCCTCCTTCTTCCTGCCCCTCCTCTTCATGGACTTCTCTTCTTTTCTCCTTTCTGAACATCTCCAAAAAGCAGTTGTATCCCTGGCCCTCCCGCCCCTGCCACACACACGTTCACACACACATACCCCTTGCCTGTGGGAGGACCAGTTCCTAAGGTAGTAATACAGTCAGGGGAAACGCAGCATGGAGAAAAGTGTTAATTATACTGGAGGAAAGTGTGATCACAATAACTGCAGCTCTTCAGAGAAAACCTTATTTAAGAAAAAATACTTGGTAAGAACAAGCGTTCCCCAAATTACTGTGCCCGAGGCCAGGCCTGTACGAGACAGCCTCACCCTTGCTCTCATGCTGTTCTCGTACCATGACACGCCCAGCCCATGTGCAGCAGGCTGGCCAGCAGAAGCCACCCAGAGACCCGCAGATGAAAATAACAAGGCAGTGCATTCTCTAGACGGCACATTGCCTTGGTAGCCAGTGCCTGCTGCGCATGGGGATCGTACCACCCACTCCTTCCTCCAGCCTGGGTCTGGCCCCAGACCCTGTGGCTTGGAGTGAAGGGTCAAGGATCTGGGTACCCATCTGTTGCTGTCCCCAGCCCTCCTTAGGGGACCTGTTTGGGGGGTTGGAGTGGAGGCCGGCCGAGGGACCTCTGTAGAGGTGAGACGTCAGGCTCTCCTCCTGCCAGCCCGGGGACCCTAAGGGTCTCGGTTACAGTGGTGGTGCCTCCTGGGAGCCAGTTCATAGAAGGCATCTATGCAAAAGCTGACTGGACACCACCCAGGGGGTCTGTGGGCTGCCTTGGCACAAGTCCAGTTACCCTAGACACAGAGGAGTATCCTGGGGAGAGGTGCCAGCCTGGCTGGGAGCAAGCATACTAAGCGAAGGTAGGTGACAGAGTGGGTCCAGCAGGGTTGTATGTCGCCATCACTGGCTCCTCTCTGCCCTCTGACCCTGTGCGGCACTCTCTCCTTGACCACAGCAAAGCCCCAGGCGGTGTGGCCGCCCCTCTCAATTCCATGGCCTGCTCTTTGGACATGATAGGATACCATGGACTCTGATGTGGGAGAGGAATGACTTGGGACCATCCTCATCTCTGTCTTCTCTCTGTCGCCTGAGAACCAATAGAGACAGCCACTTGAACAAGGTGCGAAGATGGTGGTTTTGGTACCTCCTGTTACTATATTCTTCCACCCATACAAAGTCTTAGATTTGTTGACTCATTAAACCATACTAATAAACCACCAATCTGTTCATTTCCCCTGAAAATCGTCAAAGACCCATGTGACTGACTACTTTGGGGGGCTTTTGGCCTGCAGTACGTGGGCTGCCACCAGAATTTACATAACTGCCGCTGAGAGCAGAGGCTGGTGGCATTTCCATTAGCCATCATGGCCTTCACTGAAGTGGACGCGAGGGTTCCGTTCTTCTGACACAGTTTGTAGATCCTCTGTACCACCTCGTCCTGCTGGGAGGTGAGGGCCGGCTCTGCAGTGTGAATCTGCATGTAAGAGCAGACTGTTTCCAGTGCGTTTCCCGTTCTGGGTTGCTGGGAGCTCCAGGGACAGTGACGCTCTGTTCAGGGTGGGCTGAATTACTTGCGTGCAGATGGGCAGACAGGCCCAGGGAGGTGAGGGAAGCCAGTGTAGGTGCTGCCTGCGGTAACACAGCTTCCTTGGGGAAGGAGTAAATGAATATGGAGTCATAGACCTCCTTTGGCAGGGGGCCCACTGTCTCTGGTAGGCAGAGCCTGGTTCCTGGGCAAGTGAGTTATTGAAGGATGGAAGCAGGATAAAGCAGGTTAGGCTAGGCTTGAAGGCTAAGCTGGAATGTAGTCTCTGTGGGGGCCAGCTAATCCCACAGGGAGACCTGGAGCATAGTTACATCTCAGAGTTGATCCTGTCTGGGGCAGAGTGAGCCATTCACTGGCCACTGGCCACCTGTGGCATGGGAGGAAGAACCTGTCAGACAAGGCAGCTGCCTTGGAGAAGGGGGCAGATGACGCCATTAGCAGCCAGCTCTCACAGCAGCTGGGGTGGTGCCTGCGAAGGGCAGGGGATCTGGGTGGGCACCAGCAAATAAGCACCACACGGCCTGTGGGCCTGGCCTGTGATGGGCTGCTACCGGACTTCGGTCCTGGGACCCAGTGACGGTAGAAACGAGGCCAGACCCCAAATGTAAGGCCACAGGCAAGGCTTTATTAGGACAACAGCTGCAGCTGAAGGGAGACATAGGACACATCGGTGTCAGACTGGCCCTCCAAATGATAGCCCAGGTAAGTGTTAAATGGGCTGAGGTGGGAAAGGAGTGATGCATAAGCATGCAGGGGGGTGGAGTCCTGGAAAGTCGGGCTTGCAGGCGCAGTGGACATACATAGTATGTTTCATCTGCACGTTAAGCCTCCACCTCTGGGTGCTTTTTTTTTTTTTTTTTTAAAGCATGAAAGTGATGGGAGAAGTTGGTAAAATGTTGCATCTGGCGGCAGTCTGAATCTGTCTGGGCTTGCTCCTTGGACTGTGCTCTGCTTTTCCAGGAAAAGTGGTAACAGGCAGCAGGGACTGCCCCAGGTGCATGCGGCCTTGTTCCCAAGTTTCCTGTCTTAGGGCTACCACCTCTCCCACCCCCATCCATGGGAACTGGACCCCCCCACCCCGGACCTGCCTGTTTGGACTATGCCACTTGGACAGGTCCGTGTGGCCTTGCCAGGCAGGACCTCGTGGCAGGTTTCAGCAAAGCAAACAGTTTTATGTAGTTGGATAACCACATAAGAGGACAAAACTGGGGGTTCAGAGATGTAGCTGTGAGAATTGGAGAGGGTTTGGGGGGCCCCAGATGTTTGGGGAGGTGTTCCTGTTTGAGACCGGCAAAAGAGGATTTTTTTTTTTATTGGTGTTTTTTGTGCTGCCTTACATTCTTGTCTTATCCGTGTGCTCTGGGGCTCCAGGATCCATGCAGATGCTAAGTGGGGCTTGGAAGCTCCTTCCGTTCTCAGCACACGCACAGCTCTGTCCCGTTGGTCCCCGCCACCTCCACCTCCATGCTGTCCCCACTCAGGCTGGGGGCCCTTTCTCAGAATGGTCTGGCTCTTCAGGCCACTCCATTTCTCCATTCTTGAGGTGGAATTGTTGGTCCAGAAAATCTCTCCTTGTCTAATTGTGGTGGGCAGGCAGGCCAGGTCCGAATTGCAAAAAAAAAAAAAAAAAAAGAAAAAATCACGAAAATGTGCTTCTAGGTAGATTTACCAAGCATGCCTGGTTGTGTGTGTGGGCAGGGATAGGGGGTGGGGGGAGGGACGGTCCCTGGGCTGGTACTGATAAGTAGATAGAGGTGACTTAAAACTAGCACTTTCATTGGTCTGTGTTGGTGGTTTGTGGAGACACAGTGGCATTTTGAGCTCTGCCCCTTCTTGGGACAGATGCTCTTTCCAGACTTATAGTGGTGGCTCTGATTCTAGAGCTTTTGGCACACCTAGCTCTCATTCAGGGCAATTCTGAAGAATAGTGAATTAACGTCCCCAGATAATGGGGGTCATTTTACTGCAGAATGGCTGCCCTTTGTCTTTCTGGCAAAAGGGTGCTGAGAAATGAATGTTCAGAGCTGTGGAAATGCTGAATAATAAGTGAACTTGATCCCATCAGGCGGCAAGGGCTGAAAGGCTCCCTCTGATGGACCCAGTTATACCTTCGGGATCCCTGGACTGGTGCTTTGGAAAAAGTGATTGGCTTAAGTGTCTCTTTCTGTTGATGTTATCAGATTCCCCACCATGGACTTTCATCTCAATAATGAGTTGTAAGTTTTGAGAGTAACTCAAAGGATTTCCTGGAAAAGGTGGAGGAGGGGAGTTAGGCTGTGGGGTTGTGAATGGGTGTACTGGAGACCCAGATCCAAGGGAAGATTAATTTACACAGGGAGGGAGGGATGCCAGGCCCTCATGGAAGTAAAGAAAAACCCCAGTTTTTAGAGGTGTTTCACCTTCGTTCATTCGTCCCTTCACTCATTCCTCCTCTGTTGAGTCAACAGACAGGTGTGGGATGAGGTCGGTTTTGCTGGCATTGTGTTTGAGATGGCCCATATAGATTGGGGTTTGGACAATAGAGGTCTGGGCTGTGGGAAGGAGCAATTCTTCACTCTTTTCCCAGGACTGTACTGCAGGCAGCTGGGATTGCAGCTGACATTTTCTACACATTTCCATGTTCTCAAAGGACAAGGTCAGTTTTTGGTTTTCTGGTTAAATTCATGGGGCAAGTTCCCTCACTTCCTTGTTGAATGATTTTCAGAAATGGTAAGCCTCAACTCTCATACAGATAGAAAATGAACATATGTTAAAGATTTTATTTAACTCATGGAGGAGGAAACTGGTAAGATGTGAGGAACATTTCAAGGGGAATCCGAAGAACAGACACCTTTATAGATCAGGAGTGTTGAAATGAATATGCAAATAGAGGCAAGATGGGTTTCTTCAACAGCAGGGGAGAGAAGTCAATCTGCACATATAGATAATAGTTATTATACATCACTGTTAGTTTACGGAATGGTAAAATAGCTCAAGGGCCATGAAAAGTGAGACAACTTGGAAAGGTGTGTTCTAGATAATGCTTGGTTTTCTGTTGAAGTGCAGAGTTTTCCCTGTCCTCTTCTTAAGGAAGTCCAGTGTTTTAAGCATTAAGCTTGCTCCAAAAGTGCCTTTCTTTCTCTTTATTAATATACAAATAACAGTGATAAAAGGGTTTCTTTTTCAGTTTTGAATGCATGATGGTTGTTTTTGTGATACTAAGGACAAGCTTACTACTTACCAAACAACTTCAAGAGTTATTTTGGAAGAGAATTACTCATCTTAGCCTGGGTAGTTTCCTAGGACCTATATTAATGAGTAGAAAGTATGATTTACAGGAATTATGTATATGATTTATAAGAATATTGGGTATATGAGTAACATGGAAATAGTGAATCTGTGAACCAGAAATGAATTGGCTTAGACAACATAGAATATTCCAGAGCACAGCTATTGCAGGGTTGGGTGGGATGGGAGGTAGGGGAAGAAGACACTTGTAGAAGCATCTAGATAATTTCAGAACACAATTCCTGAAAAAAATACTTGGGAATTTCTTCATGCATTAATTTTTAAGATCTGAAAACTTTTAATGTAATTTAACTGAAGCCAATATTTTCCACAGTTCCCAAGGATCTAAAATCCTAGTTGTTTCTCTCTTGTTTGCCTTTCTGAAGCTTATCCTAAAAAGGTGTGTTGTGGTTATGAAAAAAGGAAGGACTAGGGAATTTATGGTGGGATTTAACTTACATACCTCTTCTGGTTTATTGTGAAAGTACTTCTTCATGACCCTTTGGTAGCCCTCGACATTGCTGTCCTACTCTCCTATTGGAAACCTGTCCCTTCTTTTCTGGACCCTCTACATTTCCTTGCTTTCCATTGCTGGGATTATTCTCTTTCACTGGTTTCCTTCTCTGTTCCTGGGATGCCCCACAGGCACTATATTCCTCTCTTATAGCCACCTCCCTCCGGACGCTGCATCCTCGTGCAGAGAACCAGCTCTCACTGGGGTTCAGAGGGTCATGCTCTCCATTCTTGCTCCAGAACACCATACCAGCATTTCCACCTGCTGCTGGAGGTTTCCACCTCAATATTCTCACCCATCATACTCAATACATTTGAACTGCAAGTAATCCAATAACTTCCAATGAAATGTAGTTCTACCTTTTGAACTTACTCTCCCAGCCACTTAACCAAACACTGTCAGTTTGTTCTCAGGATCTCTTTAGTCGATGTTCTCTTTCATTCCATTGTTGCACCATAATCCAGGCCTTCGTCTCTTCATCACTGAGTTGTTGCCACAGCTTCGACGTTACCTGAATTCAGTCAGTATCCCTTTAGTGCCTTGGGAGTGGATACCATGAGCCAGACAGTGACACAGCTGGTGGGGGTCCAGTGCTTCTCAGTCTACAGAAAAGACAGACATCAATTAGATGCTCACACTACTAAGTGTATGATTATAAGCTGAGGTAAATGCTGGAGGAAAGTGCTGTAAGAGCATGTCATGGGAAACCCTAAATTAGCCTTCAGGGCCAGACAGACCTCCTTGGAGGAAGTGATCCCTGAGAGCACTGAGGAATGAACAGGTACTAAATTAGCAAAGGCGACGGCTTGAGTTTATCAGGAGAGGAATCTAGTGTTTCCCAAGTCCTGGAGGTGGTGGTTGGAGGCATGGTGCATTAGCAAGACCATGCCTGAAGACCCACGTGCTGCGGTGATGTGAGTGGGGGCAGAGCGACGAGAGATGAGCTGGGGGCAGGGGGAGGCAGGGGCAGGCTGACGATAAGTTGCAGTACAAATTCAGGTGTCTGCATGATACCTCGAGGGCCTAGGCTACGTGAAATAAGAGGAAGGCAAACACTGTATGATCTCCCTTATACGTGAAATCTAAAAAAGGCTCGGAGAATTGGAGAGCAGAATGGGGGGGGGATGGGCTGGGGGAGGGGGCAGTGGAAGATGTTGGTCACAGGGTGCAGACTTCTAGTTATTAGTAAGTTCTGGGGATCTGATGTACAGGTTGGTAACTATATTCTACAATCCTGTATTACATTCTTAAAAGTTGCTATGAAAGTAGATCTGAAATGTTCTCATCACCCAGGTGTATAAAGTAATTATGTGAGTTGTTGGAGGTATTAACTAATGTTATTGTGTGGGAAGCATTTTGTAACATGTGCTAGTAGCAGATCATTACATTGTAAACCTTAAACTTCCACAATGTTAGAAGTCAGTTATAGCTCAATAAAGCTGGAAGGAAAAATCCGGTGTCTATCTTCAGAGCCAAGGGGAGTCTTTGAAGGGTTTTAAGCAGGAAGGGCATGACATGCCCAGATAAGCCTTTTCAGAAGGTCATTACGACTGCTGTGTGATATCCAGAGATGTCCAGAAGACAAGACAACCTGAAAATCCTCTTGATCCGAAGCAACATGAAATACTGGATAATATCATAGCAGAGCTGCACTTACTAGGAAGTAAGAGCCATCGCTGGAGCTTTGAGTAAAGGGAACGCTACTTACCCAAGGAGCATGCTGGCCCTGCCTGCTTCATCTCCCTGGTGGGCATTTGCCCATTTCAGTGAGCAACGGGTGTGACTTCTGTGACTACCCAGGGACAATAGACAAAGCAAGGGGTGTGAATGGATTGGGGAAGTGATCTGAAACCCGACGTGAAAGAGAATCAGTAAAAGGGGGGACCATCCAGTAAATCTGCACCCCACAAAAGAAAATGCTAGGAAGTTTGTCTTTTTTGAGCTGGGCTCTGGTTGGGAGTGGGACAGGTCTTCTGCAAAGATCTCTTTCTATGCACACTGCCCTAAGTGGGTGTGGGAGTCCTCTTTATACTGTGTTCATGGTCCTGGAACCCCATGCCAAGAAATTAACATAATAATGAGCCCTGCGCTGGTAGTCACCCTGAGATTCCTAGAAGAGCATGGAGGACAAGGGGAGATGGAGAGGAGAAGGGAGTTGAGGGAAATTGGAAGGGGAAGTGAACCATGAGAGACTATGGACTCTGAAAAATAATCTGAGGGTTTTGAGGGGGGGGTAGGAGGTTGGGGGAACCAGGTGGTAGGTATTAGAGAGGGCATGGACTGCATGGAGCACTGGGTGTGGTGCAAAAACAATGAAGTACGCTGAAAAGAAAAAAAAGCCTCACAGTTTTCTCTGATATTGTAAGTAGAATTGAACCTGGAAGATTTTCATATGATTTTATTCTTTCATATATATGAATCTATCTACACATGTGTATACATATATGGATACACACACATGCATATATTCAATGTTTGTTCACATACATATGAAATTGGAATGTATTTTATTGTATAAAGTAATGATGACTGTGTAAGTACACGATCAGCTTGGGCAGGTAACCAGTAAAGCATTTTTTAACTTTCTGTACTTTTGCAGAAGAGAGTGATGTGTTAATTACAACTTAATTTTATTAAGTTAAATATGTATGTATAAAGTTATGGGGAATTACCAAAATACTATGAATAGGGCATATGATTTCCTAACCAGTAGAGGAGAAAATTGGTGTGTAAAACCCTATCGGTCCGAAAAAGAGAGAAAAGAACAGACAGAAGGAGAGAAGAAGAAAAAAGATAACCAAATGAGATGGTAGAAATAAATTCAAATATATGAACAACAAGACCAAGTTCATGACTGATTGCTAGATTGGGTTCAAAAAATTTCATCTTTATGTGTTTTCCCTAGAGGACATCCACAGCATACAGGCACAGATCATTGAAATCAAAAAGATGGGAAAATATTGAAGGCAACTACAACCTAAAAGACACCACTGGGTTGGATAAGGTTGGATATTATTATACAATAAAGTATACTTAAAGGCAGAAATTATGACTTGGGATAAAGAGATAGTATTTAATGGTAAGTGATACAGTTAACTTGGAAGATCGAATAATTCTAAACTTCTAAGCACTTAATAACATAGTCTCAAAATAGCATAAAGTAAAACTTGGTTTTTTAAGAAGAAACTGACAAGAACAAATTTATAATCATATGGGGAGATAATACAATTTTCTGAGTAACTCACAGATCAATTATAAAAAAAATCATGAAGGATATAGAGGATTTGAAAAAAGTTTGATCTGATGGACATGAATAGACTAGTGCTCTCAACAATATGTAATGCATACTATTTTCAACATGTATAACATGGAACATACATAAAAATTCACCTTGTACCAGGCCATAATAAAAGCCTCAAAAAATGTCATAGGATTGGTATAACACAGATTAAATTCTTTGACCACAGACAGACACTTATAACCTTGTTAAATATACAGTATGTTACATTATATCATAATACATTGTATTTTATTATATTCTGTCAGAATATAGGAATATTAAAATTAGATATGTTAGCTGTTCAGTTTAAGAGGTAGGAGGAAAGAAGAGTAAATATACTCAAATCAGAAAGAAAGAAATAATAAAAAATAAGAGTAGAATGAATGAAATAGGAAGCCGAGTTATAATAAGTAGAATAACCAAAACCGAACTTTGGTTCTTTATAAAAAGCAATAAAATACACAGACTCATTGACAAGTCTGGCCAGCACAAATGAATAGTAGTAGGCATGAGACGGAGGACATGGATACAGCTATGGCAGACATGAAAAAGAGTAACTCTAAGTGTAGTAGGAAATGCAGATGAAATTGACATTCTTCAAGAAAGATTTAGCATAACTGAAGAAGAAATTGAAAACCTGAAGAGAATTGTTATATTAAAATAAATATTTTGATATTGTTTTATTAGTGTAAAATGTTTATTCATCTGGTTAGAGGCATTAATGTAATTTTCCTTATGAATATATTTAAAAAGGCTAAAAAAAAGGGATCATCTCAACAGATGCAGCAAAATACTAAAAACCTCACACCTACTATCTACCTCTCTTTCCGTTTCTCTCTTGAACTTTGCAAACCAGAACTAATAGGCAGTTAAAGAGTATCAAAATCCAACAATAAAATTTGTGTTCTTTAGTTAAGAAACTTTGGAAGCCTTTTTTAAAAAATCAGGAATAAGGAAGCATTCTGCCTGTCTTTTGTGATCAACGTCTTATCTGGTGCTGTAGCTAATTGTAATAAGTAAAAAATCACTTTGAAAGTAGTAGAGGTAGTCCAATGCAAGAAAGTATATTTATTTACAAAAATTGTGATTTTCTAATTAGAGAAACCAAAGAGATTATTATAGATTGCTAGAATTAATGAGAAAATTCTTCCAGATTGCTGGATATAGGATCAATAGAAAAAAGCTTGTTCCATATCTGTACATTGGTCATTTATAAATAGAATAATATTCTGCTTAGAAAGGAACACCAGTGAGGACCTACTCAGGTACCATCTCTCTCTCTGGGGCCAACCCTGATCAGGCAATCTTCTAGTTCAGGTACAGAAACCATTCCTTGTACATCGGTATGCCCAACCTCCTACCCATCCTTCCCAGAGTTACTTTCTCAGTTGCTTGGCTTAATGGTTTTCTGACTAAAAAAAATAAAAAAAAAAACCAAAAAATTAAATCCAATTTCTGAACTGTCTTCAGCTCTTGACACAGATCTGCAAGTCTCTCAGTACATTCTTTGCAGGGAAGGGTATAATTGCCGAGGTAATAATTTTATGGATGAGAATATGGATGAGAGTACTGAAATTTTCATTCCTGGGGGCAGAAGGCAGGTCCCAGCCCCATCCCACATGGTGGCAACCATCAAGCACTTGACTGTGGAATTGAGATGGGCTCTGAGTGTAAAGCACCTGCCAGATTGTGAAGAGTTAGTTCAAAGGGATGTGAATGTCTCATTCATTATTTTATATTGATTATGTGTTGTAACAGTAGTACTTTTGCTATCTAAGTTTAATTAAAATGAATTATTAAAATTAACTTCATTTTTAAAAATTTTCTTCATGTGAATACTAGAAAATTTGGTACATATACGGCTTGCGTTTGTTGACATTTTCTTTCTGCAGTTGAGCATGGTTCTAGGTTTCTCCTTCCTAATGGTGTGGTTTGGGATGAGAGCTTCACTTTCTCTGAGGCTCAGTCATCATCTTTGTAAATAAGGGTGATAAGTGCCTCATGTACCTTGAGTAGTTGAGAATGTTCAGTGGAGAAACCCATTCCCCAACCAAGTATTTGATAAATGGCACAGCTCTGTATCTACACTGGATGATTTTGTTTGTTGTTTGTCAGTCCATCTTTGTTCCAGAGCACAGCACAGTTCCAGAAATAGAACAAAAAAGGAGTTGGAGAAAATGGACCACCTTGCTGGCACCTTGCCAATTTATTGGAGGCCCAGGGATCAAGACCAACCTCTAGGAAAAGCTTTGCTATTTGTCCTTTTTTTTTTTTTTTTTAAGATTTTATTTATTTATTTGACAGAGATCGCAAGTAGGCAGAGAGACAGGCAGAGAGCCTGATGCAGGGCTCGATCCCAGGACCCTGGGACCATGACCTGAGCTGAAGGCAGAGGCTTTAACCCACTGAGCCACCCAGGCGCCCCGCTATTTGTCTTTTTTATGGGCTTCTGATTTTAGAGAAAATTCTGTGTGCCTCACATTCTTTTAATCCTGCTGTGGCTGTACAGAATGGTAAAAATGACCATGCATACAGGAACTGTGCAGAGCAATCTTAATCAGAAAAATTATGATGGTTTTGTAAACTTTGAAATTTTTTGGTAACATCATTAAAAATCTTTAAATTTAAAACATTTAAGTACACTTAATTTGTTTTTAGAAATATTTAGAAATAATTAAAGTGCTTTATTTATTTATTTATTTATTTTTGTAAAAACAACTTATCAAGAGCAGCTTAATTAGTGCTTAGGATATAGACTGAGAATCTTTTCCAGACTGTGGTTAGTTGTCTTACTACTTTCTGAATTTGGGTCAGCTTCTGACATTTTTTTCTTCTTCCTTCCTTCCTCCCCTCTTTCCTTCCTATAGAGAGGGGAAAGAGAGAGAGGGAGAGAGAGACTCTTAAGCAGGCTCCATGCCCAGTGTGAAGTCCGATGAGAGGCTCGATCTCACAGCCCCAAGATCAGGACCTGAGCCAAAATCAAGAGTCAGACACTTAACTGACTGAGCCACCCAGGCACCCCTTTATCTTTTATTTTTAAATTGAAGTAAAGTTGACACACAATGTCACATTAGTTTCACATGCATGGCATCATGATCAGACACATCAGTACCATCACTCAGTGCTTGCCATGAGGAGTGTCGTCACCATCTGTCCCCGTACAACATCATTACAGTGTTAACTGACTTTCCCACATGGTACTTTTCATCTCCTTCACTTACGTATTTTAGAACTAGAAAATAGATGAGGGGGATTAAGAGGGACAACATTTTATCTCCTGAACTTTAGCCATCACCAGCTATCTCCAGGGGCTCCTTCAACGTGCATCTCTTCCTTGGAGACATCTCCATCCTTTGGTCACCACCGCTTTCTTCATTCATGCTGCTAAGTTTGCACTGAGCTCCTCTGGCTGCACATCTCAAGTCTCTGGACAATAGTGCTGAGCGACTTCGTAGTCGGCCCTTCCTTCTACACTGTCGTCTAAGCCCTGGCCACCTTTACCTTCTGGCGCTACCACTTCTCATTTCTTTGCCGCATTTTCATCTTGTTAGCCAGTTCCTTCTTTCAGTTCATCTTACAGAATGTCACATGGGTTTATTATGGGGAGACAAGGGGCAACACAACCACATGACGTGCAGTCTTTTGGCAGACTGAGTCAGCAATGCAGTGACCCGCCATGACAGGTTTTGGAAATACTGACGTGTTGGTCACTGATTGTGGTGTGTATGATATTTACATGGTGGTCATGGGCAAGGGGAGCTAACAGTGAAGTTTGTACTTTGAGCAGTTCTTCACAGTTTACAGAAACTTGAACTGTGTTTTTGGGGCACTTCTCTTATTCAACTCAACTTGTGGCACCTGAAATTAGCACTCCTCATAACTGTGCAAAATTAGAACTCTCATTCTTGGCGTGCTCCAAAGTTATTTCTCGGGGAAGACACACCCCAGCCCCTCCACTTTTGTCTCTTATCCCTTGTCTGATCTGAAAGACCACCTTTCCTATTTGTAGTTCCCAGATGTTACCTTGAGGGTATGCCAAGTATACAGGGGGAACTCTGCAGGGTTCAGTGTTCATTAAGTCGTTCGACAGCTATGTCCTCCATATCCGTCTGTGCTGGGCACCGTGCTAGGCTCTGGCATGTTTGCTGGCAACTGAAAGTGCCTTAAATTGCTCTCATTTTTGGTTTTTGGCAGCTGACTTTCCAGCATATTTTCCAAACCACCACTTATACCATTTTCACAAAGTGACTTCTTCCTTGCACAAGTTTTTATTGTCTTGAAGTCACTTTAAAATACATGCCATCAGAGCCTCAGGTTCCTGAGATTGGAATATGGTCTGCATCTTGGCACATCAGATGGGACAGTCCCTTTTCTAAATACAACAATCAACTAATGGACATGGTCTAAACTTGCGTAGTTGTTGGTTAATTATTCAAAGCATGTTTCATCACAGCCAGTCTCATTTCTCAGCATCTTCTTTCTTCAGTGTTTTTAATTCACCTGGGGATTATGGCTACAATACTCTAAAGAGCATCTTAGGGTTTATTTAGAGTCAAATGTCTTTGCCTGGAGCATTAAATTCCACTGAAAAACTGCTTCAGCCGAAAGAGAGGTGTGGCCAGAGGAAAAGGTTCATGATCTTAGAGCTTTAAAATTTAAAAAAAAATTCTTTTGAGATTCATTGCCATTAAATACATTAAATAGTTTTGGCAAATGATGTATTTGCTTAAGAAATCCAAAGCACTCTTTTTCCTTCTTCTTCTTCTTCTTCTTCTTCTTTTTTTTTTTTTAATAAGAGAGCTTTCTGGCTCCTAGCAGTGATGAGAACCAAACACTTACTGAGCTCAGACTGTGCCAGGAGCTTTTCCATATCATCATATTTAATCCTTATAATGGCCTTATAGGATAGGAACCGTTTATCTGCATTTATACAGTTGAGGGACCTGAGGTCTCAGCAGGAAAATTAAGATGCCCAAGACTTAACATCTGTTAAGTGTTAGGGTTGAATTTTGATTTTTGAGTTTGTCTGATTCCAGAGTGCTTTTAGTTTTCTATATAGAAATGATTGTAAATGTCTGGTGTACTGAAAACTGCTGACCTATCCTGATCCCATTACAGACATCACCAATGGATAACCTATTTATTCTCCTTGCCTTATTCTATGCTGCAGCCCATAAAGATGCTGAATGATGCGGAATGGAAAATGCTTCTCACACTTTCAGTGTTTGAGGATGTCTGGACTTAGGGAGGTACTCATACAGCTGCTGGTGGACGGCTTCCAGGCCAGTTCTGCTACTCACGACTGAAGGCCGGAGGTGTCCCCCCACCATCCCTCCTTCTAGCATTTTCCCCATGTTCACTGTTTCTATATTTGGGATTCTAAGAGAGAGCTGAAATGTTCCCTGTGGGATAGGCACAGACGGGAAGAAAAACAATTATGAATTTAAACCCTGTCTTGGTTTGGGTTTTCCAGACCCTCACACCAAGGACTTGGGCACAAGGATTCAGGACTCTTTCCAAGTGAGTACATGAGGAAAGTGAGACCAAATGGGGGAGGGGCCAAGACAAGGTGCCTTCTTCAGCAGAATACTGCTGTGGGCATCTGGGGTCCACCCTAGATCCCTGGGAGGCTATGTGGAACTTGCCTCAGAGGCAGGAAGCTGGGGTATTTATCCGGCATATTCCAGTCCCCTGCTGGTGGACAGCTGCTCACACACACTCCTCTCTCCTCCAGGATGAAATCTTCTACACCTCTCAGTTGACTCTGTGCCAATCAGCCCCCTTTGGTGCTGGGAATAATCCTCAGGCCGAGAAGCTGGCAGGTGCAGTGTGATGGAGAAGCTCTGAGCGGACCCCGTACCAAGGAAGATCACACGGGGACCATCGGGGCCTGGAGTGGGGGCTTCTCCAGTGTCTCCTCCAGCTGACATCTGTTGGGTGATTTTTCCACATGCTGGGATGAGAGTTAAGCTGATCCCACTCCTCTCCCTTTAGAGAGTCTCCTAGATTCTTTATATTCTGAACACCTAATGTCATGGGGTGGATGGACCCCAAATGGCCTGTCTCTGTGGCCAGGCTACATTCTTAGTGGTTGCAGCCCAGCCATGTGGACTTGAAATTTATGGTGGTGGTTGATTGCATCAAAGACAACGCAGAATGCTGTGAGTGGCTGCTAATAAATTCCTTGTTATCTTTTACAACCGTCTCCGGCAAGCATTGTTCCTCTTGACACAGTGGGCCGCGTCAGCCAGAGCGAATGTTATCCCAGACAACCCTGAATTGAAGACCAGAGAGAGTTGGGGCCAAAATAACTAGCTTTGAAATGGAGCCAAACTGTCTTTCAGCAGTGGAAGGGGCAGATTTAAGGCAGGGGGACCTCAGATGACCTTGGTGCCAATGAGACCCTTAGCTTTGGGAGACCCTCAAAGTCACAGGTAGCAAAAATCTCTGCTCCCAAAGCTTGGAGTAAGAAGCGGCAGCCATGGTGGTGACAGGGTAACGATGTATTTGCGGTAATAGGCGCTAATTAACTCGGACAGCTGATTTTAATCATTGCTGTCATCTGCTGAAATCAGCTAGCTGACAGAGTGGTTTGGTTTCATCTTTTCCAATAGGAGGATATGTGAAAAGTATTCTTTCCCCCTTCTCACTCTCTTATTTTAGCTTAAGAAGAACCAGCCTAAAAGGAGAACGGAGGGTACATTTCCAAGAACCCCTTTACAGTTTCCCTCGAGTTGACTTGGTACCTTTTTTTTTTTTTTTTTTTTTGCGTGTGGCTTTGTCTCACTCGATCATGTGAACCAGGCAGAGAACAATTCCACATTTCCTGTTGGACAATTTTTTTCTTCCCAGTGGAGTTCCCAGGATGAACTTCTTTGGATTCTCCAATAGACCCTCCAATATGGGGGAAGGGTCAGCGTACACTCAGAGCTAACATGTTGGTAACTCCAAGTTAAATTCTAACAAGATCCATGAAGAGATGGTACTCGATTTCATAATCTCATGGTAGGAGCTGATGTGCATTTAGATTTATAGAATTATGCAATGGGTGCTTTGCCTCTTGGAGTGAAGCAAGGTCATATGGAAACATCTGGAGCAATTCCTGGATGCTTGGTCTTCCCACGGGATTAGGCAATAGTGCTGGTCTTAATATGCCCCCAGGCAGTGGACAGAATGGTATCATTTACAGAAGTCACCCTGACATTTGTCTGGCGGTCCGTGGCCTTTTTCTATAGGAATGGGTGGAGACAAGGGACAGACCTGAATCTTCACATCCCCTGGGGGTCCATCTGAAGGTCCCAGGGCCCAGATCATGTCCTGAAAATCTCAATCAGTGACCCAACATGTTAAGCGTAAATGACCTGCCACTGTTGGTGTTTGGAGTTTGTCATTTTTAAGGCGTTTCCACTATGGCAGAGGTATGAAATTATTTCAGACATCAGGGTCTGATGATGGAATATATGGCACATACTAATGAATCCCTTGCCAAGCATCACCCTGGCCCAGCCCCACTGTTGCCCCCGGGGTCTGAGCTCTTCTGAGCAGTCAAGTTGGAATCCTCCGGACTTCCCAGATCCTTAAGCCACAGAGTCTGGCATTCACTTCTCTGATTGTTTCATGGTTGTGCATTTTGAATCACCGGCATCTTTCCTTGTAGGAGCCAGGTCTATATATCCTTCACAGTCTTCTGGGAAGCTGTGTGGAGTTGCGTCTCTCCGCCCTTTGTCTTTCCAGGCTCTCCTCCTCACCCCACATCACCCTTGTCAGGTACCTACCATGGGCCCAACCCAGTCTGGCAGCAAAAGGAGCCAAGAGAAGTGTATGAAATGTTCCTTTCCTCAAAGAGCTTCTGGAGTGGAGGGAGAAACGAGGCATTCACATGTGAGAAAAAGATGGGATCTGACATTCCAGAATTAAATGTGAGCAAGAGCAGCCTGGAAGTGGGAGGGCGAAGAAACGGGGCTTGGGGGCAGAGAGGGAAGGTGTCACAGACAAGGAGGGGTGCAGGCTGACCGCTGCTCTAGGTGTGGTATGGATGTGGATGATGGGTAAGAATGTGCTGCTTGACAAGCCAGGGGCTTCACCGGCCTCTGCTCGTGGCCATGTCTGGAGTGCGTGCTCCGTGTCTGCCAGAAGGCCTGCTGAAAAACGGTAGGGAGGGTGGGGATTGCAGTACAGATCAGGGAGCCTTCCTTGTCCAAAAGGGGAATAGATGCTTACTAGGTGTCCACGTGGCAGGAACTCAGGCCCATTCTGCCAGGTATTCCAGTTTTTCAAGAGAAGCTGGAAATCGGGCTTTCTCTGTGACATGAGGGAAATTTTATAATGGTGTCTGAGCTAAACTCAATGCATCTGTGCTGCTCTCCAGCTGGACTGAAACTCTGGCCTCTGCCATCACAGGGTGCTCATTCCATAGGGTGGCCGTACCTGGGAGCCTGGTATCCTCCCCAATTTCCAACTGGAACCAGAGTCCGGATGCCTTTGTGTGGCCACCCCTGGTAGCCCAGGAGTTCCCAAACAGATCATGGGATCCTGACTTCAGCGTCAGTGCAGGGGGAAGAGAGCTCCCTGGTGGGGAAGCTGCCTTTCCATGCTCAATGGGCTGCTCACTCTCCTGTTGGACAGGGATTACAGGAAGCCGGCGGTGGGGTGGGGTAGGGTGGGCACGGTTTTGAGGACAAAAGCAGTGAATCCAAGTGTTTTGGTCTGTCATTCCTTAGCAACAAACTCAGCAGCTTGCCTCCCAGTTTAATAAGTCTAGACCTTTGTGGCTCATACAACAAGCGTGATGACAAGTAATAATAGCTCATAAGAAAAAGAAGATTTTGTTTGTTTGTTTGTTTGTTTTCGTCATTCCTGACTCATCCCCCTAGCATGGGAAATCCAGGCAAGGGTGCCTACAGATATTCTCTGGAGCCAAAAGGCACAAACTCAGAGGTGGTACTGCATGGGCTGGGAAGTCCCAGGGGGTCCATCCAGGAGGAGGAGGCTCCCTTGGGAGCGCCCTGGACTCCTTAGATGTCCCAGGCTCCTCGAGGGCAGAGCCTTCCAGAGCCAGACTGCTTGGGTTCAGATGACTGCTGTCCTGCTTCTTAGCTCTGTGACCTTGAGTAAGTTAATTAAACTCTTTGTGCCATCCTCTATTCATCTTTGGATGCAAATAATAATAATAATAACAGTGATGATGATGATATCACCCCTATGTGGTTGTGAGAATTAGAGCTGCTGTATGTGAACCACTTAGAAGACCCTCTGGTGCAAGAAGTGGTTGCTATTATTATTTTTGTTACTATACCTGTAGCACATGCAGAAGAAAGATGCATCTGCCCTTGCCAGTAAGTAATAGATGCCTTTGACTCCCTGGGTGGGGATCCTTGGGGCAACTTATTTATAAGGGATGGACATTCATTGACTCTCATGAATCCAGAAGACATCTCCTTCTCAGACATGTCTCCATTTCTTTTCCCGAGCGCCCCATAAAGTAGGGGATGTCAAGGGGTTTTGGGGAAGTGGAGTGGCTTCTTCATAGCAAACTGTCAGTTTAACCTTGGTTGCCTTTCACCAGCTGTTGCTTTCAGGAGTCAGCTCATTGGGAGGGTGGAGAGGTGCTTTCTTTTGGGAGAAGGTGGGTTTGAGCTCTAGACATTGTGAATCCACGTGTTCCCAGGCCCATCCAAAGGCACCATGCTTCCTCCTCACCAGCACTTTGGACCACATAGGGAGGACAGGGAAGAAAACCCAGCAGGCCAGACATTCTTCTCTCTCAGCAACACTCCAAACCTGGCTGGCCATCGTTCTGTTTTCAGCCTGGGTGCAGGCCCAGTGGGACAACGGCTGGGCACCCAGCCACAGTCACCACCCCCAAAGAAAACATAGCCCAGATCTGCACTAACACTGGGCTCACCGAGCAGTACGTCTGACTGAGATATGCTGATGTGTGCATAAAATACACAGTGGACGCTGAAGGCTTAGTACAGAAAAAAGAACGTAAAATAGTTCACTAATAATTTTTATCCACACAATGGAATATCATTCAGCAACTAAAAGCGAGGAAGGCCTGAAGAGGCATGCTATGCCATGGAGGAGCCTTGAGCACATTTATGTGAACTCAAGGAAGCCAGTCACTGAAGACCACATACTGTATCATTCCGTTTATATGAAACATCCAGAATAGGCAGATCTACAGAGACAGAACATAAATGACGATTGCCTCGGGTTAGGCCATGGGGGTAATGGAGAGTGACCGCTGATAGGTGAAGGATGTCTTTTCGGGGTGCTGAAAATATTCTAAAATTACATCACGACGATGGTTGCACAACTCTGGGAACGTACCAGAAACCATTTAATTGTCCATTTTACATGGATGAATTTTATGGCAGGTAAGGTATGTCTCAAAAAAAGGTGGTAAAATAGTTTTTGCATGTCTTACCTGGTGAAATGATAATATTTTTGATGTATCAGGTTAAGTGAAAGACATTAAAATTAATGTCACCAGTTGCATTGTACTTTTTTAACATGCCTGGGAGAAAATGCAAAATTGCCTGTGTGGCTCACAGTATATTTCTGTTGGACCGCATTGCACTGTACATTCTCGAAGGACCTTCCTGGCTCCAAAATTATATTCTTCCACAAAACGATCCCCAGGTTTGGACTTCTGATGACTCATCTTGGTACCATGGCTAAAACCCAACTTGAAAAAAGGTTCATTTGGGTCTTTTTTTAAAAACCATTTGCAAAAATAGGTTTTTGGAGAGAAATCCTGGAAGGAGGCACAGAGTCACATAAGGTGAGTACTGAGACCGTCACTTTCTCCTGTCCCCATGAGCCACTAGAGCCATCTGCAACTGTGGACAGGGCTGTTTTAAAAAATTTGCAGTCTAAGCCTGAACAAGGGTTTCCTCAGTCGATCCTCTTCTTGGAAAGTTGACTCTGGGACCATCGCTGTCCAGAGGAACAGGCAGTAAATCCCTGGTTGGCAATGTGGCTTCACGGGAGCCAGTGCCTGGCTTCCTAACATCCTTATGGCCCAGCCAGAGACCACGGGAGTGTCTTTCTTTCCCCCAAAGTCTCAGTGTCAAAACACAAACCTTGGCCCCCAGTCTCATCTACAAGGAAGGTTGAAGATGATCTCCAGAAGTGTCTTTTTGCAGTGGTCCCCCCAGTAGCTGTTATTCACCAGATGCCGGTTGTCCATTGCCTTAATGGGCTATCACTTACTCAATCATGAGCCTATAGTCTTCACCTGGACCTTTTTGTTTTACTCCATGCACACTGCCCCTTAACTGCCTGAGGGCTTCCTCTGGCTGCTGGATCCTGCTGGGCCCAACAGAGGCCACTCTGCTGCCTTTCGCTGGGTGCTGTAGGAAGTGCAGACTCCCAAGTAATAGAGCTTTGTGGAGATACCAGACTCTGGCAAGAATAGAGGAGTATCAGCGTGCATTAAAAAAAGCCCCTGGGTGGCTGTATTTCCTCTGTGAGTGGGTCTTTCCCTTTTGCTTCAGCCAACCCCTGAAGGCTGACAATCTCTGAGCCCTGGTCAGCTTCTGTATTCTTCAGCACCTGCTCCTGCGTAGGTCTCTGGAGTGTTATCCCTAAACTCCATTACCTCTCTTTCGATCTCTTTTCATTTAACCTGTCAGGGAAAGTGTTCATCGTCTTGGGGAGGCCCAGCTGCTGGAGGCTTTGTAGCCCTGTCCCACCTGCTCCCTGCCCCCACCCCTGTCATCCCACATCTCTGGACAAGCCTCATTGTGCACCATGAGCTCTTGCCCATTCCAGCATTTGGGTAAGGGCATGTAGAAGCAAGGGCTTTCTGTAAAAACCCGTTTTGCCATTTCTCCAGGGAGTAAGGCAGAAGCAAACTTCTTTAGTTCCTGGGCTTCTTTTGAAATAGCTGCGGTCACAGGGACATAGTCATAGAAAGAGTAATGATGAGGAGGATAGAAGAGCAAACCCTTTCCCATAACTTTTCCACTCAGTATGAGCTTTCCAGAGATCCCCAGAGAAGAATAAGCAGACATGGAGGTTGTACAGGGGGATAAAGCACACGAGACAGAAAACTCGACCAAGGGCACTGCCTGTGGAAATCCACAGAGTTTCCAGGACACCAGGCAAATCATGTCGAGGCCCTATCTCGTCCTGGTAATAAGTGCACCAAAGGAGCATTCCATGGCACCAGATTTCCATTTTAATATTAGTGCAGAAATAGATTGCCAATGTCATGATTAAATTAGAGTCAGTTATGTTTTCTTGTAACAGTGATATCCAGAGGAGGGATTGGAAATGGAGCTGTCAAAGATAATCTTCCTCTGGGTCTTCCAAGAGAGGACACTCTGCTGATGTGGATTCGCTGCTGAGGGAAGGCCCCCCCCAGCCCTCTGAGAAGATACCTCAGACTGTGGCTCCCGCAGAGGGAAGGAAACAGGTGTGCAGCCAGCCAGTCAGGGAGGCAATGGAATGTCCTGCCTCCAATGCCCGGATGTGTCAAGAGCACAGGCTCTGGGGTTCACGACTGTTGGTTCTAGAATGGAGGGCTTCCACCCACCGGACACCGCCGAACATTCTCTTCTCTGTGACGGGCATTTGTGGAGCACTTGGCTGTTGTGTCATTGCCACGCCAGTCTGGTGGTGACCATGAGGTCTCTGAGGACTTTTAGGCAGGGGGGCACTGTTTGGAGGCCAAGCAGTGCTGGGCAGCAGCATCCCATCCTGTTTTGGAACCAGCCAAGGTGTTGGGATCACCCAGTGGCCAGCACCCTGCCCCGTCTGGATGGGTTCCTCATCCATACTGGTCTTGGCCACATTGCTATTATGTTTCTTTTTCCCACTCCCAGATACTGTAAGGGGGATGGTACTGATATCCTTGCTCCTCTGGTACCTTCTTTAACATTATTTCCCCTCCAACATTTTATGTGGAAATATTCAACCATTGAGCAACATGGAAGGAACACTCAGATACTCACCACCTAGACTCCTCCGTTAACTTTTTACTAACTTTTTTTTTTTTTTTTTTTAGCCCTGGTGAAATTTCTTCATGATTCTCCCATTGATGTGTTCCTTAAAACAAAACAGTCCTATCTCTGCCCTGTCTCAGACGGAAACATGGATGGGAATGTAGTGCAAAAGGCCTCTTAGTGAAACTGAGGCAAGAATCCAGGTGTTCTGAGTTTAGGGCAGGTCAAGGGAAAGAAAGGGTTCCCAGAGCAGGAGCTGGCAGATGGGAGCGCCAGGCCACGCTCTGCTGCTAAGAAGCCTGTGTCCCTAAGAGGATCACCTTCATTCTGCCAGGACAGTTCTCGTGCTGACCTTGGACAAAGTGCTCCCTGCAGTCCTGTCCCAGGCAGGGACTGGACATAGAGCTTGGGACCTTTGGCAGATCAATGGCCTAGATTCTGAGCTGTCGGTTTCTCATCTGGGAAGTGGGGATAACAGCACCCATTTCACAGAGCTGTTGTAAAATGACCTGAGGTATTGAGACACTACAAAAATGCCCCCAAATGATGCCTGGCATGAGGTGGGCAGGTGCAGGGTCGCCCCTAGGATGAACACAGATACATGTATACCTTTGTATGGGTCCAGCTACGTGGTGCTCACAGAGGGTCCACCTATTATGCTGCTGAAGGTACAGCTGTACTCTATTTAAATAAACAGTAGTAGTAACAAGGGAAGTCGTTTCTGTGGAGTTAAGTAAAACTGAACCAAAGATAAAAAGAGCCTGAGAGACAAAAATGTCTCAGTTTAAACTCTGAGCATCCTCTGTAAGCCTCTGTGGAAAGCACTGTTCTGTTCGCCTCTGTGGATGAGAATTTTCTGGTTTATTGCTTCTCATAAAAGATTGAAGGGACGAGAGCACTGTCCCCTGCGGCCCTGTGGAGAAGGCCTGGGGCATCATCGCTGTACAGGACACGATTATTGGAGCTCTGCCCTCCCGTGGGGCGACCGTCTCTGTCACGGAGGGACGTAGTGTCCTCACTCCGTGACTTCCTGCTTCTCCTCTGGCAGCAGCGACAGCTCACGCTTGTCATCAGAGGGGATGGGATCAACTCTAGTCACAGAGGCAGCATGTTCCTAATTAAGCACCAAGTCAGGGTGGCCCTGCAAGCCGGAGATGGCAGGGCAAGGCTCTCTGTGAGCCTCCAGCCCCTCCCGAGGCTCATCACGGGCTGCGCGCTGCTCGGAAATTAGATGCGCCTTTCATGGCTTCGTGGAACCCTTCCGGGACAGGGCATCCTCTCGGAGAGGTGGCAGTGTATTCCAGGGACTCCTCATCCTTACTAGCCTCATGTCTGCTTCTGTTTGGGGCTGGGAGGCCGTATCGCTGACCGTGGGGCTGTCTTGATGGGCGACGAGGGAAGAAGTGGGAGGGCACCAGGTGCCCCACTTACTTCATGATGGTTTGACCCCCGAGGGGGGGAGGGACTTTGCAATGAGCTCTCACTGCTCTTAGGGGGAAGCTTTGTGTCTAGGTAGGCTCACTGGTGGCCCAGTTCGTGTGTGTAAGGCAGTGTCTGGGAAGAAGTCCGTGCGGTGGTATGGTCACCTCGGTTAGAGAGTTGCCCAGCTGTGGTTTGGACCAGAGTGTGATACTTCTCATGGGAGTACTCCTTATCTTCTTAACAAAAGGCTTAGTCTGATACATCGGTCATGGCACTCCATGCTGTCAGAAATAAAAAAATTCAGAGTGCCTAACATATTGGGGGATTGTTTTGGAGGGCATATCTGCAGGTAGGCTTATCAGTGGACCAGTGATGTCCTTAGGGAGCCACTTTTTCCCCACTCTCCCTTTTCTTCCCTTCCTTATATGAGCTTCATTCCAAGACCCGCTCTTCTCCTGTGGCAACATGGTTCATGAGGTTCTAGGAATCGCCTCTTCACCCAGAAGGAGACAGGAAAAAGGACATGAGCAGCTCTGCCTGGAGAGTGAGAGGCCTTCCTTCCCAGACGCTGCTGGCAAAAACCTCCCCTTTGTGTCTCACTAACCTGAGCAGGACCACTTGCCGCTCCCGAACCAAACTTTTTGGTTGTGAGCCCATCCCTGGGGATGAGGTGGGGTCAGGCCACCCCTTCTCCATAACTGGCTACTGCTACCCAGGAGGGGAAGAGTGGAAGAGATCTGGAGAGAAGGACCACAGTGTCCATGATATCGACCATGACGGGCATTTGCTAACCCCACCCACTATGTCTGTGACCCCTCTGCCCTTCCACTGCCCACTCAACCTTCTGCCATGGAGCCACTCAGACGTGATTCCAGAGTGATGGGCATGCTCCTCGGCTCCCAGAGTCCCTCACTCCATCACTGCCCCCCAGCCTGTGTGCCTACGTGTGTCCTTTTGTCAACCTCCGGTCTCTTGTTTCCTACTTCCTTCACTTTGAGAAACACTGGCAGAGGCCTTAGCTTTTTTCTCTCTGGCACCCTGTCAAAGGGCTTCCTGACCTTGGCTGGTGGTGGCTGTGATGGACGGTCTCTCTCGGCATTTGAAGTGGCAGGGCCTCACGTTGGGAGAGCACCTGGGCTGGAAGGAAGGGCGCGGACGGCATGCGTGGAGTAAACCGCACCAAGTGCGATGAGGAACCACGTGGCAGGTCTTAAATACTGAACCTTGATTGTCGTTTTCAGCAAGTGTTTTCAGCGGGAAGTTATTGGCAGTCTGCACTTGTCAGGACTCTAGAAAATAAACAGAGCCTGATTCTTTAGGCCAACCCCAAATCCATAGAAGTACACTTGGCGGGCTTCACTGGGGATCAGGGCAAAGGGAGGTGTTGCTCTCTGGCTGGAAGGTGAGAAGCAAACCAGGTAGCAGGTGGTAGCCTGGAAGGTTCTGCGTGCGTCAGCCTGTCCTAGTCTGGCCACTCATGTATTTTCTCCCCGTCTTCCCTTTCCTGATGCTGGATCTCTGACTTGGGACTGAAACCCGAGAAGGGATGAACGGATCCTATCTTTCTTTCCACTCAACCTTGTTTCTCTCTGATGGCTGGCTTCAGTTTCCAACTTGGAAAGGGGCAAGCAGTGGGCCTATGAATAGGAAAAAGTGAGAAGAACCAAGTGGCTTTGTGCTTAAATGAAAACCACACCAGCCGACCTCTCTTTGGTCCTGTCCTTCTCATTGTGAGGCATCAAGAGAATATTTTAGTTCTGGCGTCAAGTTCCCTGGTGAGAGGAGAGAAGGAAAGGAAAACATTATTGGAAAATCTACATGTCTGTGGCTCTGGACCAATCACATCATCCCACTTTCTTCAAGAGGCATTCTTTCCAAGGTGAGGCCAAGGTTACCTTTGGTAGCTAACATCATTTGGTGTCCCCTCAGCCTTCCTCCTTTTCTAGTTGCAGCTGCAGTGGGTAGTTTGGGGTGAGTTCAGACTCTTGTTGCCGTGGCCCTCTAGCATGGCCCAAGGTCTTTCCCAGTAGGTGGGAACTAGCTTGGCCAACTCAGAAGTGCTGCCCAGAATTTGTGGGGTTTCATGCTCCCAGGGCAACTCTTAGCTAGTGGGCCATGGGAACCACAGCCCTCTTCCTTCAGGTAGGCATCCTGGATGCATCTCTGAACTTCTAGTGGGTTTATGCCCTAGTTGCCGACAGAAGCAACATCCATTTTGTGTCTTTATGTATCTAGTGTCCATTTCCCTATCTTGCTTTCCACTCTTCCTTCCTCCTCCTACTTGGGATCCCCTTCAGGGGAAACTACTTGTACCTAAGTCTTTATTGCAGACCTAACATTTGGAGAGCCCTACCCAGGACCCCTCCCAACATGGTGGGCATTGCACTGCCACCTAAAGCATTATTCTAGTGTCACAGCAACATTTGAAGCTTTTGTTTGTTTCACTGGGTCAACCTCTAGCCATTGTCTGGCCCAGGCTGACAGGGTATTTGGGGGGCAGGGTTCAGAGTCCCTCTCTACCGTCAGTGGCCAGCCTTCATCCCTTGTAGCCTGTCCTGAACGCCTTATCCCTCAAAGCCATTTCAATCCCCATACAATTTCCTGGTACTCTCATGGCTTTATTAGTTTTGTTCATAGAAACCATTGGGAGGCTCTGTGTTCATGGTAGGATGAAAGATATCTATGCAGAGAGGAAAAAGAGCTCTGTGTTTGGGAATGCACTGCATGGACATGGTGAGGATGAAGGCCAGGGAACTTTTGATACAAATGTGGAGGTTCCCATATTTTCTTCCCACCCTTCAGTGAGTCATACAGCCCATCCTCTTGGAGTACATGACTGTCAAGGTTGGGGATGGAGGTGCCATGGGACCCTGTTAACCTTTGGTCAGATGACTCTACCCCGGATATAAAATAATCCAAGCTCAAGGAAACTTAGAGGTCGGATCACTCAAGCCTTTTCACTTTTCAGAAGCAGCAACCGAGATAAAGTGACTTAGCTTCTCCAATAGCCTGGAGCTAGTTGCAGAACTGGCATAGAGTCCCAAGTCACCAAATGGCCAACATGGTGAATTCTTATGACCACGAGCCCTGGGGTCCTTGGAACAGACCCACTTGCTTTATTTAGTAGGGCAATGAAAGAAGATGGGGCAGGTTTGAAAGAGAAAGCTCTGAAACCAGGCTGCTGGGGCCAGATCTTTTAAGCCTTTTAGTGGACACTGAGGACGGATCTGAGGAGACAGACATGGCGGGAAATGTCTCAGGGAGCCCACACAGCTCCATGGGGGCCAAAGCACCATCTTTGGCCATGGCTCATGTGGTGCTCAGTGAGGGGCCTTTCAGGTCTCTGAGGATGTTTAGGGGTTCCTGCGTTTCCAACTTCAGAGGTGGAGAGACCAAGCTGGGAACCGTACTGGGAACTGTGCAAGTGTTCCATGATGTCTGTGAACAAGTTAGGAGTAAAATAGTACACACGAGTCAGCTGTTGAAACACAGCGTCCCATGCAGTGGAAGTGTGAGGTGCGCCCTGAATTCTGCATTTTTAGCAAGGTCCCAGGCTATGCTCACACAGCTGGTCCCAGGACCACTTTGAGGAGCAAGGCTGTAATGGGAACGGTTTTGTCCAGGAATCTGGTAATCCTGAATTTCTGGTTCTGGTTGGCCACTGAAATTCTCGGCTTGTCATTGAAACGTCATTCTGCCCCACCCCCACCCCAGTCAAGGGGCATGACCCCTGAGGGGTGATACAGAATCCCCTGGGTATCTTTCCTTGGGATTCATGGATTCCTCCCAGTCCTGCCCAGATCGTGGCTTGATGAAACACAGTGACACGGTGGCTCTCTGGCGTTGCCTGAGTTCCAGGCCAGAAAGACACAGGGAGGAGGAAAACCAAGCAGGCTGGATATTCCTGGAGCTTACATATGGGTTGGAGGGTAGGGAGGAACAATAAGGACAGGTTATGATTCTGTCTGTGATATGTGATCTGAAGGAGGAGTAGATCTTTTTCTGGGAGCTTGTGGTGAAAGAGGTCCTGGAAGGTCAAGGAGGGCTGCCTGGAGGAAGGGCTTCCCTTTGGCAGCAGTGAGGGACTCAGAGTCTCACAACTGGGCCTCCTTTGTTTGGCCATGGCACAGTCTGTATCTAGGGATGGTTTGGACTCCTGACTCATGCCTTTGGGTGGGTGCCTTGGGCAGGCCCTTGTCCCCAAGGCCATTCTTGCAGGAGCTCTGCCAGCCTCTGTGGGCCTGGGGTGAGTAAGTGAGCTGGGCTTGGTGTGAGGAGGGAAGGGAAGGCACAGCAGGGGTGGGGGACTTTGCGGGGGTGTGTGAGAGGGGAGTAGAGAGATAGCTGGGCCTTCTTTTGCCCCTCCTATGGGTTGGTTTGCTTGGAGACTGCTAGTGGGACTGTCTTTCCGATGCAGGACATGACTGAACACCACAGCAAGGCCTGAAACCTTCGTAGCCTGCTGTGTGCTCCCTGCCCTCTCTTTCTGCATAGGATGCCCTGGCTTTCCAGCAGTGGCAGGCAGGGACTGGTTCCCTTTGCCCTGCAGCCTCCCTGTGTGTGTGATGCCTGGAGGACTGCCCCTTGGGCTGTGGGAGCAGCAACTCAGGCTCCAGTGTGCTCCATGAGGCTTTGGGGTCTCCCATGGCTGGAGACCTGCATTTCCATCCAGCCCCCAGGAGGTGCCCATGCTGTAGCTAACAGAACATTCTGTAGGAGACTTCCAGAAAACAGGGCATCAGTAGCAGTGCCTGCTTCTGGGGCATGGTTACTCCTCCTCTGAGTGAAAGGGAGGCTCAGTGGAGGGACAGAAAGACTTCAGCTTTTCCACAGGGTTTTCCTTGAGGAGAGGTGTTGTGCTCTGGTGCTGGGAGGTTTGAATTCAGTGTGAAAGCTGCAGCTTGTGAATACCGTATGTGGCTGGAGTACATACAAGAGGAGAACTTGTCCCAGTACGCTGGGTTCTCAGGGTCTCCCCTCCGCCCTGCCACCACACCCGACAGTGTGTAGAAGTAGCTAGAGAGAGAAGTTTAAACAGAGTGTGTGGCCTTCCCACCACACCGAGGCCTCTGGATCTACCCTTCTCTGTCTTTCTGGAAGCGTTGAGGCAATGGAGAAGAACCAGCACACAGCCCGCTCAGCCTCTGGCTTTTTCCTCTCCTGGTGGTTTTGGAGAGCTTGCAGCCTCTCCACGGTTTGTGTTCCTTTCCAAGGACCAAGAACAGTGCAGAGAGACACACTCTCTTCTTTCAGCTGGAAATTCCATGTGAAAATCCACGTGCAGGAAGCTGGCGCCCCCATTGCTCCTTCTTCACCCCGGGAGAGTGAGAACCACTGGGCTCACCCTGGAGAGACTCTAGGAGTGGGGTCAGGAAGGGGGCCATGTGGAGGGTGCCGCTGGGGGCCGGCAGACCTCGCCCCTGCTCACCAAGTCTGCAGAAGGCGGTCTGCTGGCTGTGGGCCTATACAAACCTGACCTCCAACCCCAGGGTGAAGACCCGGGGCGCAGAGAGTGGAGACAGCTGTGTAAACCACGGGGTGGGGTATTTATAGCCACGGTAAGGAGCGCTGAGCCAGCCTAGAGAGCCAGAGCCAGTCACTGTGGCTGTTGGCTCCATCTCCTGTTCTCTGTTAACTCGGTTTTCGGGACATTATTCCTTCAGTGTTGCGTTAGGCATTCTGGACTCGGTTTCCTCATCTGCAAATGGGGAGCTGTTGTCCTGATCTTCGGAGCATTTCAGAGTGGTGGCTCTCTCTATCCAGTGTTCAAGAAGAAATGCAGGATTCTAGTCTTCAGGGAGGGGAGAGTTAGCATGGCTTCTCAAAGTGAGCCCTCGAGGCCATGTCCCCCGGGCTCCTGGAGCTCTGGGATGAGGTGAGACACACATACCTGGGTTTTGGAGACAGATCTGGGCTAGAGTCCCAGCCTGGCCGCTTAACCCCAGCAGCAGCAGTGAGGCAGTGGAAACGCTGCGGGAGAGCATGGGGTGGTGTGGTGCGTACCGCAAGGGGCACGCAGGCCTGTCGTGGTGTTGCCAGTCGTGGTGCAGCAGCACGCCTGCTTGTCTGTGCCTGCCTGTGTGTCTGTGGGAGTCACCTACTCAGAGAGTGGACAGCCCTGCCTCCCTGAGGGGCCTGGGGCTAGTATTTGGGAAGGACGGAAACCCTGTGAGACAAGTATACGTGCGGGAGAAAGCGTGTTCATTTTCAGAAGGCTGAGATCTAGGGTACCCAAATAAATCCATTCTTGGTGTCAGAAAACTTTGGGTTCTCTAACCCTCAGTCCCAGGGAGTAAAAAGGGGTGGGGGGAAGAAAGAGAGCAAGCAAGCAAGTGAGAGAGAGAGAGAGAAAGGCCGAAGGGGGTGGTAAGAGCAGGAGAGGGTGAGCACACAGCTCTGTAATGGAAACTTGGCATCCAGCCTCTACTTCTTCCCTTCCTCAGTGCATGCGGCTTGAGTCTCGGCTTGAGAATGTCTTCCCCTTTCAGCAGGCACCCCGCACGCTCCCCGTGGCCCACCCCATCCCTCCTTCTCAGAGCCTGCAGTCATCCACGCTGCCTCCACCGGTGACACAGGACCTGGGAGCCTCCTGCCTCCCTCCTCATGCACCCCCTCCCTCCGGACTAATTAGGCCAACATGCGACTTCCAGGGCCTGGCAGATGAGGAGCCAAGAATGCGGTGGACAGGCGCCAAATGTTTTTGTTGACATTGCTCAAGTGCAGCTCTGTGGATCGGCGTCTGCTGGGGCAGAGAAGTCCAAGGAAGCCGGAGATGCATGAAGGGAGAGCGGGGAGAGACCCAAGTGGGTGCCTCTTCCAGTCCCCTCTGCCTTCCCCACGGCCCCCCCTCGACCTCCCGCCCCCAAAGAGCCCTCCAAGTCATGACCCATGGGACCATCTTACTAAGTGGAGTGCCATGCATTCACTGGGGTTTTTGGAACCATTTTCTTTTCTGTTTGTGACGGCTTTATGTGGCGTATGCCTCACCACTGTTCCTGATGGTTTCCGAGGAAACGAACTTCCTGGAAGTAGGTTTAGGGAGCCTGTGTTCACCCCTAACCTATTAAAAGGTTCAGGCTGCGTTGCTGATCTGCCTCACTGTACCTGAATAATGCAGCCAGATGGACTGCATCCTCCCCAGGGATCTACCATGAATGTGGCCCTTGGGTCACCAGGCCTGGGTTCGGATCCCCATTCTGCCCCTCATTGCTTGCTGTGTGACCTTGGGTGAGTCTTTGAACTTCTTCACACTTTGGTTTGCTTATTTGCAAATGGGGCTAATGGTTCAAAATAAGACTGCTGTAAAATGAAACATGGATGGAATGGAAAGTTCTTCGCACATAATAGACACTCAGTAAATGGAAGCCATAGTAGCTATTAAATGGTAGTTGGGGTGGCTGGCTATGGATTGGCTCTGATTTTAGGCAAATCTCTTCTACCCTGACTTTTTTACTTCAGAGGTAGGTTGACCCAGCTCCCCTGCCTACCTCACCCGGATTTTGTGAGAACAAATGGAATGGGGTATAATAGTGTTACACTTGGTTCTCAGCAGGGAAGGAAGTGAATGCAGTACTTGCTGTCATCACTCTGATTTTCTCAGACTCTGGTCTCCGCATTAGTAGTTCAGTGGTTAGTGGTCAACTATATTTTTGTTGAGATAAAAATTTGTAGGTTTTGGAATCCAGAGGTGCTGCCTTAATAGTCTCTAATGCCTGAAGATATTGAATCATTATGTAAAAAAAAAATCCTCTAATTTTCTGCTACAATAGCTGGCTTTATTTTTACATCTCTTAATTGGTATCAGCTTTTCTTTCAGAATTACAGAACCATGGAAACTTGGCCTGAGAAAGAACTTTGGAAGTCATTGGAAGGGACACTTGCTTCTCTGCAAATCTTTGGAGTCTCCCTAAGCATTCGGATTGTGGTACCACAAAGCACTTTTCTCTGACCCCGATTGTGAGAACAGCAGAGTGGCCAGTCTGTTGATCTGGAGGACACCTCTGCCTTTGGATCTTATGCAGGCTGGGAAATGCAATCGGTGCCCTGCCCATATCCCTTCATTCTTGCCTCTTCAGTGCTCACTGGTACTGTTTAAGTCTTAGCATCTGCATTTCATTGTCTAAGGCCTTTGCCTGGGCACTAGAGCCCACCTTGGACTCCCATGTACCAAGTTCAAGGTGCCAGGGAATTCATGCCCCCTGGAAATAGCTTTCAACCAATGGCAGACCAGGAATAGGTAGATACGTATGTAAGCTTGCTCACCCCTGAGTATCTGAGCTACCTGTCTACTCCGACCCCCAGAGCTTTCCAGGGAAGCCAAGCTCTAGTTGACTCATTCTGGTGACTAGCTTGAAGTGTATCATCTGTTGGCTGTCTCCCCTTCCCCACCCCATGGTCCTGTTCCCTTACAGGTACTTCCTGGGGTCACCCCCACCCCCGTAGGAAAAACCCGTGTTCAGATCCTCATTTCCAGGGCCGCTGTGGAAATCCAGCCTGAGACAAATGTGCTGTCTTTCTGCACACTTGCAGATCGTTTGTGACAATAAGGTGCTAAATTCACATTTCAGGGCTGCTTGTTGGATTTTCAGGCCACTGACCTTATTGTTTCTTCATGAGCTTTTGAGGTTATTTTCTCTGCTTGTCACCGTTCTTAATCCTAAGAATTAACTGTGGAGGTTAAACAGATGACGCCAATGCCTTGCTTTCACCTTGAATTATCTCTGGCACTGTTCTGTTAGTTACGACTACACTGATGTCTGTGGCCACCACGTGGGCTTTTGCATTTCAGAATCTAAACTGATTGTTAATTCTCGTTAGGCTCCACATTCTACATTTGTGTGTGTGTGTGTGTGTGTGAGAGAGAGAGAGAGAGAGAGGGAGAGAAAGAGAGAGAGAGAGAGATGTCTAAAATAGCTGTTCTGGCTAATATGTGTAAGTTATAATGAAATACCTTGATGATTTTATATCTGAGAGCAGATTCCATTTGACTGAGAAAGACCTCGGTGCATGAGCTGCTGCCCTTACATGTGTCCTGTGGCTTAGGTGAGATGTCTATAAGCACTCTGATTTCTAGAAACTTCTGCAAGTCTTACTTTGTCCATCACCAAAATGGGAATAGTTTTTTCAACCCATACTTACTGAGCACATCCTCTGAGCCAGGAGTGATTCGGTGTTAGAGAGACAATAGTGGACAAAGTGGACAACATCCCTGCTCCCTCTTGCTTTCCCAACCAGAGTCATGAGGTTCAAATTCAACAATGAAGGTGGAATCATCTGGGAAACTAAAATTACCATGGAAATAGAGGAATGGGTATGATGACCTTTAGCTCTTCAGAACATCACACTGATGTGGCTGGATGGAGTGCTCCCTCTGGCCTTCTGTAAAGGTCACTTGGCCCATGAATTAGACCTTTATCTTGTACTTAGATCCATTTTCTGCCCACCACACTTCTGGACACTCAAGGGTGTCCCTTGCTTCATGCCACATCTTTCTTTAGTGCTAAGCCACTAGGAAGACCATCTTTGCTTGCTGTTTCCACCACCCAGTGGCTCTCTGAGGTCCAGCTCTGTTATTTCTTAGCCTTTGTCTTACTTGACTTGTCTGTAGGTCAAGACTGTTGGCCACTCCTGAAATTCCCTTTCTGCTGACCTTGCCTTATGCTATTACCTGTCCTCTTTCCTTTCCTTTCATGATCCATTCTCTGACGGAATATTGAGTTCCCCATGACCTCTTCTCTTCTCTTTACTCCCCTCCCAGAAGACCCCATGCATCATGTCTCATACTTTTCCCTATTTGCTTATGACCTTCTTGATGCTGTCTGTTAGCTCCCTCCCCTAAGGTATCTCCATCCCCTGTGCTCACAGGCAGCTTACCACCCTTTCCGTGCTCCGCAACACTTCAAAGTCAACAAGTCCTTTATGGTTACGTGCTCCTTTCTCCCCTCTGATGTGCCCTTCATCTTTGTTCTTTCTCCTGGCACGTCAGTCCCTACAGTCCTCTCAGCTGGAGACGTCACCACTGTTAACCTGCTCCTCCTATATTGCATTCAGTGGTTCAGTGTTTTCACATTTGTGCTTTCATCTCTTGTTTGTGGAAGTCTTGATATGCAGCGTTTACTGGCCCAGACTCTGGGGATATTGAAGTGGTGTCCTAGCTTGGGGAATCCTCCAGAAGCAGTTCCTGAGAAAATGTTCAGTTGTGAGAGGTTATTTGGGAGGAGTAGATGCTGGTGGGCTCAAAACAGTCACACTGACTTCATGGACCTAATTGTACCCATCTCTTCCAAAATCCATGTCGGTGAGGTCAACGTGGGTCATGTTGAACTTTGCCATGATGAGAATATTTACACTATGGAAATAGGCCAGTGGCTCCAAACCAGGACTCCCCCTGCCCAACCCCCTCCAGAGAGTGTTGGTTGTTAAAACATATATCAGTGTGTTACTGGGAGTGAGGAATTAAGGCAGAGAAGGACAGCAATTAATATATTATGTTTTAGGGTGCCTGGGTGGCTCAGTGGGTTAAGCCGCTGCCTTCGGCTCAGGTCATGATCTCAGGGTCCTGGGATCGAGTCCCACATCGGGCTCTCTGCTCAGCAGGGAGCCTGCTTCCCTCTCTCTCTCTCTCTCTCTGCCTGCTTCTCTGTCTACTTGTGATCTCTCTCTGTCAAATAAATAAATAAAATCTTTAAAAATATATATATTATGTTTTATCAGGAGCATTACGCTGTAGACAACTGGAGCATAATCCCAGTGGAGAAGATTCCATAATTCAGTTTAGAATACGCGTCTCAAAGTCATCCCACTGGAGTAGGTGAGGTAGTAATACACCAGTCCCTCCCAGTCAGTGGCTGAGGGCGGCCTCTGTCAGGCCCAGCAGGATCCAGCAGCCCAAGGAAGCCAGCAGGCAGTCAGCAGCTGTGTGAATGGAGCATAATGATAAGACCCAAGGTGGGAGGAATAGGCTCACCACTGAGCAAATGGTGGTTGATGGAGGTCCTGGACATTCAGCATTGGGAAAGGCCAAAACCGAGCTGTTAGTGATGTGTGGTTATGCTCTTTGTCTCTCTAGACCTCGACTTCATGGACCTCCTAGGGGAAGACCGACAGTGGACGGTGGGGAGGAAGTTAATGCAGGTGAATGACACTCTGACTTCAGAAGATACAGGACTCCGGAGCAGCAAGAACTGCACTGAACCAGGTAACAGTTACAGCTGCTGTTGTGGGCAGTGGCTGCCATTTTCTCTGGTTATGACTAAGGAAGAGCTGGACGCCATCTTTTCCCTTTGAGTTCTAACCCAGAGAGATCTTAGGGACATTTAGGGCAGGTGTCTAAGAAACTGAAAGGGGACATTCTGGGTGTGATTCTACCTCTGCATTCTTTTTCTAGGGTGTGGGTGAGAGGTAAGTCAAAGTCAGAGACCCTCATGATTCTGTGCTGATATTGAATGTGGGGGCTGGTGCTCTCAAGTGGGAAACTGAGTTGGGAGCAGGATGGGTGAGGATGTTCTCAGGTCATCTTTGCTTTGATCCCTGGAATCCTCTCTGGGTGGTTTTTAAGCAGGAGCCTTGTTTCTGTCACAGTAAAGAAACAGGGGGTGGAACCATATCCTTAACTGTGTTGTTGGTCTTTTTGAGAGAAGTGAATATTCATTTACCAGTGATCATATTTGATATCTGTTGTGTCTTTCCTCAGAAGGCTATGGAACATTTTATCTCCAATATATTGATCTTGAAAGGAAAGCAAACATAAAGGGAATGAAGGGGACTTGGAATCATCAGAACCCAGCCCACCAAATCTCAGAAAAGGCAAGCACCCTCTGGATGGTTGAGAGCCTTGCTAGTTTCAACCAGGGGTCAGCAAGTTTGTCTCACAAATGGCCAGACAGGAAATATTTTAGCCATTGCCGCCCATATGCTATGGCTATAGTTTCTATTTTTTTTAAAATATCCTTTTATAATCCTTTACACATTTAAAAACCATTCTTAGCTCACAGACCATACAGAACAGGCATTGAGAGGTATTAGGCCTGTGCTCTACTTTGCCAATCCTGACTTGGGTTGTTTGGCTCTCTGGGACCTCCCTTCCATGGATGGTGGGAACTTGGGCCTTATGCGTGCCCCTTCTGAGGGGTCAGGAGCTCAACCATGTGTTGATCCCACATCCAAAGGCCAGTCTCATTTTTAGTGTCACACTGCAAAGATATAAACAGTCTTCATTGCAGTCCAAAGAACCTTAGACCTTTGAAAACAGAAGGTGCTCTGTGAAGTTGTGCATCTGCCTTTTTTTTGATAGAGGTGTCCTTCACCACCATACTGAGAGTTTTAATAGTCCATTCCTAGGCAGAACTGGAAAGAATTAAAAATCAATTACCAGCAATCCCCCCATCCCAAACCCACAACAACCCACAATGCTACATCATCTATATTCCTCAAGCTGGAGAATTCAGGGGTTACTGTGGCTATTACTAAATGCTCTGAAGGAATACCCTTGAAGGTTAGTGAAGCACATGGCTGCTCCTTGAGCTAGAAGCAAAAATGGATGTGATGGGTTTGAGTGCCGCACTGAGCCAACAGAGCCTTTTGTAGAAAGATGCAGCAAGAGCCTTGGTTGCTAATCTGGTCATGTAGCCAAATATTTTTCAGTGTCTTCCGGTAACTAAGAGGCAGGTGGTGAGCGAGATGTCAGAAGACTAGAAATACTAGAAATACAGAAAACTAGAAATACTAGAAAGACTAGACTAGGAGGCCAGTTGGCACCTTTGGTATACCTTTGGTATGGGAAAGAATGGAGTCACTCGCAGTACAGTGACTGGCTTCAGGTTGAGGTCAGCCACCACGCTCAGGGCCAATGGTGATGGAAGGGGCTTCTGATCCCTGTTGAGAGATGTATGTTGGGGGAGGTGGTGCTGTCTCTGTGAGTGGCATTGCTCATTGTATCAAGAAACATCTTTTTCAGAATGATGGGTGTAGAAGAATAAAGCACATTAAAACCATTTTAAGAGAGGAAATGACTCAGCCCCCTGGTAGAAAGAAAGATGTCCAGGTTTTTGGTGTTGACAGGGAAGGCACAGGGGGAAAGAGGAGGAAGGGCTTCTAGAGAGTAGCAGGAGGAGAACTAGAGCTCATAATGCTTAGAGCTAGTCCAGAAAGAATAAAGACTCAGAAGTAACATTCTCAGTGTCTTCATTTGGGGGCTATGGGCATTGGGCATGATTTCTGGGGCCCGGACCTCAGAGCCAAAGACCACAAGGAAGGTGATCATGCCTGAAACAGGAGGGGTCTTTTTTAAGTCCTGACACAGCAAGGGCCTGCCTGGAGTCTCTGTTCTTCACCAGACCTGCCTTGACCATCCCAGGCTGCTGTGACCATTCTTTTTGCTAAATGTTTTTGGTACAAAATGTCTCTAACTGTGCTGTCCAATATGGACACTCAGTGGTGACTTAAATTCAAATTAAGTCAAATTAAATACATTAAAAATTCAGATTCTCAACTGCACTAGATACATGTCAAACACCTAATAGCTGTGTATGGCTCATGGCTACCATATTGGAGATCATAGACCATTTCTATCATCACACAAAGTTCTATTGGATGGGCAGGTCTAGAGCTTCCATCTGCCATCTTTCCAGCTTAATTGCAAGCACCTCAAGGATATAAGGTAGACATGTAGATTTGAGAGCCCCATCTCTTCCTGGGTTTTGAAATCACCCTCCCCTGGATTTGAATCCCAGCTTAGAAGCTGTGGGCTTTGGGCAAAATAGGCTTTCTGAGCCTCTCTCTCCTTCTGTGAGAAATTGAGGTAATCATTCTGACTTTTCATGACTGCTGTGAGAATTGGTAATGAAGTCACGAAGTATGACCAGCTTAGTGCCCTGTGTGTGGAAGTTCTGTAGTAGGAGCTCCCTCATGAATTGCTGGCTGTTGGGGGCAGCCATCCCTCCATTACAGGTGGGTCATAGAACTACCTTTTCCAACCCCTCCTCATAGGAATGGGCACATTCAGTTCATCTTGTTCTGTCAACAGGCCACATCCTCAGGTGGCCCAGGTCTAACCCATCAGGAAGTTGGGCTGAGAGGTTCAGGCACTATTTTCTAGTACATAAAAGCTTGAAGGATCTTGCTATGGTAATAAGCACATCACCTCTGAGGAATGCTCTCTTTCTACAAGAACGTGGTCAAAATGTGAACACAGACACAGGTGACCCCTAGTAGACTTGGTGCTCTTTCCAGAATGCTGTTGGAAGTCTGCTTCTCAGTTTTCATAGAACAGATATTTTATGCAAAAGTGTTGAGAGCAACAGCACTCATAACATCAGATTTGGAATTTAAATTCAGTAGTATTCATATTCTCTACCTCTAACTTACTGTGGGAGGGCAGGACTGAGCTGGACTGAGCCAAGGCCTAGTCGCCCAGGTTTCCTTAAGAGGTCAGAGGGCCCTGGAGGCAATGAATATTGCTTGTACTGGTTGAATGCAGTAGTGTCTGCTCTCAAAAGTCTTCAGTGTAGAGGATCGGAAGGAAGCCATGTGGTTTCTGGACTGGCTTCCCTTCCACTTTGTGATGATGTCAGCAGAACAAGAGTGTACTTCCAAAGATGATGCATCAGGCTTCCCTCTGTGCTCAGAGTAGTGATTATTTACTAGGGGACCTGAGCATTTGGGATGTCAGCATGGCCCATGACCATGTGAATAATGGTGTCAGTGTTGTAGGCAAGAATTAATTTGGTTCTTGTCATAAGGTACACCTATTGCTACTCATCATGTCACTGGGCTTCTCAGACTGTGTTCTAGGAACCCGTGGCTTTAGGTGCCATTAGAGTAAGTATATTCAGAGCCTGGAGATGGAATGATCTCCATCCTGGGTGTACTATCTGTTCAGGATAGGGGCTTGCTTTGCTTTTCAGGTGTCAATTTCCTCATCTGTGAAATAGGCTTGCAACTAATTTATCCTTTCTACTTCTTCCACTTTACAAATCCAGTAGTTCCACAACATTGCAAGAAGAGAGATTCATGAAGACATCCACCCCAAGTTGCCCTGCTCCGTTTTCCTGAATAACTTCTTTGCATTTGCAAAACTCCATGTCATACCTTGCCCCCTCCTTCGACCCTCTCTCCCCTTTCCTCTTCTCCTCTACCCCTCCCCTGCCCCATCCCCCATCTCCCTCTTTGCCTTCTTCTGAAAACTAGGTGCCCAGAGTAACCGCCCAGGGGACGATCAGGATGCAGGGTGCTTAGTATAATGTCAGTGTTGTCTTTGGTTGGTGTGGTAATACAAAGATGACACATTCTTCATATGGCAGCTGCCACTTTAAAGATATGTTGTTTTGCAGTATTTTGGATTTTTTTAAAATGGCATTTTTCCTTGCCCCTCCAAGACATGGTTTTGGTGGAAATTGGTAATTTTTTGTGCCTCCAGAACTGCATGAAAAAGACAAAGCTCTGGGCTCCAATTTTTCTGCAATTGTTCCAGTCCTCTGTGAATTTTTAAGGTTGTTTTCTTAGCCTGACACTGCCGATTTCATTTAGAGCCTGGAAACATACTGTTTTTTTGGCAAATAACACTTGAGACGGTTTACTCAGATGACCTATTAAGTGAAATTTAACTTTGAATAAATTTTATCCATGGAAAATTAAGTTAGCTAAATGTAATATTGAGAATGGTGGACAACTGTAGCAGAAATGAACTCTTTGTAGTATTTATTTGTACACTTTGCAGAATTTTATTTATACACTTCGAAGTCTGTCTCCAGAAAAATCTATCATCTTTTGGTTTTTAGTTCTTTGATGTTTTAAGGAAATGAGCTTTCCTCAGAGCGCCTCCTTCAAATAAACTTTGGAAGAAAGAGCTATTTAAAATGATAGCCTTTGGCATGGGTCTCACTCTGAGATCACTGGATGTTCTTTTGAAAAAGGGCTCATCTCCCTCTCTCTGTGTGGCTTAGTTGGATCTAAGATCCTTGGGCCTATGCTGTAGGTACCTTTGGGGCATGCTGGGAGTGTTTACTGGATCAGGTGTCTACTAGAATGTCCAGGAAGTACATGATCTGAGAACCAAGTATGAATTGTAGTAGAGGAGGGAAGCCAGAGATCCATATAAGTGAAGCAATATGGGTGAGTTCAAGGGATGAGTATGTCCACAGATTGGGAAGCAGCACAGACTGGTTCAGGTTGCAGGTCATGAACAAAGTTAAGTGCTGGAGTCCTACTGTTTTTTTACTTTAAACCATAACATCAAGGCCAACTGGTCTGGGGAGGTGGGTAGGGGGATGAGTGGTATAGGTGATGGGGATGAAGGAGCATACATGCCGTGATGAGCCCTGGGTGATGTATGCAAGTGTTGAATCAATATAGGTACACCTGAAACTAATATTGCTTGGTGTGTTCATTACTTGGAATTTAAATAAAAATTAAAAAAAAAAAAGGCCAGTTGGTCTATAATCATGGGGCTGGGCATGACCAATCTACAAAATATGAAACGCCCAAATCTCTCATCTCTTACATGAAAAAAAAAATGATCCAGAGGGGATGGATGACTTTCCTAAGGTCACAGCACTTGTCAGAAACAGGTTAGAGCCCCTTGCCACCAAACTTCCATACATAGATACTCAAAACATGTGGATAATTAGCCTGACGTCTACATGATTTGGTGTAGCACTGTCCTGTAGGATTAGAATACAAGCTACAGATGTAGTTTTAAATTTTCTAGTAGCTACATTAAAAAGGTAAAAAGAAGCAGGTAAAATTAACTTTAATCATACATTTTAGGGGTGCCTGGGTGGCTCAATGGTTTAAGTGTTGGATTCTTGATCTCAGCTCAAGTCTTGATCTCAGAGTTGCGAGTCCAAGCCCAGCATTGGGCTCCACACTGGCTGTGGCCCTTACTTAAGGAAAAAAAATACATACATATGTATGCATATATACATGTAATATGCATATATAACATATATTTTTTTATTTAACAGGATATATACAAAATATTAAGAATAGCAAATCTCAGATTGCCTCTGTGTTTTATCCCTGGGTTTGAACCCAGGAAAGAACTAAGGTTTTTTTAGGGACACCTGAGTGGCTCAGTTGGTAAAGCATCTGCCTTTGGCTCAGGTCATGATCCTGAGATCCTGGTTATTGAACCCCATGTCAGGCTCCCTGCTCTGTGGGAAGCCTGCTTCTCCCTCTCCTGCTCCCCCTGCCTGTGCATGTGCGCTTGCTCTCTCTCTCCCTCTCTGTCAAGTAAATTTTAAAAATCTTAAAAAAAAAAAGAACTAAGGCTTCTTTTTAAAAGTCTTAAAATCTTTTCCTTATTGTACTAGCTTACAGAGCTTTCAGCAGTGTTTCTCTGCAGTTATGATTTTCGTAATGATTCACATAATGGCTGTTGACACTCTTAAGTGCAATAAGTTAGGAACTTACTGTGATCCGCTCTTTAATTTGTATCAGACTCCTTACTGAATTAGATTGGATAAGGGTAGCTGCAGTAACAAATAAGTCCTGCAGATGTGAGAGTTTAACACAGAGTTAAAGATTTTGTTCTCGTGGAAGGTTCTGGCCTTTGGGTGTCCCTATTGCAAGAGATGGTCCAGGGATTCTGAAGCCTTCCATTTTGAGACTTTCCCAGGCTTACACTTGATTCCCAAGGGTGTTGTGCTTCTCTCTGCTTTCAGAGGCACAGGCATGGAAGACTGTGCATAGCTGAGTTTAAGGGATTAGATCCTCACTCCTGCTCACACACCACTGGCCAGGGCTCAGTCACATGACAACTCCTCACTTCCAAGGAGGCTGGGATTTAGCAGAGTGCCCTCAAAGAAGAGAGAGATCTGGTGAACAGCTAACTAGTCTTTGTTACCTTATTTCTTCCCCCAAATTTGTTTCTTTTTGAAAAAAAAAAAAGACTTCTCAGTTTTCCTTTAGGCCTATCTTATTAGTAAAGTCGTATTTTTACCCTCTACAGAAAAATCATAAGCCAGACTGACATCTTTTGAGGTGGGCTTAGCTCTTGGTTTGACCTTCCTGATTCTCACTTGGTCAAGGTGGTGCAATTTGACTCTTCCTCTCACCTTGGTTGAGGTAAGAATTGTCCCAGTTGTGCCTCTTTGCACATTGTGTCTCTTCTTTGTAAATACAAGAACCCTAGGAAAAATAACGCATGTTTGATGCATGAAGCCATTGGCAGTAACGTAAGAGCTTAGGTTTCAGAGGAGATCCTCAATCTCAATTCCATTACTTTCAACCTCTGTGGTACCAGGTGAGTGTCTTAAATTCTTTTAACCCCAATTCCACTGCCTGTAAAATGCCAGTCAGGATGCCCACTTCACAGGGATGTGGTAATCACGAGCCAAGGAAAGCTTCGTAAACAGCTGCAACCTCATAGTATGTGCTTATTAAATGGTAGCTGCGTTACCTTCGTTACCGAAATATAATGGAAGGCAGACCCACAGAGGTCATTTTTAGGGCCTTTGCAACACTCTGAGGCGCCCTAGAACATGGTGGGATTATGAAGATTGTTTTAAGGATGGATAGCTTATTGAGTGCAATTTGACCCCAGTACGGCATTCTCATGGCTGTGTGAACGAGACATGTCAAGAGATTATCCAGGAAGCTTCTGACTAATGCTGTTTCCTGGCCTCAGGGGCCACTCTAGAGTCACATAGGATGAAATAAGGAGTACAGGATTTTCTTCTGCACACTAATGAAGGGTTTCACAGCTTCTAGTTCTGGGAGGAGAGGCCAGATGCTATTTATTTCTTCCAGCTTCAGCATCCCTTTAGGACTTATTTCCTGAGACATTCTTAAAAGCCCCATTCTTTAAAAGTAGCCTGGGCAGACTAATCCAATGAACGGTGCATAGAATCTTCCCGAAACACAGGGGAAGGGTGATAAGCTCTACTCTTAGGTGCTTTCGTGGGCCTATTTGCACAGGAGCTTAGACTCTCAAAGCATTTTTACATTCACTAGGTCATTGGAACATGTTTGGCTCCTGGAACAAAAATACCTGAAGGTCAGGAATGACTATATTATTGATAGATAAATTAGATCTAGACTGAGACTGGTTGGGTTAAATAATTGAATCATAGTCATAAATGTGGACAGAAACTTAGGGATTCTTGATTCCAAACACTTTTCCTCAAGTCAGGGTCCAGCTAACTATGGCCCTTGACCAAATCTGGCCTGGTGACCATTTTTATATATATATTTTTTCTTTTTATTTTTTTAAAGATTTTATTTATTTATTTGACAGAGAGAGATCACAAGGAGGCAGAGAAACAGGCAGAGAGGAGGAAGCAGGCTCCCTGCTGAGCAGAGAGCCCGATGCGGGGCTCGATCCCAGGACCCTGAGATCATGACCTGAGCTGAAGGCAGAGGCTTAACCCACTGAGCCACCCAGGCGCCTAAATAAAGTTTTATTGGAACACAGCCGTACATGTCCATCTGCATGTTGTCTGTGGGCTGCCTTTGCTGTAGGAAGGCAGAGCTGACTATTGCAGCCTAGATCTTGGGTCCTGCAAAGCCTGAGGTATTTACTCAGTGGCCCTGTATGGGAACATTTGTTGCCACCTCCTGCTCTAGGTCCTGGGACTGGTACTTCAGGTGGCCTGGAGGAGAGGTGAAGGTGAGAATGATATCCCCACCTCTTTTTCTGCTCCCCTGACCTTTCCCCCAGATGTGCCTGTGCCTTATTAAAACTAGTGTCTATTAAATATTTTTTAACATCAGTCCTGGCCTAGGGCCCTGTAACCCAGGTATTACCCCCTTTCTGTTTTCTCTCTCATGCATAGACACATGATCAAAAACCTTCAGCATTGTCTGTCCACATGTGAGGGACATGTGTAAAGTAGAAGAGGTCATATTCATCCCCATAAAGATGCTTGAAACCCACTGGTCTGGACTAACTCCTTGTCCCAGAGTCTTTCTTACACCTGGAATGGCTTCCCTTTGGGGTTAGAGAGTGAAGCACCCATGAGGGGCTGATGAGTATGGTCGGTCCCCACCATATGTGGACAGTTTGCCAGATCCCTGCAGAGCAGTGAACATGGAGCTTCCCTGTGTGTGTGGAGGCTACAGGCACTGGAAGGGGTGGCCGGGGATGCTGTGGGATGCTGTGGACCCTTGTGCTCAAGGGTCCGTCCCCTCCTGGCCACGGTGCATCCCTCAGCTGTACCTATATGGCCTTTTGACAGTGGCAGTGACAGCCACTTCCTCCTTGTGGCCCTGGCTCCGTCCCCCGCTCCATGGGAGCTTCTTCTTGCCTGCCTCCGCCTCCTTGGTGGTGCTGCAGCATACCTGAGGTGACTGGGGACTTTTTTCTTAAATCACACATTCCAGAATGATCTTGTGCCACAGATAAACCCATTTCACAGATGAAGCCAGGACTAAGGTTGAGGGGCATGAAGGGGCGTCTCTAGGGTCTACCTCTGGTTGGCAGTCGAGTGAGGACCTGCACCTCCCAGCCTTTCTTGCCTCTGGCCACAGGGCTGGGCTGTGTCCCCTCACTCATGTATGTGTAGAGTCTGAAATCACGGGATCACCAGGAGGACACCACTGTGCTCTCGTGCAAGTGCTCTCAGGTCCCTTAGGGCGGCTCTTCTCAAAGTGCAGCAGACCAGCAGCAGCAGCTCTGGGAGCTTGTCAGAAATGCGCATTCATGGGTTCAACCTGAGACCTCCTGGGCCAGAGCCACCGGGAAGTGGGCCCAGCCCTCTGTGTTCTCACAAGCTCTCCAGGGGCCTATGAGGTCCACTCGAGTGTGAGGAAGCCTGGCTTAGCTCACTGGAGTCCCCTGGAGAGACTTTCAATCCAGGCCCCACCCCAGAACAACTCAAGTCTCTGGGACTGAAGATCAGGCTTCAGGGGTTTGAAAGCTCCAGGGTGAGGCCAGGGTGCCATCAGGGCTGAGACCACGGCCAGCGGCCACCCACCTCCATGCACTGGCTGGCTCTGGAAAGCTGGCCATGGGAATCTGGTCGAGAGGAAGAGAACTGGGTGGGTGAGCCCAGCCAACAGACAGCCAGCCAACCAGCCAACCAACCAACCAGAGGGACGGTGTCAGGCAAATATAAGACACCAGACCTATCTTGCTGTAGGTTCCTCACTTCTTCTGCTTTCATCCATTCATTCCTTGTGAGTCACACAGATGGTCGTTCACTTTAGGCTCCATCTTGGGGGTTCCTGGGTTTTGTTTCTGAGATCTCCAACCCCAAGAAACACCAGGATGGAGTTTCACCTAGCTGTATTTTAAAATGTCCAGCTGGGGGCATCTGCGTGGCTCAGTCAGTTGAACGTCTGACTCCTAATTTCAGCTCAGGTCATGATCTCAGAGACATGAGATCAGGCCGTCCATCAGGCTCCGTGCTGGCACGGAGCCTGCATACGATTCTCTCTCTCTTTCTCTCTCTGCCTCTCCCCACCTTCTTGCTCCCCATCTCTAAAAAAATAAATAAAATGCATTTCTGTGAGGGTTGGGTGGGAACGTACCTGCCTTACCTTTCAGGGAATCTCATCTTGTGTTTTAGATCTTGGTTGGTTGCTGAGTGCTCATCTCTCCCACTCCCTTTCTCCCTCCTTCTCAGACCCCTGAGCTGTCTGGGACCTCTGGGCTGACCAAGGGCTGACTGTGGGCCTGAGGCCTTGGGGTGCTGACTGCCTCTCCCTGGGCACTCCGATTCTGACCTGACTAGGACATGCTCAGGCATGGGGTAGACTCTGGGAGCTTCAGGGTAGGATGAGGCCCAGGCAGAGTCTCTCTCCCCAGAAGCTCACAGCATCTCCTCTGGGCCTCAGACTTCTGAAAACAGGCTGTGTGTGTAAGTGGAGCGTGTGGCTGAGGACTATGGGGAGGGCATGTCTGAGTTCACTGAATGTGCCTTCCACAGATCACACACTCGGGCAACAGGCACCCAGCCTATTGCTTCCTCCTACCTGGGGGCTCCTATGGCCTGTAGGCCGATGGCCACCCCTCCAGTCTGTATTCATGGGGACAGGCCCCATTCATGCCCATAACAATTTCACATTCCACCTTGGAGAGTAAGGTTAAGTAAGTACATGTCTGGGTTTTTATATTGGCACTTCTGAGGTTCTTGATATAGTTTAAACCATTAGTTTGGCTGAAATTTCTATAATAGAACAATAAAATCCCTGAATTAAAGATTAGCAGCCTTTTTTTAGAAGTGGAATTTGAACGAAATAGACATGAACCCCGCCCAGTGTCTTGTCTTGTCCATCCCTGCCAAGGCCTTTGTGCATAGAGCTGAGCCTGGCTTCCCAGCCCGGAGCCTGCAGGGCTTACCCAGTGTCCATGCCATTGGGATCAGGGGCACTGGGCTGAGAAAGGGAAGAGATCAGGATGCGGAGGACTGGGGACAAGTTGCTCTAGGAGCAGCATAGGACTGGGGTCTGAGGAGTCAGGCTGGACTCAGTTAAGCTTCCATCACCTCAGTCAGTAAAAAGGTGCCTGGAGTTACCACCCTGCGTTGGGGTCATTGAGACAATCAGGAGATAAGGGGTGCCCGCGGTTTATAATTAAAAAGTACTTCTGCATGGAGGGTAGAGGTGGGGAGGCAGACCAGGGTTCCACAGACCTAGAAAGGAATCCTGTTTTGATGCTCGGGGACTATGGGATCCTGGACCAGTCACGGAACCTCTCAAAGCCTTGGTTTCCTCCCCTTTGAAGTGGAAAAATTCAAACAGCAAGTTTTGCCGGGAAGAGCCCATGGAATACAGTATGGAAAGTGACACAGAGCAGGTGCTCAGCCCATGAATGGATGCCCATATTTTGAACGCCCAGTATGTGCCAAGGGGTTTCGCGTGCAGGGCCTCAATTAGTGATGCATGGGAGGTTGTGGTTATTACCCACGCATCGATTAGGGCTTGGAGATTTCTACTGCGGGAGGACAGTGAATGGATCTGACACGTCCTCATATTGTACACACACCTCATTTTATTATACTTCACTTCATTCTACTTCAGAGATACTGCATTTTTTTTTTTAAACAAATTGAAAGTTTGTGGCAACGCTTGGATGATGAGCAAGTCGGTCGGCACCATTTTCCCAGTGACATTTACTTGCTTCGTGTCTCTGTCATATTTTGGTAATTCTCACAGTATTTCAAACTTTTTAATTATTATATTTGTGATGGTTGTCGGTGATTACAACGTGCTGAAAGCTCAGATGATGGTTAGCCTTTTTAAGCAATGAAGTATTTTTTAATTAAGTTACACACATCTTTTGGCATAATACCATTGCATGCTTAATAGACTACAGTAGAGTATAAATATAACTTCCGTATGCACTGGGAAACCAAAAATAGTCATGCAATTCACTTTCCTGAGACGCTCCCTGTATCGCCGTGGTCTGGAATTGAACCTGCAGTATCTCTGAAATATGCCTGTCATACCTAGGTGGAAAGTAAAAATATTCTTAGTTGTCAGATCCTCCGTGCTGCCCATGAACAGCCTGTTGGCATAAGCCTCAGTCTCCCAGTGGGTCTTTTTTGGGGAAAGGGAATGCCACTTAGCTGCATTCATAGTGGTCTGTCCTGGGAAAATCCACAGGAAAATCACTGGTAATGGGAATTTTGAGATGCAAGCTTGACTGTATGGAATGGACGTCAGCAGATGAAGGAAGAGGGAGTGAAGGGCAGTGAGAAGGTGGGAAAGAAGCTGGACTTGTTCTGTGCTCGGTTCTGTCCACTTGTCACCATGCAAGTCTGCCCTTTGGACATAACTTTAAGTCAAATCATGTGAAAAGAGATGACCTATGTTCCATGGGCAATGGTCCTTCCATATTCCAGAGACCGTATTCCCCCACTGCCTGTGCTATTTTAACCACAAGTATGAGATCAATTTGTTAAATTCTAATTTGATGAATTTAAAGGAAGGAAGATCGTAATACAGCTGTACCCATCCCTCTAATCACATGTTTTTACTCATTGACCCTAATTTCATACAGAACATTGGCCCCCTTGCAGGAATCATTGTGTGTTTGTGGCTTACAAAAAGATGTTTCCTTTAATGGGGCCAAGCATGAATACTTTGGTACTTGGTGGCTCCCAAGGGTGCACAGTCTGTCAGTAGTAGCCATTATGAATCTAGAATGATTGTTTTTTCAGTGCCACAATTTCATGTGCTGGTTTTGTTGTTGTTGTTGTTGTTGTTTTTGTTTTTTTTGTTATTTTTTTTTTTTACAAATTTATATTACCTCTATCCCCATCCAGGCTCAAAAACATTATCTTCAGCATTTTTTGGGGGGTTTGTTTTAAACTCCAGCATTTTATTATAGAAATTTGCAGACATACAGAAAAGTGGAAGGGATTTTACAGTGAACGCCCACAGACTCAATCCCTAGGTTCTGTCATTTACGTTTTACTCTGTTGGCTTTCTCACACATTTACTCATCTAGCCCACCTTGTATCCATCCATCAATCTGTGTCCTATTTCATTTGAGTGTATTTCAAAGTCATTTGCAGAAATAAATACACTCCCTCTCCCATAGGTTAGCATGCATGTCATTAACTAGAGTCTATTGCTTGCCCTTTTTGGGTAACATTTCTACACAATGAAGTGCACGAATTTTTCGTGCACCATCAGTGAGTTCTGACAGATGCATACAGCAGTGCTCCCAACCTCTGTCAGGATTTAGGACATACATCATCCCAGGAAGCCCCTTCATGATCCTTCGCAGGAAACCCCCCAGCCCACCCTCACATAATCACTCTTCTGATTTCTTGCACCATAGAAAAGCTTGCACCTATTCTAGCATTTTATATACAAGAATCATAAAATATCTGTGTTTATCCTTGATGTAAGGCTTCTTTGTTGGCACACTGTTTTTGAGATTCATCCGTGTTTTTGTGTAGAGCTACAACATTTATTATACATGCATACACACACACATTAATAAACATCTCTGTACATGGATTACATTTACATATGTGACGCACTTCCCATGTAAATGTTCATAGATGAAGTATATTTCTCTCCAGGAAGTGCTTTGTAGATTTTGATTACTTCTCTTAGAAACTTATTTTAGATCAACCTCCAAAGAGACCTTTCTGATGTCTGGAAAATTAGTACAAGCTTTGGTTGACCAGGGTCTAGATAGAGATGAAAGCCAGTCATCCCTAGTCCCATCCTCTCTCTTGCTTCCAGAGCAGAACCGTGAACTGGACCCAGAAGCCTTTTGGCTGTAGGAAGGGAAGAGGGAGGACGTGGGAGAGGAGATCTCCCTTAAGGCCTCTGGATGCAGCCCTGCATATTCAGTTACTCAGCTACAAAAAGAAGTGGGAGAAGCCGAACCGTGAAGGTGGAGAAAACAGTCTGGTTCATTGAGTAAACAGCCATGTACACTCTGCCGGGGAAGCTGCTTCCAGGAGGCCTTTGTGGCATTCTTTCCTGCAGGAGCTGGGCATGCTTCTCCTCACCAACAGCATCAGAGAAAGACCTTCTCTCTCTAAGCACCTCCTTGGGAGGTAGATGCCTAGTCAGGGAACAGGACCAGCCCTACATTCAAGTGGGAACTCTGTGTGTGTGTGTGTGTGTGTGTGTGTGTGTGTGTGTGTGTATCTTTGGAAAGGGTGAGATCCTCATTTTCCCAAACAAGTTCTGTCCCAGTGGAACCCTTTGTCGGCATAAGTCTTCATTTGTTTGTGTTCCTTGTCTGCTTGTCTGCGGTTCCTGCCACACAGGTTGATTTGGAGTAGTAATTGAAAGGCACAAGCCACGGACCCAATGAGGAACACCCTGGGTGATAGTTAATTTCATGCCGTAGCCATCAACTCTCTCGACTCAGTTCTGGTTCCCTTTGAAGCAGACGCCGAGACAAGGGTTTGGGTGCTTGTAGTTTATCTAGGAGGTGATCCCAGGAAACTCCCACGGAGTAAGGGAAGTGAGCCGGGGAGGGAGGACAAGGTAGCCAATGTTCACATGTCAGACAATTACCACTGGAGATAATAGGGTACAGAAGATGCCTTGGAGGTCTCCCCCTCAGGGGTGAGGGAGCCGGTGTATGTATACACCAGCTCCCACATACCTAGCCTGCCCCTCACCCAGGCAGAGCAGCATCCTTGACCAAGTACCAGGCCCAGGGGAAGGAGTGTGGGTGTGGGCTGCTGGAAGTTGAGGCACTGGGCACCCAGCTGCTCAGAAGCCGGAAGGTGAGGGGCGTCGGCTGTGATTGCTAAACACTGACTTCCTTCTTTCCCACGAAGTGGTTTTGTGTTGTAAAATGGGTTGGAAAGCTCATCCTAAACCAGGAAGACCTCATAACAGCACTTTGCACTTCCTCTGTGTGTGCATGGGTTTGTCTTGCCAGACGCAGGCACTCAGACTCACCCCGTTAGTTTTCACTGTGTCATAATGTGGGTTTGTACAAGTGCTGACTGCTCATGCTACAGGCAGTAGGCTCAGGCTGCAGGAACCAAGGAAGCTTTTCAAGCCAGGGTCTGTGAGCAGAGGGCTTTCATGAAACCAGGAAACATGCCTTCCTTCCTCCTTCACCTAGGATTGCCTCCATGCACGTGTCAGACTTCCGGGGACCCCAGGGAAGCTCAGAACATGTCAAAATAGAAAAAAGAGGAACCCACCAAGAAAATCCTGCCTAAGCTCCTTCCAGAAGCAAACAGATCCTCTGCTCACCAGGCAGATCTTTTTGTTTTGCAAGCAGTGGAAGGAAAAGAGTTACTTCTAGAAGTGTTGCTGGGCTCTGGGGCCCGGAAATTATGTAAATCCAGGGAGAAGACTCCGTTTAAACCCTGACTGGAAATTAGGAAATGTGGCACCACCACCAACATGTGGCCCATACTTTAGTCTCCAGCATGGGTGTTATTTAGGGGAATACATGGGCTTTTCTGGCTTCAGAGTGAAACCAAATCGATCCGGGTCCTCAGATAATCATTTAATCCCTCACTGGGCTCTATCTTGTATCAAATGGAGTCCATATTTCACACCAAATCATCTTGACTCAGTATGTTTAAAGTAGAAAACCTGAGAGCCCTGGTTTTTAGGGCCTATATGTTTTCATATTCCAGAGCGCCCCCAATGTGGGTCTTTCAAAGGCTTCTAGAAAAAAGCATATCCAACTGAGTAAGGTTCTTCAGCCCAAAACCTGGCACAAGGGGAAGTAATTCCCACCTGGAACTGGAGGCATTTAGATCCCTCCAAGGCTGTGAGGCTGTGGAATGCAGTTTTTAGCCAGGGAGGAAGGATTATACCTTATAGTGTTTTAAACCATGACCACAGGTGCTTTGATATTTCTGCTGGGATGAGGTTAGACACTCATTCTCCTGCTCTAGAGTATAGCTGGCCTTCACGACCTACTCCTGACAGATAGACTGTGGCACAAGTTGTGTGGCTTCCAAAGCTGTGTCATGAAAGGCAATACAGCGTCCACTCAGCTCTCGCCCTTGGGACCGTTGCCCTTGGTCCTGGACCACCATGATGAGAGGAAGCCTGGGCATCACAGAGACCGCCTGCAAGTGCTCCTGGTGACAGCCCCAGCCATGGTCCTGTGTGACTGCTGACAGCCAGCATCGACAACCAGACCCACAAGTGAAGACACCTTCTAGATGACTCCAGTCCTAGCCTCCATCAGACGGCAACCATGTGCCATCCCGAGTGAGAACTGGCTGACTGAGATGAGCCACCCCTGGAACTGCAGAGAGGAAAACAATTAGTGATCATTGCTGCTTGGGTCTGCCAGTTTGGGCTGTTTTGTTATGCAGCCATGGTGACTGGGACAATCATATACCCATGGCCCCATTGCCAAAGAAGTTTCGCCAGTGAAGGATCTGCTTTTATCGGGTGTGGTGACTCACTTCTTGCTCCCTGGGAAATCAGTGTCTGGGGAGAAGAGACAAGAGTGGACCTGTTTCTTGGAGTCTACAGTTCGTTTCCAGCGTGGCCTAGAGATGCATGAGGTTTCCAGCTCTTTCAGCCTCAGGAGGTTGGGGACTGAGAGCCCCGTTCTGGGTCTGGTGTGAGCACTGGGTCAGCAGTGGTGGGGAGCAGCCCTGCATGTCCCCCCGATGCTCTGGGCTTCTGGGGCTGACTCTGCACCCTGAACTTGCTTTATTGTCATGACGTCCCTGGTGTGGGCTCCTCCAGGGGCAGTGGCCTGTTAGAAGGTGCACAGGAGTGTGGCCCTGCCAGCTCTTCTGGCGCTCCAGTCCTGGGGAGGGTGGGTCCCTGTGAGGCCAGCTGGGGGTCACCCCTCTCACTTCTTCTCTGTGCTTCTCCTCCTTCAGCCTGGGAGTGGATCCACCATTTCTTCACTGTCTTGGGAGAGATGTAAAAAAAAAAAAAAAAATGCATGTGAGAGAACTTTGAAAAATCTGCAAAGGTCTTATGAAACCAGAGGTACTATTAAGGGATTCACAGATATTACTGGATCAGGCCGGAGCGGTGTACCTCTGTGGTGGTTTATCTTCTCTGGAGACCGGATGTTAAGGGTCATAAACTCTCAACACTCAGACACTCTAAAAAAGTCTTGTGGCCCAGGACCCCATATAATGCCCGAGTTCTCTTTACGGCATTGCCTGAAAATGGTCCTGCATCATGTCATTGCATAGCCTCAGTGACAGGGAGCTCACTCCACCTCCTGTTAGAGGCCTTTATTCCTTTGGGCAACCAGGATCATGAAAATTACCTTCCTCATGCTGAACCAAAGTGATCTTCCTTTTAGGCATTCAGAATTCTACAAAATAAATCCTCTTCCTTTTCCTCATGGCGTCCCTCTGAGGTCAGATACCAAGGATATTCAGGCTTTGGTGTCTCCAGTTTTTTGAGCTCTCTTCCCACCCCTACATCATATGGCATGGCTGGGAGAGACCCCCCACCATCCTGGTTACCTTCTGGACTCTGAAAACCTCAGTCTCTATATATTAGGAAAGAAGTATGTTCATTAAATATATTTCTAAGTGATCACTAACTTAAATTTATTTAAATCTTGTCTTATATTTTAGCTTAAGGGCAGCAATCGCTATTTTTTTTAATTAAGTTCAATTAGCCAGCATATAATACATCATTAGTTTGTGATGTAGTGTTCCGTGGTTCATTAGTTGCACATCACACCCAGGGCTCGGCTCCACAGGTGCCCTCCTTAATGCCCATCACCCAGTTACCCTATCTCCCCACCCCCCCTCCCTTCTGTAACCTTCAGTTTGTTTCCCTGGAGTCCAGAGTCTCTCATGGTTTGTGTCCTTCTCTGAGGTCCTGGGATCAAGCCCTGCCTTGGGCTCCCTGCTCAGTGGGAAGTCTGCTTCTCTCTCCCTTTGCCCCTCCCCGCAACTTGTGCACATGTATGCTCTCTCTCGCTCTCTCTCTCTCTCTCACAAAGAAATAAAAATCTTAAAAGAAAAGAAAAAAAAATCCATCTCCTGTCAGTGTGTTTGAACAACACATGAAGAATTGGACCCGATTCAGTCCCTGCTCAGCTGTCAGACATAATTATGTCAGATGCCAACACATCTAATGCAAACCCATGTTCAGATACAAATCCATTAATGGCTAAGCTAGGATTTAAATCCATAGGTTCTTTCCAGAGATAGGATCGAGTGTCTCCTTGGGGTCAGGGCTGGGCTAAGTGCTCTGTCTGCAAGTCTCCTTAACCCCGACAGGCGCATGAGTCAGGCATTCCTTCGGCACCCAGAGACAGCTGCCCAGCTGGACTTAAAGCCCAGCCGCACCCAGGTGCCCCTTGCCAGCACCGCGCTCTCCTCTCCTCTACGCTGAACGTCAGGCGTGAATGTCGAGTTGACACATGATTTCCACAAGTACTAGTCCTGGCCTGCAGGTGCGAAACCCTGTGTGGGCAGGCACCAGGGCTGTTTTGCTCACTCTTCTATCCCCAGGGTCTGCAGAATAACCCAGAACATGGTGGCTGCTTTTTCATCTTTGTTGGATGAACGATGGAAGGAATGAATGAATCCTTCTACTTGTAATTTCTCTGTGACAGTTGTGCCCTCGACAAACATTTCATTTTGAAACAACAAAAGATTAACACAGTAAACTCTAAGGGAAAACTATAACAAACTTCAGTGTATTTCCTATTAGAATTAGTGAATGTTAACATTTTTATTTGCTTCTGATCTTCTGTGTCTAAGAAATACAACAACACAGATCAAATTAACATCCTTTCTTGTGCTTTGTCAGGTCTTCTACCTTCAGAAACAATCATTCATCCTTATTTTGGGCATGGTTGGCCTGTGTTTAGTGTTTCTATCTCATGTAGATATTTACGCATAAGGAATAACCTTGTTTGGTGTGCTTTCAAATGCACATGAGTGTTATTTGACTATAGTAATATTCTGCGATGTTTTCCCCACTTGTATATTTTTGAGATCTATGTGTATGCATGCTCTGGTCCATTCATTTTAACTGCCGTCTTTTTTTTTTTTTTCTTTCTTCCATTTGTAAGATTCTATTGGCATTTATCTATTTCCTAGTAGTACATACACGTCTTGTTCTCAGTTTGTTGCTGTGGGTAGTTAATATTCTTATCATCCTGCATTGTCAGGCAGGGAGACGTAGAGCCAGCGATGAGATGACCCCTCTAAGGTGCCACAGTTTTAAGAGGTTGTAGACCAGAGGATGGGCCCATATCTTCTGACCTCAGGCTGTGGTCTTCCTCACTGCACCACACTGTCTCCTTTGGGAAAGCCGATGACAGGTCAGAGGAAACGGGAAGGGCTCTATCTCCTAAAAGCTCCAGAAAGGGAAATGACCATTTTGAGAGACCAGTGTGAACGTTTGATGCAAAAGGAGGTCACTCCCATGCATTTCAAAGAAAAGACCCGAGTGTCATTGGTGGGGTATCCCTGATGTTGACCCTTGTGTCTGTTTTCAGCCACCTGGGGCCCCCTGGACAGCCAGGTCAGGATAAGGCTTACAGTCACCTCAGGGCTGGCCCAAAATTCACAAAAGTAGCAAGAAGCCATAGGTGACTTTATCTCCCAGCTCAGAGGGCCTGGGGTATGAGGCCACTTCTGTCCTGGGGGTTAGCATCCCCCCTTTTTTTTCCCCCAAGTGAATATAGGGTTACTGTAGAGCAGGTATTAAAACCAGTTAATATAAAAAAAAGACTAATCATTTCTATCTTTGTTTCTCTTTAAAAATTAGGGCTTTGAAAACATTAATCAAATTTTGCAAATTTAGCAAAAGATGTTCAAGTTTCTGAGACAATAAAGACCTTCTTTTCCCTTCTCCAGAAATGGGATAATGGCCTTTAGGCCACCTGGCTCTGTGGACTCTTAGTGGAGAGTAGAGCCTCTGGGGCGATTTGCGTAACTTCTCGGTTTCCTCATCTTTCAAAGCAGATGATGGTGATAACCGCCTCATTGCCAGAACAAATTTGCCGGGAAGTGGGAGCCTCAGGGCACTTCGCTTGCAGTAGCCCTTCCAAGACCTTCTATCTAATTTTTATTCGTAATTTGGTATGCTTTTTCATGAAGAGGGTGTGCCAAGTTGTATGAGCTTCAGCGCCACGTGCTCTGGGTTCACCTCCTTGAGCAGACGTTGGTTGTAAGGATGCCCTATCACATAATTAGTGCACAGTAATTGTAAGCGTTTGTTAGGATAATTATTTAATTAATAGCATGTGGCCTGAGTGTAACCTCATGCCTGGAATGGAGTGGGGGCTCAGTTAGTAACAGCCTTGGTTATTCTCTTCTCAGATTCAGCACAGAGCTCTGTTTTTATAGCGTCTTTCATTTTCAAGGATAGTGGGAGGGGGACCAGAGGTAGGCTCCTGCCTCCAGTGGGCCACGGCCCCAGATTCTCTGTATTACAACACACAAAAATCCCTTTACGGCCTTAGAAGTTTTCTGCCTGTCTTCTCCATCATCTGGCTCCCCTGAATGGTCTGGTTGACCTTCACGTCCCATTGTGAGGTGAGCAATCAGCTGGGCAGGGGCACTGGTTGACCTCACCTTCTCCCATGCTTTTTTTCCTCAGAAGACCATGAATATAAAAGTCCCTCAACTAAAAGCTGGTGGCAAATGAATTTACCATGGAAAAAATGCTTATAAGAGAATGCTGATCACCAAACGGAAGCTGAGAAAAAGAGTGTCTTCAGAGTAGATGGGATGGGGAAGGATAGGGAAATCTAGTCTTAGACACTTTCAGAGCCTTGGCTTCTGAATCCTCCACACTCTGAAAACTGGGACCAGGATATTTGGGCCCCATCTGAATTTTATGACCTGATGAGTTATTTTGTTCTTTCCTTCTTGAACGCAGCATGACAGTTGTGTTTCTAAATTTAACTCTTCCTGTTTTGGCTGCTCAGAGTATGTTCACAGAAGACCTGTGTGGGATGAGAGCAGCTCTCCCTGGGCCATCAAGCCCGCTATGGGCTGTCATGTCCCTGGGGGAAAAAATCCTAGGCAGGATGGCCTCACCACCCCATGGGGCTAGTGGCTTGTGGATGTCACCTTTCTTTTCTTGGAAAAGATATAAATGTGTGTGTGTGTGTGTGTGTGTGTGTGTGTGTGTGTGTGTGTAATTTCCCCCTAAGGTTAATTTCCTTGGCATTTTGTTACTCAGTCTTCTTGTTACACCCGTTTTTCTTAGGACGTTCTGAGCACTGCCTCTTTCATGAGAGAATGTGAAATATGGTTGCTCTTAGGGCATCATTCTGAAAGCCATTTATGGAATCTTCTTCCAGCTTCTAACCTCTTTGAACTTCTTCTTAGCATTCTTGAGTAGCTAGAGTTACTTGTAATTGAGGCACCTAAACCATAGGGAGGGTAAGGATTTGTCCAAAAGGAAGCAGCATGCTGAGAGCAGATGTGAAACCCTGACTTGATGGCAGTGGATTTGGGTCATCATCTTTCCATGACTTATTGGTGGGAACTTGAGTCCCCTCATCTCAAGATGGATATATGAATTATATTAATGTGCTGTGATGAAGAATAAAGGAGATCGGATTTGTGATCGCACCTACTATTCATGATGTATTGTGTGTACAGCCAGTGCTCGGTTAGTGGTCACTCCCCTTTGAGCTCCCATTTCTTTGTCTATGAGATGCATAGAGTAGACTGGATGATCTTTAAGGTTCCTCCTAGCACTGAAATGGAATGATTTTATTGTGAGGAGACATTGAAATCTGTCCTCATGTAGATGAAGAGCTTCCGGAAATGTGAAAAGATAGGAAGAACCTAAGTTAAAAAAAAAAAAAAAAACAGCTTCTTTTTTGTGAGGCACTTTGCACAAGATTATTCACCCCAGGACACCACGCACCCCCATCCCTGGAGGCAGTGCTTGATCTAGCAGTTTCTTCTCTGTCCCTGGGGCCTACAACAGGCCTTGGCACAACATGGGCCCTTGTTGGATATTTGGTGAATGAGTGAATGGACAACATGACTGTCTTTGTGGCCCACAAGACCCCAGCATCATGGTGGTCCTCGGAGCTGGAAGAAGAGATGCTTATGATGACAGTGGAGGGTAGGGCTATTGATGAGGAACTGGCTAGTTATCACTTCTTCTGCTCTAGGACCTGCTGATCTAACTTAAATGAAACAAAAAATTAACTCTTGTGTGGTCCATCCTGAAAATATGTCCCATTTTGCAACAGTCTGGCTTATTGGGAAAATAAAACTAGAGGCGGGGGGTTCCATGATCGCCTAAGTTTAGGAAACATGGCATCATATTCTTGGAGAGATCTCAGACGATTTCCCATCAAAGCCTCAGAGAGCTGCAGGAAAACTTGTCTGAATTTGTTTCAGCTCATGTTTTCCAAACCAACTGGGCAACAGAACCATATTCTGGTAATTCTTATTAACTTCCTAGGAATCTGGGACTGGGGAGAACACACCTGGGGAAATGCCCACGCAGGTGAATGTGAATTATGTTGCAAACTGTGCTTTTTATTCAAGATGTACAGTTCCAACTATTTTCAAAACCAGGTGGTGATCCTCTGACATGTCTCATGCTGGGCAACCAGTTAAAACTGTAGAGGTACATCTTTAGTGCCCTGGGGACCTCTGGGCTAGTCATTCTTCTGTGGTGACTGAGCAGCTGCTGGTTTACTTAACCAAACACAGTGCAGGAATCTTTGCATTTTTCCCATGCCTGATGTTAATGAAGAAACAAAGATGTTTTAAGAGTGAAATGCCATCATCTTTCTTTGTTACACTTCATCTAATATCTCCCTCACACAGAGGTTGCCCCACAGGAGTATAAGAAGGGACCTTGGGGTACAGATCGGGCTGCAGGTGCTTGTGCACCAAGGTCAGTCCTTTTTCCCTTCGAGCTTGGCCACTGTTTACACTGAGTAGGGATCATATCTAGCATATTTGACTTCTATGCTGTGAGGTTTTCTAATGGGCAAATAAAGAAATGCTTTGAAAGGAGAAGATCTCTTTCAAGGTGTATTGGCCCACCTTGATGTTACCAGCCCCTTCACGCTCAGTTTCTTCGACTCCACGGCTGTTATGTTTTGCTCAGATGGCCCTTGCAAGAGGAAAGCTCCTACTTAAACTGGGGAACGTCTTCATTCTGAAATTGACAAAGACTGGAGGTGCTGACTTTTGTAGTCCCCAGACACTAGCTGGGGACAGTGACATCTGTGGTATCTTCCAAAAACAGATGCTGTAGAATCAAATCATATAAGTTCCTGGCCGTTTGCCTCACTGGCTGAGGGTCTGTCAGGATAGATTTGATCTGTGATGCACCCTGCAAACCCTTGTTGAGCTAATGTTTTTAATTAAAATGTCTGAAATCAGCTGTGTCATTTGCACCAGACTGCAGTGGGGGCTTTGTTCATTGTTAAGGAGCCCATGTTCTGACCTCAGCACCTCATTTATCTGTATTGTTGAGAAATCTTTCTACCTACGTGGCTGCTCCTGATAGCCCAGTCTTGCACATCAAGGAACTCAACAAATATTTGTTGAATATGGTGGAGCGAACTAAATGAAACATCCTTTCAAATGCCAGACCATTTAAAGAAGTAGTAAGCATTTGATTGATGTCTTCCTAAAGTAAATTCTCTACATTCTAGCCTCTGGGACACAGTGCGCCAAGTGTGGATTGGACATCGTTGTGATACATTTAGGCCATCATTTTTTAAGGAAAGAACATGAGCTTTGGTGTTAGGCTGACCAGACTGAAAATCTGAAGGCTTCCATTCTCTAGCTGTAGAACTTGTTCCAATTTTCTCATCTCGATGGTTGGCTTCTCCCTCTGTCAGGTGGAGGGCAGTGCCTGAGTTTCTGGCATTGTTAGTACATTAAATTAACTACTGTAAATTAGTTAGCCTAACTAGGTGGCTAGCACATTCTCCAGCCTTCTGGTACTTATCGTGAAGGACCAGTGAGGCAGCTTCAGCATATCCTGGGAGCTGGCTGGGAATGTGGAATCGTATCCCACCCAGACCACTGACTCAGGCGCTGCCTGCTAACAGGCTCCCCAAGTGATTCCCCAGCACACTGGCCCAGAGCTCCCCTTTTCTCTCCTGTTTGGGAGAAAAAGCAATGAACCAGCTTTAGGTAGTCAAGGCCTTTGGCTTTCTGGAAGGGGGCCGGGTCCTAAGCATCATGAGAATAACCTAAAGAAGGAGCATGGAAACTGCTTTCTGATTCTTCTCCATGGAGGTGGGTTAATGCGAGATAGCCCTGTACTGTTCATTTCTCAGCCACACACAAGTTGATGTAGAGTCATCTTTTGGAGGATGACCAGGCAAGGGATGTCTCCTTCTCCCAGGAGAGCTGGGCTCCCTTCTGTATCCCATGGACCACGTGCTGGTGGGGATGATTCTGGGTCATCCAGCTAGCATAGGGCAGCAAAGCACCACTGTCTTCACTACAACATATGGCCTCCCATAGTTCTGACCCTGCATAGAGTCCAGCAGGTCCTGAAGGCCTTGTAGCAGAGCCGGGTTCAATGTCAGAGGCAGCCCCTGGAGATGGGCCTGACCTTGCCTGTTCCTGACAGAGCTATACTTCACTTGGACACCTGACATCCAGCCACTGCTTATGCAGTTTCTTAAACGGACCCTTGTTTTCATACTGCCCCTTCTAACATCTTTCACTGTATTCTCAACCCTTGCTTCTCAGAGTATGGTCCAACCATAGAGAGGCATCGGCATGCAAGGGAGCTTGTTGGCCACCCAGAAGCTCAGGTCCACCTAGACCCACTGAATCTGAATGTGAATTTCAAACATTCCTAGAGGATTCATGTGCGTAGTAGAGTCTGACAAGTGCCAGGCCAGTGTATACTCAGTAAATATTAATTCTCTCTTCCTTTGTTAAACATTGTGTATAAAATAAAAATCAGTAAGTCTCCCCATGAAAGCTTGAGAAGTGAGGAGCAAGATGTCAGGGCAGAAATTTTATGAAAACTCTCTCTTCCCTCCCCAGTGCGGGCCAGTTCTCTGGAAGTCTCGGGCCACTTCACGACCGCCTTGGGACTACCTGGGGAGGAACCTGACTGCTCCCGGCACTGTTCTTCTTTGTGGGTGTCTGCAAGCTGGGCGGGAGACAGCCATGCTCTGTGTTGCAATCGTTCGGGCGGCAAAAATATAAACAGAGCACGATGCTGCTTTCAGCTTGGTTACGTAACTTCACTCGGGAGTCATACTTTCCAGATGTTGTGTATCGACATGCTCCCTGCTTCTCGCACTACCTGTTTCTTTAGCCATGTTTAGCTTTTCTGGGGAAAGGTCAAAGACAAGCTCCTAGGACAGCCCGGTGCTTTAAATCTTCTGGGAAAATGCCTTTTTTGAGCTCATTCTAGGTTGTGTTTATTTGCTTTCCTGGAGGCTCTCTGAAAAATTTTTTTTTTCTCTCTCTGTAATCTTCCTTCCTTGCTCCTTCCCTTCCTCTCTCTTTCCCTCTCTTTCTCTCTCCCTCCCTCCCTTCCTTCCTGAAGAAGCACAGTTTGGGGCCATTGGAGCCTTGGTTTCCATTGCTCCCATGTGGATGTGGACCTGAGTTCGTATCTCCAGGGAATTTGGATATGAACCTAAACCCATGTTCAAGGTCCTAGGGTGGGGAAAGAACCCCAGACTTGCAGCGGGCAGCTTTGGGACAGCTGGGTCCAATGGTAGTTTGTCGCCACGCAACGAATCATTATGGGGCTGCACACAGGAAATCAGGATGCAGTGATAATGAAGATAGACCCGCCCTCCCTGAGCATTTCTTGCCAGTCCAGGCACTTCCTTGGTGGCTGGGAGGCTTGAAGATAGAAAGGACGTGGTTTCAGCCCTCAGGAATCCCATGCTGAAGGTAGGGGGAGAGAAATGCAACTACTTCCATGCAGTGTGATAAATACTCCACTGTAGGTGGGCACATTGGGCTGGGTGGGGTCCCAGAAAAGGGTGAGATGGATCGCCTCCCAGAGGAGGCAGTGTTTCAGTTGACAAGTACCTCCAAAGGAAAATGATTGGATTGTGCCTCCCCGGGGGGGTGGGGAAGATGATGGTACTTGTTTGAGAAGGTGGGCTGATGAGACCAGGACAGCCTATTGTACGTTACCAGCAACACACAACGCCTTTCTTTGCACTGTGGTCAGCACAGAATCCATTTTGCAGCACTCGCTTCCCATACTCATTAGAATACATCTCTCGAAAGGATTGCACAAAAGAAATACGGCTGCAGTTGCCTGATATAATTCTTGGCCCATATGAGAACATGGCTGCCAGTGCCCTGTTTGTTACATGGGGACTTTTCCTTATGCATTCTCTCCCTTTCATCTGCTGTGAGCAATGAATAATTTTGTACCCATTTCCTGCTCTCGTTCTAATTCATGTTCCAAACACTAGAATAGCAAATGGAAGGGAGCCTATAATACAAGAACAATAAGTTCAGGGGTAGCTGGAAGGAAAATTGGATGTGAAAATTGCCAAGTGAACCAACGGGATTTGAGTAATTTATGAAGGTGACGAGTTTATCTTTAAGTGTCAATGGATGTCCCTCAGGTCAGAGTATAGGAAAGAGTTCTTTAGGAGTATAAGACACGGGGCTCTATTTTCCCCTCAGTGAAGGGCTTCATTCTTGCTTCTAAAAAAATGTGTGATGTCAGCAGGCTGCCCAACATGTGGACAGGAGTAGAGGAAGAAATTCTATGAATCTGCCCAAAGTTCCAGTAATATGGAAGCTTAGAACAGCTTAACTATCTGTAGCTTTTATATTGGTATCTTTGATTTTTTTAAAATTACAAGTCATCTAAGAATACATACTTAGCTTAGATAATCCAAATGGCGTCTACCGAACCACATAGAGAAAAAGTTAAAATCCTCTTTACCCACACTTTGCCTCTCCCAAATCTGTATTCCAGGAATATTACCATTGCAAACAGGGTAGTTGGGAGGGCAGGATTCCTCATGACCTCCATTTATTCACTCACAAGTGTGCATGTATAGGTTATTATAACATAAGTGGTTAATACCCAAAGTATGTGAAGAACTCATCATCAAAAAACAAAACCCACAAAATAATTTTAAAAAATTAAAAAATAAAAAAAAAACCCACAGATAATTCAATAAAAATGAGCAGAGGACCTCAATAGACATTTTTCCAAAGAATACGTCCAGATGGCCAACAGACACATGGAAGGATGCTCAACATCATTAATCATCAGGGAAATACAAATCAAAACCACAACGAGATATCACTTCACACCTGTCAGAATGGGGAAAATCAAAAACACAAGAAATAGGTCCTGGTCCAGACTGGTGACATGGGAGGACCCTGAACTCACCCCCTCCATGGAACACACCAAATTAAGCCTAGCTGTAGAACAGTTCCTTCTAAAGAAGAATTGAAGGCTGAGTAAACAAATCTACAACAAATGACAGAGAATAACAGAAGAGAAGAGCAAGAGAGACAGAAGACATGGATGCCTGCTACCTGGAGAGCACCCTCCAGCCCATGCCATCCCACAGCGCCAGCCAGCCAGCAAAGGTCAGCAGTTACACACAGTCTACATAGTGGTTGACCATACAAGACCATTCCTTGAAGTTTAGAAGTATCTGGTCCACCTAATCCATAGAAACAGACACAGGAAGCCAAGCAAAATGGGGAGACAGAGGAGTATGCTCCAAGAGAAAGAATAAGAAGAACATTCAGAAAAAGAAGTAAATGAAATGGACATAAACAATATGCCCATTCAAGAATTTAAACTAATGATCGTGAAAATGCTCAGTAGACTGGAAATAAGAGTGAAAAACCATAAGAAATAGCAAGTGTTGCTGAGGATGTGGAGAAAGGGGAGCCCTCGTGCACTGTTGGTGGGGATGCAGACTAGTACAGCCACTCTGGAAAACAGTACAGAAGCTCCTCAAAAAGTTGAAAGCAAAACGGCCTTGTGATCCAGTAAATCTACTCCTGGGTTATTTACCCGACAAAAATGAAAGCACTGATTCATAGAGATATATGTGTACCCTTATGTTTACTGCAATAATATTTACACTAACCAAGATATGGAAGCAACCCAGATGTCCCTCTAAGGATGAACAGATGAATGGCTGAAAGAGAGGTTTGATAGATACAGGTATAGATATAATGGAATATTATTCATCCATAAAGAAGAAGGAAATCGTGCTATTTACACCAACATGGATGAATTTAGAAGGATGCATAATGCTAAGTGAAATAAGTCAGAAAAAGACAAATACCATATGATTTCACTCATTTGTGGAATTTAAGAAACCAAAGAAAGAAAAAAGAGAAACCAAAAAATAGACTCTTAAATACAGAGAAGAAATGTACTTTGGCTGGTTATCAGAGGGAGTTGGTGGGAGATGGGTGAAACTGATAAAGGGGACCAGGGGTACACTTATCTTGATGAACACTGAGAAATATATAGAATTGTTGAACATTATATTGTACACCTGAAACTAATATAATAGCATGTTAATTATACTTCAGTTTAGAATAAAAAAAACCCAGAAATTAGCTTCATCTTACACCTTATTATGTTATTTACACCTTATTTTGCTACTTGGTAAACTGTTGCCCATGATGCTTTTGTTTTGTGCACACCGTTTTGTCTAGTTTTTTTGGGGGGGGCGGTCAGAAGGGGCAGACAGAGAAAGAGAGAGAGAGAGAGAGAGAATCCTTCAGCAGACTCCACATCCCACATGGAGCCTGATGCGGGACTTGATTCCAGACCCTGAGATCGTGACCTGAGCAGAGATCAAGAGTCAGATGCTTAACCGACTGAGCCCGCCCAGATGCCCCTTTTTGTCTAGATGTTAATGTGGACATGTGTGATGGGGAAGACAAGTTTTTTTTCAGCACTTGAGTGAACAAGGGGGCTCATGCCATGTGCTCGTGCGGTTGCCCAGGGTCTCAGAGCTCTGTCAGCCAGCTGTGGTTATGCCGTAGCAGTGGAGGTGTTGGTGCTTGGGGGTGACTCCCCAGCATCCGCATGAGCTGGCCCAGCCTGGCCATGCAGGTTTCTGGGCACCTCCTTCACACACCGTCACTCTCCTGCCAGATTTCCCTAGGACTTTATAGAACTGCAGCATCAGGACCAACACAGTGAGGGCAGGCAGCTAATGTATTCACTTAGCTCTCCCTTTCTCTTTGCCTTCTTTATTCCTGCTCCAGGTGGACACATAACAGCTTCTGATTTCAGAGTAGGTCCTGAGGGTTCTTGTGACATCAGGCAAGGTTCTCTTGTGCTCAGACCCCGTCTTCTACCTTTTTGAGGCTGGTAACAGGGAAGTGTCTTGAAGACTAGTTTAATCTCTTTGCAGCTTTAGAAACTTGCTCAGCCTGCCCAACCCCCCTGCCCCCCACCTTAGCAGAAGATTATACATTAAACATTATAGCAGAAGGTGGGCAGAGGGACAGGGTGATGCTGGACACCTGGGATTCCTTGTAGAATTGCCTATGTGGGGGTACAGAAAGGAGATTCTTCTGCGAGCATTTCCTGATAGAGCTCATGGTCCAACCATTCTGATCGTTGATCCAGCTCACGTCTGTAGATCTGGGGCCTCTGGATGGATGGTGAAAGTTTTTGACTTGAAGATTCCCTGCCCCCAAGTTTTTCTCCGCTTTTGTTGCAGGGTCAGAGGGCTGTAGACAGGATCCTTCCAGGGGCAGAGTTTCCCAAGGAAGGCTGGAGGAAAGCTGTTTCCTGGTCCTGTTCTAAACCATCTTTGCTGGTGCTCTGGACCCTTGTGTGAGAAGTTCTCCCTCAAGAACAAGGGTTTCCTTATCTGTAGGGTACAGGGAGCTACAGTGGAAGGGTCTTGGCTGTGCAAGCAGCCATGCTGCGTGCTGCCCCTCTTCACAGTTTTCCAGGGAAAGAGTCAGCTCAGGCTTAAAATAACACACCTTGGCATCTGCCAGGCCATGGCCTGCCATTGTGTCTGGATGTGGGCAGGAGGCCTGATGTTTCAAATGTATGATTTACACGGTGTGTTGGCTGTGCATGGAATCACAGCATCACCCTGTTGTCTGAAAACAGCAGGTTGAAGGTCATTTGCTTTGATTTTATGGGTCATGAGGCTAGTGTGCTGGCCGTCAAGTCACGTGCTTTCTGAGGCGCCCACGTTCTGTCCCAGCTCAAAGAGGTCATCTGTCTTGTTTTCATCTTCCTGAAAAGAATGGGTCCTTTGTGTCACTGTGTTCTGACTCGCTCACCCTCACACCCATATCTCTTTCTAGCACCTTCACGCCTCCTGTGTGCCAAGCAGACCTGTTTTTCCCTCTTTCCTATCAGACTAGGAATGCTTTAAGTGAGGAATGGAAAGGAGGCTCTGGTCGGGCCCCTGGCAGCATCCCCAGTGCAGGTTTTCCAGAGCATGATGCTCTCAGAGCAGTCATCAGGCTGGGCGTCAGACTCCCACCCAGGTGCAAAGTAGGAAGGGTTCATGGAGGGATTTTTCCATCAGGCATCAGATAGGAATGAAATGGAATGTTCTGGAAGGAGGTGGAGTCATGGTCCCACCCTAAGTAGGTTGAGTGGCTGGGAATAGATCCTTTCCCTTGCAGGGCTGAGACCTGTCCCTCCTCCTGTCATGGCAATTATGTGGGATGGTGTACCATTCTCGAGATTTTACCAAAAACACACATGCTGGTGATTTTTATGACCTGTGTGGATCCTGGGGCTCTATGGGAGAGGGGTCACTACTTCGTTATAACTTCGAGGGTTATAACGCTGTAATCAGAGTTCACAGTTCTTTTGTTCACTCATGCACATAAACACTTGGAAAGTGCTGGTGTAAGAGGCGTTTGCAAAGATGAGGCCTCAGATCCAGGCTCTATGTACTTGCTGTGTAGCTGGAGAGAGGAGAAGAGAGAGAAAGAGAGTGTGAAAGAGGGATGAGACGAAGCCTCGGACACAAACAGCGGAGGCAAGCTGGTCCTCAGGGTTTATAAAAATAGCCAAGGAAGGGAGTTGGCCAGCAGCCACCTTGGGGGCAGCACTCCATAAAACATTGGTGTTTGTGCCTCACACAAGCAAGTGTGATGGTCCATTTGACAGGACAGGGTTTCCCTGTTTCATCTGAGTTATGGATCATAAATCAGTCAAATAAAAAAATCCAATCTTGAAAATGTCTAGCAGTTCAAAAACTCTGGGATTAAGTTATGTCAATGGGAGCTATAAATCAGCCAGAAGCGAAGTCATTCTGATTCCCCTGGGCAGGAATGGAGGAGGGTCGAGGCCACATTGGCTTGGGGGAGGTGGGGGAGATGTGGTGGGGAGGTCACCTAACCTGAGGTGGGCCTCCTCGAGCAGACAAAGGGAACAACCATAAGGTCTTTGTGGAGGAGGGGGACGTTAGGGGTTCCTACTTCTTTTAGCAGAATTTTAAAATGTGGAGATCCCTTGATTTCCAAATGATGAGTCAGTATGGCCGCCCCCCTTCATGGATATCGGGATCATCTTGTTTCTGTTTTTCCTCAGTCACCAAGTGGTGTTTTATGTCTACTCTGCTTGCCGATTCCTTTATGACCTGCTGTATTTACAGAAAAGAGGCAAAAGGGAAAAGAGCCCTTTGGGGCAGAGCAGCCACACAGGCTCAGTGGGCCACCGCCTCTCATTCTTGGGACCCCAGATGGTAAAATCGATTCGGATCCCTAGCCACTCCTCAGATTGGCCTTGAGCACGCCTCTGTGGAAAGCAGGCAGGAAGGAGTCCCGGTGGAACTGCCTTTCCTCGCTGAGTTGCTCTGACGGGGACGTGGCTTCTTTGCGGGTCCCTTTATTCTCCATGAGTTCTCCCCTTGTTGGGGAAATAGAATTGCTTTTCTGGGTGCATGGTCATGCCTTGTGTGATGCGGCCCCTCTCTTCTGAGGAGTGCAAAGCCTTTTAGGTGTGGGTGACCTCAGGCACCCTAGCTGGTGCAGTAGCATCTGCTTTTGGGTCTTTCAAGAAGCAGGTGTTGCCTGCACCCTGCTCATGACTTCTGCTCTTCCACTCGGTGCATGCTGGCCAAATTCTCCCTGCTGCCTCCCACATTCCTTTGCTGAGAGGCCCCCTCCCTTGCCTCAGAGTTCATTCTCCTTCCTGAGTGGCAGGCTGGGAGGGCAAGGAGCCCATGACCCATGGAATCAGCCCTCACTCAGTGACTGTCGGGAGCTGGTGCATCGCCCCTCTGATGGGATACCCACAGTGGGCACCTGCTTGATTACAGCCTCTATCAGCTGCCCTCCCCGCTGTGTCTCCGCTTCCCATTCGTTACTTAGTCCAAATGTCTTTTCTTCTGAGTGTCTGTTCTGTGGAATCTTAAACCAAGACATTTGCTTGCATCCTTTTGTGCAGGTTGGTGATGGTGAACACAGGGAAGCAGAGGTTAGCCGTGGTGAATGCCAGAGATTCCCAGAGCAGGGCCTGAGCTGGGAGCATGTGGAGGGGGTCACCCGCTGGCACCTCTGACTGGGGACGCCATGTTGTTTCCTCACCCCTGGTATCGATGTGCTTGACTTTTCCAGAAAAGCCAAAGAAGTTCCCCTAAGTCCATTTCCTGAGTTAGGAACTGTTAATACCAGATACAAAATCCAGAATGGGAGACACAGGGTGTGCTTTTCCAGGTGGTACAGAGTATATTGATATTTTATCAACTAGTGTAGCTGTCTATACTGATGTCCACCAGCTGGCCCGTGCCTGTTTGACGGTGGGGTCACATGCCACTCACACCCAAGGAAGTTGGTGCACAGGGCTTGCCAAAAGACAGCAGTGCCTCCTGACCTGGGGGTTGGGGTGGGGAGGGATTCCTAGAGCTCCCTCCTGCGGACTCCCAGGGGCAGCTGTCCTGGGCCTGCCTCGTGCCTGGACAGCTGTTGGCATGGATTGGAAAACCAGGTCCACCCAGGTTTGCTCACCTGTAATTACCTTTGCTTAAATCTGCTGGCGTGTCCAGTCTGCACCTGGAGCCAAATGTGTTTGAATAAAAGGTGGGCCGGAGAAGCACCAATGCCTGTATTCTCTGCTCAGCTGTCCAATGGCTTTGTTTTCTTTCAGGCACCAAATGGTCAGGCTTGTCATATGGAGAGGCAGCGCAGGTCTGGGTCTTTTTTGTTTCAATCAAAATATGTTTCGATCAAAAATTTACTAACAGTATAAAGGTTGCGTTATGAAATTAACATGAGGGGATGCCCGAGGGGAACTTAAAAAGGTGATTTCTACCTCATTTAAGAGATTGTTGCTGACTTGCTGTTCCAGAGCTCTTGAGTTTGGACATCTGCTCATTTCTCTGGGAGGGACGTGGTCCGTTCTTTGGTTCATGCTGTGGTAATTTGCCCAGAGTGAGCTGATCTACTGACGCTGTGCCCTTCTGGCTCTGTGTCAGCATCCTACAGACAGTGCATCACAAGTGCGTGCTCTCTCTGTCCTTATATGCACATCCCCAGGCATGTGTGTTTCTTGTGTGCATTTTCCTGAGTCACCAACCCCGTCTCCAAGTCTGAGTGGACACTTGCATGTCCAACATGTTTCATTTGATTCTGGCATGGCCTAGGGATAACATGGGATCCCGCAGGCTGAGGGCTCAGCCTCACCAGGCTGTCCCCTCTTCAGATGCCTGGGGCAGGTCCCTGTGGTCACTGGGCTTCTGATGGACTGGCTATAAATCAGAGGTTCCTACGGCCCTCTTTCTGGGTTCGATTAATTTAATATTTTTTTTAAATCAATACATTTCAACTAGAATTTAATAAAACTCTGAGAAATGTTTACTGACATCAATCAGTTTATTATAAAGGACATTCTACATGGCAATTATATCTTGAAACAAAAATGTTGAAAAGCTATTAGAAGGGATAAAACTATAGACAGGTGAGGAGGTACACAGGGCAGGGTCCAGAAGGGTCTTGTGTGTAGGAGCTTCTGTCCCCATGGAACTGGGGTGTACCACCTTCCCAGCACATGACCGTGTCCGCCAACCTAGGAGTTCATCAACTGTTGCTGTTCAAGACTTTGGATAGGGTTCACTGTGCAGCCCCTGCCTCCCCTTTCACAGAGGTTGGTGGGTGGGGTTAAATAGGTCAACACTAATCACTCAGTGGCCATCCCCATCCCGAGGCTCTTTAGGGGCCCCACTCTGAGTCATCTCATCAGCATATACTCAGGTGTATCCAAAAGGATCTTCTTCAGAGCGACAGAGGACATTGCTGTCACTCAGGAAATTCCAAGAGTTTTAGGAGGTTTTTGCCAGGAACCAGGAACAAAGACTAAATATATTACATTGGACATACTAGTACTTATGTACTTACACACTGTATGTGTGTGTATGTGTGTGTGTGAGAGAGAGAGAGAGAGAAACTTGTTTCTTTTTTTGGCAAAATCACTTGGAAGTTAAGTTGCAAGCAGACATCAAAACCCTGTGTCTCTAAATACTTGGGCGTGATCTCCTAAGAATAAGGGGACCGTATTCCTATCCATGAACAGAATACTGTGTAAGAAATGGAACAGTCAAAAAAAAGAGAGAGAGAGAGAGAAAGAAAGAAATGGAGCAGTCATGTCAGAAACTTTTAAAACAGTACAAATGAAGTTTTGATCGAACTAAGACCTAAACATCTGAAGCATGCAAAATTATGAGTAACATATTGAACACACATTTACCAAGTCACTGGTGTGCTCTGGCCACTAGACATGGGACCAGGGAAGCTAAGAGCAAAAGAAAGACAGAATTGGTGAATATACTGGAGATATATGAAAAGGGCAAAAAAAGAAATTCAAAGAAACTCATGCTGAAGGACTTCAGTTTTGGAAAAGTAAAAGCTATTTCTACTTACAGGCTGTCAGATCATCAAGGCAAATTATCTTATCATCAAGACAGATCATCTTAAGGAGTGAGATGGTCTTATTCCGTGGATCTCTGAGACATACTACATTTAAATGTGTTTCACGTAACTAAAAGTGTATGCCAGAAGATAGCAACTGCTATAACGTTTTGTATACTTCCCTTCTGGTGTTAAATAAATAGTTAATTTTCTAGCCCCTCCCCCCCAGATCGTGTCAATAATAGCTAATGTGTACCCATCTTGATATTTCTCCCAGTTGTCCCCAACAGTGTTTTATATTGTCATATTTTAAATCTGGCATCTAGATGAGGCTCACTATGAGTATCTTTAACTTGCCTTATTTTAGAACATCTCTTTTGCTTTTTTCTTTTCTTTCCCTGCCATTGACATTTTGACAGACTCAGGCCTGTCAGCTTGTAGGGTGCCTCATGCTCTGACTTTGTCTGGTTGTCTCTCCCTGGTTAGATGCAAGTTTAACATTTTTAGTAGGAATTCTGCATATGGGGTATGGTATCCTTTTCAGTGTATCATGTGTCAGGAGACACGAGATGCCAGTGTGTTCCGTAATTCCTTTTGGTGAGTTGGTTATGCTATAGATGTGAAACTGATGCTTTGTATCTGTGTGACTATGCTGCTTCCCAGCAGTCTTTTGCCCCGTGTGGCTTTAGCGTTGGGAGATCATCCTTCCGTAGATCAGTTTGCAAAATGGTGATTTTCCTATTCAATCACTTTTACATTAGGTGGCATTCCTCTCTAAAAAAAGAGTGTTTCTGCCCCATTTAGTATCACCATGGATTCTTTTTTTTTTCTCTCTTGTCTATTCATCATCTTTTTTTTTTTTTTTTTAATGCTCCAATTGTCCTAATTTTGGCCATGACAGCCTCTTCAAGCTGACCTGCTCATTAATGACTTTCCAGACTCACCTTGCCTTGTTCTTCCCTGCAGGGTATTTCAGACTTTCAAAGACTTGGGGTTTGTCTCTAGCCTGCACCTACCTGTTCTGCAAAATCCAGTTAGGCCATCACAGTTTTCCGGCGACTACACAGCATTCGTCTTAAAAATCTGGTGTTCCTTTGTTTCCGCTTGGCACACACAGAAGACACCATCCCCCTGCTGGACCTGGGCCTGGCAACCATGAGCTCCTGGAAGTCAGCAGACCCATGCTGAGCCCTTCTCTGAGCTTGGCCGGATTAATTCACATTGTCAGCTAGAGCTGATGAATTGACAGTGAGGCACCAAACACAGGGACATAAAGGAACCTATTTTGTGTGAACGGCATTTTCCTTTGAAGAGAAATAAAATCTTTATTCTTCAGGCTCTTAGAAGTTTGAGAAGGCTATTGTAAACAGAATGACCTAGAGCAAAGTGTGACTGCAGATGTGCTGATGGTCGAAGGGCTAAGCAGGTCTGTGACATAAGCTTTTGGATGGCTCATCCTGAAAATGTTCTAGACTTCTCCTAGGACCGGAAGGTTTTATCGAGAGTAGTTGTTTCTGGCGAAGTCAATCACTGCTATTATATTTAAGACTTTTTTGGTCAGTGCACCTCCAGAAGGAATGGGATCAGGCCCTGTGGACCTGACCTGCACATTGAGGTGACCACACGCCACGAGGCCAGCAACAACCTCAGCTTGCCCTTTGGAATGCCTTCTCTGTCTGCTCCTTTACTGTGACTCCCACCCACATCCGATGGGCTCACAGGAGGTTAATATGGGGGCGAGGCCTGGGGGGGGCTTTTGCTACCATTTACACGTTTTCTGCACCCTTCTGCCGGTGTTGGAAACCACACTTACCTGCATGGGAAACTAAAAGCTAGTGCCTCATTTGCCAAGATGGCAAAAGAATTGGCTTTAGCTAGAAAATTGTTCCTTTTCCCTGCTCAGTTTGAAACATTTTTTTCTATCGCTCTATAGACAGCCCACTTAACTGATGTTACTCTTACTAACATCATCACAAGCGTTTCAAACCAGTCTACTGAATTAAAAATATTTGCTTTCTAGCAGATAAGATGAATGTCTGCCTCACAAGGTAGCTGAGAGGCAGGTGAGATCAGGCCTAGAAAGTTCCTAGTGCAGCAATGCCTGGTGCAGGATAAGAGCTCAGAAAACATCAGTTTTGATTACGGAACATGTTTGGTGGTTCTGATGATCTGACCTTGGAACACTTCAGAATGAAAAATGCTCTTCCTAAGTCACTAAATAATTCCACTTATTTCAGTCATTGAAAATCTCCTGGCTGTCTGCTATAATGGATAATTTACAAATGGGTGTCAGAGGGCACATGGGACTGGCCTTTTTCCTCATTAGAGGAGGGCAAGTTCGCCAGAATGCTGCTTTCCTTGGTGTGAAAGCCGCACTCAGATCAATTCGAAACCATTTTTAGTTTTAATGTTTTTCTTGCGTACTGATCAGTATCTGCAGTGAGATTGGGCTGCAAACATATTATCAGTTATAAATCCCTTGACAATGACCAGGGGGCATTTTCACTGCTCTGAGGAGTAGGAAGTTCCGGTTTTAAGAACGCGGCTCTCTCTAATTCACACCAAGAGATGTTACAGTCCCACAAACCCCCGAGTTTGCCAGTCCCCCCCCGTCACAGGGCTCTGTGCTGGCGGCTGTGCTGGTCATCACCTTTTCCTGAGTGCACACCAGGATGGTTTGATGTCTTTACTCATCTGTATAATCAGAGAAAATCAAGTTGTTGGCTCTTAATGAGATGCCTTTAGGCTGTATCTATAGAATGCCAATTATGCAGCTGGAAAGGGGGGTAAAGTCAATTATCTTATTTTTCCCCAAGACTTTAACACAATCTGATATTTGCATTAATATTGTGACACATGCTGTCCTGGGGAATGTCTCAGGCTTTTGTTCAGTGACTTAATCCTCCCAGTATGTTCACTTTTCAATCTTCACCCAGGCAGCTGACATTCCAGAAGCGCAGTTTTCTCTGTTGTGACAGCTCCTGGAGGTGAATGGAAGGTGGGGCTTTTTTTTCCCCCCCTTGAGATTACACCTTCTTATTCTTACTTCTACACGTCATTCTCTTGCATTCCTGAAATAGCTTAGGCAGCCTTTAGGTGAAAGTGGCAAACTGCCCCCCGCCCCCTGCAAGGAGAGGAGCCCAGACTGCAGCCCTGAGCACTGACCTGGCAGACAGCATCTGCCCGTTTGTAGGGTTGACAGCCAGTCTGTGAGCCCTGCTCCTTCCTCGCCACTGCATGCGAGACAAGGCATGGTTGCCAAGACTGTACGGCTGTTTTTCCCTCTGAATGTGGTCTTCCTCTTGGAATGTGCATTCTTCCTTCAGCCAGGGTCTGGGAAACAATAGATGGTATTCTCCAAAGAGGTGGCTGGCGTGGGGCGGGGGGGTAGTTTCAAAAAGGATGTATTTTTACCAATAAGTGGGTAGGATGCAGAACCAAGAAGAGTTGCTAAAGCTTTCTAGAGTAGCTGTGGCAAGGGGCCATCACCATCCCTCTGCCTAAGAGAACAAGGAGGGTCAGGGACACCCCAATACTGAGCTGTGGACTATGGAGGGGGTACTTGATGGGAGCTCTGGACCAGGAGAAAACCAGGGGGAAATAAGTGTCTTGGTCTCTCAACCTTTAATCTCCTGCCACTGGCCGAATCCACCTGTAAGCCAAAGGCCAAGGAAGCTGGGTCTGGCCTTTTAAGGCACAGAGCAAGAGTGGGTGGCCTGTGGGTTGTGGGTCAGGAGGGACGGAGGGAGAATTTCCAACACATTCAGTTTTCCCTTTTTTAACACAGAACAAAGCTTGTTTCCTTTGTTTTACAGAAATGGATACTTTGGAAAGCCAGGAAAAATAAATCCTGCCCATAATTAGGTACTGTTTAGAGATTCATTAGAACCAGACTTTGCACCAGAAGAGGGATGTGGCTTGACCATTTTATGAAGGTTTACTGTTCCCTACATTTATTTTGATTAATATTTCTTTATTTAATTTTATTTTTAAAATATCCAATTAATATTTAACTATACTCAGTATTGGATCATTTTGTTCTGTTATGATTCACACAGTGGGAAGATAATTTCTTTTCTTTTTTAGAGAGAGGATGGGAGTGGCTTGGGGGGAGGGCAAGAAAGAGAGGGGGAGAGAGAATCTTAAGCAGGTTCCACAGACATCAGCATGGAGCGCGACATGGGGCTTAATCTCGTGATCCTGAGATCATGACCTGAGCAGAAATCAAGAGTCTTGATTTCTTAACTGACTGAGCCACCCAGGTACCCTAAGAAGAGAAGTTCTAAAGAATTTTCCTCTCATGATTGCTGGAGTGGTAGATTAAGAGAAATACCTTGAGTTTTGTCAGCTTTTGAGAAGGTCATTGTTGTGTCTTCCCATTTTGTGGCTGGGCTGGAGAGGGACAGAGCAGCCCATAGCTCCAGTTGCTTTGTTGCTGAAAGGCACAGTGCACTGGTCACTGAGAGAAAGACCTTCTTTCCATTCGCCATGCGCGAGCCCCTGGATAGAGCTGCCAGCGAGTGGAACATACAAGATGATATAGGTGTGCAATCACAAGATTTGTTACCTGCATGGACTTCTGCAGAATGAGGAAGAGAAACCTCAGTGTGTGCCATACCCAGACACTGCTCAGAGTCTCAGTGTGAAACCCAACATCCTCCAACCTCAGACTTCGGCGGAACCTTCCAAACTATGCCCCCAAGCGGATCTCGCTTCAGGACATGTTGTTCTGTCCTTGCTCACTATTTACTCCACTTATATATGGTCTTTGTCATCATAATGTCATTAGAATGGTACTTATTTGAACTTGTCTGCTCCCCAGCCTCAGGACCCTCTACTGCATTCTTGGCTTACCATACCTTAATGGTTTAAATGTGTATTCCTTATTCTGTCCACTCTTCTACAAAATTCTATAGAGACCTATTCATTTAGTATATATTTATTGGACACCCACTCTGTGTCACTCACTATGTGTTCTGGGACAAGAGGAAAATGAATGAAAAAGCCAAAATTCCTGTCCTCATGCATCCAGGCTGGGGGAGGGGGTTGTCAAGGCAAACAGCAGACAAACACAAGTAAATGTCGAGTTGGCTACAAAGTGGTACATGGTGTGAAAAAAATGAACAAAATAATAAGGGACCAGGGTGGGTTGCAAGTGTAAACCAAGGTAGTAGAAGTCTTTGAGAAGGTGGTATTTCAGTCATCTCTGAAGAAAGTGCAGGAAGGAGCCATGGAGATAACTGAGGGTGAGCAGCGCAGGCAGAGGGACAGCAAACACAAAGACTCTGAGGGGGAAGCATGCTGGATATGTGCACAGCATAATGCGGAGTCAAGGTAGCTGGAGCAGGCTAAGGCAGAAGAAGAGGAGCAGGAGGGAGGTCAGAGTGGGGGGAGACTGAACTAGATCACTTAAAGCCTTGGAGACCAGTTGAGGTCTTTGGCTTAGCCTGTGGGTTGGGGAGCCATTTCTTGCTCTGACAAGTTATATGCCCAAGCGTATGTTGTGGAAGAATCAACGGAAATGTCAGGTTGATAATATAATGCAGTGGGCAAGGATGGAAAGTAAAGTCTTAGGAGACTATTAAAGTGGTTGTGTTTCTGAAGAGGGTGAGAGACAAGGAGGGTGTGAGGAGGCATTAGGTCCCGGCTACATTTTGAAGGCAATAACAACAGGGTTTCCTGAAGGAATAGATGTGGATGAGATAGAAATAGAAGAATCCAGGATTCTTGATCTGAGCAAGAGTGGGTGAGGCAGCTGGTACAGCAGGCTTTGCTGGGGAGATGATACGGTATTCGTAGAAATGGTCTTAGAAATGCTGATTTGGAGATGCACACTAGGCATCCAAGTAGAATTAATGAGTAAGAGACTGAAGTGTGCACGTGAAGTTCAGTTGATAGGTTAAGGCTGGAGATCTGAACTGGGAGTTCTGCAGTGTATAGGGGCTTATATTTATAGGTTGAGTTGGAGGAGATCCCCTGTGGAGTGAGCATTGACAGAGAGGGGCCTATCTGGAGCCAGCAAAGGAGGCTGAGGGGAGAACCCAGCCACAGGGGAGGTGGTGTGGTCAGATGGTGTGACCATCTAATGTGGTCAGTCTTAGAGGTCCAGTACCCAGACAGGAGGGAGTGAACAATGGGGTTGAATGCTGCCCACACATCTGGTGTCTTTGGTGACATGTACAAGAGTAGTCTCAGTGTTGGTGGGAAGACATTTCTGATTGGAATGGGTTCAAGGAAGAAGGGAGGGCAAGAACTGGAGACAGATCATATAGGCAACTCTTTTGAGAAGTTTTGCTACAAAAGGGTGAAGAGAAATAGTATAGTATCTCATAAGGAAAAGTGGGAACAAGATGAATTTTTGCTGATTGGGGAAAAAATAAGAATATATTTTTATAGTAATGGTCTGTGTTCAGCTGAATGTATTGACTTATTAGAGTCTCTCTCTCTCTTTTTTTTAACTTAATACATTTGTTATACTACTTCATTCCATGGGCGTGTCTTCCCCTCCCCTCAGTAGATCCAAAGAGCCTTTATTCCTCTGGGAGACACATAGTAAGACATCCTTGAGCTCCGGTTTTGTTCATCTGTTCATTGGGCTCATGTAAACATATGGCAGTGCTCAACGGGTAAACCTGTTCTCTTACTTTGTTCATTATAATATTTGATTGTTGTATTCCACTGGGTAGCTATGAAGGCTATTTTGAATGTACTGTTATTGAATTTGTTATTCAATTTACAGGACAGTGGGAGGTGTAGAATCGTTCCTTGGGGAACAAGTTAGACCTCTCATTCTGGATTTTCCACTCCAGAAGTAAGTCTTCCCCTTCAGAGCTGAATGACTGAGATCAATTAATTTGTGGTCAAAAACATGCTCATGAGTCCTGAGTTTGCTCTTAGGCTCATCCTGTCTACTTATTACATAGCGAGGCTGTCCTTTTACCTGTGCTATTTCAAGGTCAGGAGTTTGACCTTGGCAGCATGCGTGGACTCTCCGTGATCTGACATATGCAAGAGCTTGCTTGTTCCAGCTTGGAGCCCTGTCCCATTACTGGACATCCCTTGAGCTGGCTGAATTCCTAGGCATGATTTTTATTGATAGGGACTCCTTAATACACATCACAGACCATCCAGGACTCCTTAATACAGATCACAGACCATCTTACATATGTTCACTGTAGCATGATTCTTGGGATAACCACAGCACACATTTTTATTTTGAAATACAAGTAGGCTTTAACAAGGAATTGTTTTAGCTCTCTTGGGGGAAGAAGTGCCAGTATCTCTCATCCAAAGATTTCCCTAGGGAGGGCTGGCAGAGGAGGGTCTGTCAGGCTCTGGGTCTGTACATTGTCAGACCCCATGGGTCTGTTTTCACTGCTCCTGAGGAGGTAGACAGGAACTTTACAGAGCTGCGGCATGGCAAGTGAGATGACCCCCCAACTGTCCAGAGCCTCCATGTGGGATGCTACAGACTGCATGTTTGTGTCTCTCCAAATTTATATGTTGAATCACTAATTGGGTTTAGATGAGGTCATGGGGTTAAAGACCCCATGATAGATTTAGTGCTCTTGTAATAAAAGGAAGAGCTCAGCACCCTCCCTCACAGTGAGATGGTGACCATGAAGAGGGCACTCCAGACAGACACTGAATCTGATGGCACCTTGACCTTGGACCTCTAGCCTCCAGAACTGTGAGAAATAAATATTTGTTCTTTAAGTTATTGAGTATATAGTATTTTGTTACATCAGCCCGAAATGGCTACAACAAGGAGGAATGCTTTTTTCTCCATTAAGTCAAAGTTCAGGGAAAGAAAGCACCTTTCACCCAGCCAGGGTCTTATGGATATAATTAAAAATTAGCTCCCTTAACATAGGACCCCACTTGAAAGGGCTCTGCTGGGACAAATCTGGGGCAGTTTGAGTACCCAAACAGATAAGGATAGGAATAAAGTATAAAAAGTAAGAATCCATTATACCATGCTTATAATAAATAGATAAACCAGTAAAGAAACAAATCTGGGAGGAAGGAAGTTTCTTGCTTACATTTGAATGCTGAGTACTGATTGGTAAAAGTGGAGGAGGTACTGGATTGGGAAAAATCATAATTTTGCAGTCATCACAATAAGGATTGAATCAGGTTAAAGTTAACAGTAGGTGCAAAATCCAGGGATAGATCTGATGAGGAAGAGGATATCTGCCTGGTTTTAAACTATTTCCCCATAAATTTCTTCTAAGTAGCAGGAGAAACAAAAGTGACTACAGTGGATAAATCCAACAACTTATTGACTGAAATCACCTTGATCAAAGTGAACATTACCAAGGAGACTGGGTGGTCACAGCACCCTATAGAAGTGATACCCCAAAAGGCAAATTTGCTTCCATGGTGTTCTCACCAGAAGAACATGACCCAAGTCTAATGATCAGAAAACCCCAAACGAGGAATTGCATCAAAAATTGGCATCAAAAATGCTGACATCAGAGTGACAGGAAGGCTGATGAGCTGCCCCAGAGTAGAGGAGAATGGGAAGACAGTACAGGTAAGCACAGATCTTGACCAGATCCTGTACTTGGATGGGGGGGGGAGGTGTTCTAACAGACATGACTGGGTCAGTTGACAATGTTTGAATGGACAACACGCTAGACAGAAGAATTATATCAATAGTAAACTTACAAAAGTTCATGAGTGTGCCATGGTCATGTATAAGAATGTCCTTTTGTTGAAAAATAAGCTCTGAATTGTTTTAGGGTATAGATACATGAGTTTGCAACCGACTCTGGAACAGTTCAGAAATAGTGATGATGGATGAATGGATGGATAGATGAATATAGATAGAAATTACGTAGATAGGCAGATAGAATGATAAAGCAGATGGAGAAGAATATTGACAATAGGGAGAAGGGTTTATGGGAGTTCCATGCACTACTTCAATTTTTATGTAAGTTTGAAATTGCTTCCAAAGAAAAGTTAAAGATCCTTTGTTGAAGGCTTGATTGATCCACATTCATGCAGAATTTATTCAGCATTGGTTTCCCATGCAGTGACCCATGCAGACAGAAACCTGGTTCTCAGGAAGCTTCTGCTCTAGGGGGAGATGACAGAAGAGAGGAATACACAGTGAGCCCCAAGAAGGTGTCAGATGGTAATCGATGTTCAGAGAAGGGAAACTGTGTCATAAGGTGGTGATGGGGATCAATTGGAGGGGTCCTGTTTATACTGGGGGGCCATAGAGAGAATGATAACCTGATTGAGGGAAGGAGTTGGTCCTATATCTGCCCAGGGAAGAACTTTCCAGGCTGAAGGAACAGCCATTTCAGAGGCCCATTGTCAGGAGGGAGATGGCGTGCTTGAGGAACAGAAAAGGACATTGTGACTGGCAGTTAGGGACAGGGACAAGGAGTTGGTCCCTGGAGCAGGGCCGGACCATCTAGGGCCTTGTTGGCCATAGTAGGGAGCTTTGATTTGATTCTAAATAGGAGAGGGATCCAATGGTTGGTTGGAAGAATGGAAGCGACATTGACGAATTCATGTTTGGAGAGATCACTCTGGTTACCTCATGGAGTTTACTTGTAGGTAGACGCTGCTGGGGGAGGAAACCTCCATGAGGGACCCAGGAGGCAGCATCATCTCTAGCCCGCACTGGTGTGAACATCTATGGGAGTCCAGGGTGTCTATATGAGCACACTCTCTCTTTTTTGTCTTTAATACTAAAACAGATCTTTAGTGCAGTTACTCTGTGCTTCTCGGCAACTCTAAAAATTGACCAGATTTCTTTTTCCAGCATTACTTTGACACATGCCAAGAATGACAAAAATGTATCTCTCTCCAATTTTTTTTTTTTTTGCTCTTGAGCTACTTTCAGGCCTGAGTGTTGGGGAATAATAAATAGAAACCCAGAACATGACTAAAGAGGCCCCATTCCACAGGAAGAAAACCACTGTGAGGTTCCAAAGAAGTATTTGGGGGTTTCACCAGAGCTCCAGAAGTAGGAGGGAGTAGTCAAGGGGACATCAGCCCTGTGACCACTCTGGCATTATCCAGAATACTGTAGAAGAAATAAAGACTGTAGTTTTTCTTGCTCATGGTTTCCCACCACTGCTTTTGCTGTCTGCCACAAGCCATCCTTTCTGGAGTTTGGAACTCTGTAGTCTAGGGAGGACACTGAGTAGCCCTGTTTTGCTTCCCAGTGTCCAGTGAACTGTGATTTTTCTTTAGCAGACTGAAGAGGCCCAGAGGTCAGGTTCTTGTAGCTCTTAGGTGTTTTGTTGAGGCACCATCCTGACAGAAAGCAGAAATGTGAGGCTCAGGGAAAGGGTTCTTCAATGCAATGATTGATTCTTTAAAGAGTAGGCAGACTCTTTGTAAGACTCTCATAAGACCCCAAATGTGTGTGTATGTATGTGTGTGTGTGTCTAGGTCTGGGTGGATGCACGGTGGGACAGTAGATGTCCCTAGAAAAACACTGACCTGTGATATCAACAATTCTGGTAGATCTTCTTTAGAATGTGTTTAGCTGCTCTAAGACACCCTTGCAGTACACCATGAAGCTCAAATTAGGGTCTGGGGAGCAGATTCTGGTGGGTCACCTGGGTGGCTCAGTCATTAAGTATCTGCCTTTGGCTCAGGTCATGATCACAGGGTCCTAGAATTGAGCCCCACATCGGGGTCCCTGCTCGGTGGGAAGCCTGCCTCTCCTTCTCCCGCTCCCCCTGCTTGTGTTCCCTCTCTTGCTGTGTCTTTCTCTATCAAAAAAATAAATAAAATCTTTTAAAAAAATAAATAAATGGCCCAAACAGATTCAAAGTCACTGGGGGAAGGTGGGAGACTTGGTCTATTGCAAAGAACAGTGTGGGAAGAGGAGGGAAGTATTTTACCAAAGTGGTTTGTGGCATCACTAAGAATCAGAGAACTAGGGAGGAATGGAATTTTTAAAAAAATACATTTTTGTGTTTGAATTTGCATTTTGTTGAGCAAACAAAATGTTCCTGAGTCCAGTCTTTGTGATTTTTTTTTTGCAGTATAAATAGATAAATTGATAATTGAACATGGTAATTTTTTTGAAAACTAGAAAGGAAGAAAGCAAAACTAGTATAACTATTTCTTATTCTTTTTCTGTATGCTCAGTGATAGTAAATTATCCTTCAGTGAATGTGACTTTGAATTTTGTATGTAGCCATCAGGTCATCGAGCAGGAATAATGTGTGTGAGAGAGCTGACTGACTATTACCATTTTGGAGAAAGAAGACAAGAGAGATAGTTGTACAACCCTGTGAATATACTAAAACATGTTGAAGTACACACTTTAAATAGGTGAATTGTATGATATGTTAATTATATCTGAATACAACTGTTAGGAAAAAATAGCCAAAGAGAAAACTATGAAGAAATCAAATTTCTGATGAGCACTCATCATTTCCGTGGGACTTGGACCACTTATTTTAATGATTTAATATGGGCCCAAAGGTCCTTAAGCCAGCTGTGGGAAAGCTTTCAGAACCAGGGGAATATTACCTTCTGTATTCTCAATGAGGTCAAATGTCTTTGGAGGATGGTTCGGTTTTTGGAAACAGCTAAAATGACTCAAAGGTAAAATTAGCAATTAAGCAAATGATGAAGCTGAGAGAAGTAGCAACACAGTAAAAATAAAAATAATAAAGAATGCTATAAAGTAAGATGACAGACATTTCCTTTTGGGAACGCCCATTTATTGACTCCACCAAGGACCATCTTTTTCGCCAGTAAAATTAGCAGGTTTTCAAACACCAACATTGTAGGCTAAGGGAAATGTGACTGCCTTACTATTTGTGAACGACTGTAGTTAATTGTCTTGGTTGGGTTCCTCCGGAAGCCAGCCCGGTGAAGCCAGTGAGGGGAGTGTTCATGGCAGGTGATCACTGTGGGCATCTGGGACTCCCTGTCACCAGGAACATTCCTCAGAGTCGCCCAACCTAGGAAGTTGGGGTGTTTGCCCGCTGATTCTCATCTGTCACTCATTGAGAGCTGCTTCTAGGAGTATTTGTTGTCTAGAATTTGTTTGCTGGAGTACCCTGCAGTTAGGCTGAGTGTGCTCTTCTAGAGAGAAACACACCACTCAGGCAGAGTTGGAATTATTAGTAGCATCTACTATTTAAGTCTAAATCAGTCTTGTTCCATAGCTTCTTCTTCAGCGATGGACATGTTCTGTAAGCTGGACTGTATAGTAAGATACCCTCTAGACACTTTGAAAAATGACTGATGTGGCTTGGGCTTGCTTCATTTCCAAAGCTTCATTTCGTAGCTTCTTTCTACCAAAGGTAAAGATTGTATATTAATTGTCTTCTTTATAAAGCTAAACAGCGATATCTGAAGATATTCAGGGACTTGACTTTAATAATTCATACAGGTGAGATGAGATGTCTGCATCTTATCTGCATGATGTCTGCAGTGGCCAGTGTGGCTAGTGGCTACCAGCCCGGGCAGTGTAAGTCTAAATAGAATATTAGAAAATGAATCTCTCAAAGTCTCCTAGTCTCAAAGTCTCAAAATTAGGTATCAAGAGGACTAGAATAAAATGAGTGGTACATTTTATCTAAAGATGTATTTTGATGGACCCTTAAGTCTTTAGTCTTTGCGCTTTGGCTGAACAGATTTTCAGCTGCTCTTAGCTGATAGGTAGGATTCTGTGTGCTCAGCCAGAGATAATTGCTAATTAATGCAGTTCACGTTTTTTCAGTGCCTGCTGTAGGAAAGTTCTATGTCTCTGCATCCTAGCTCTGAACATAGAGAGGGGGGACTAACATGCTATAGAGCCTTCAGTGATAGGACTCTATGACTCAGTCCAGGTCAAGACTGCTCAGATGAATATTGTTGCAAGGAGGTTAATGGAATTAGCCCTTTGGTTTGATACTTACAATTGAAACAGAGTCATTTGGTGTCATGCTTGTAATTGAAACAGGGAGTTAGGCAATTTTGTTCGTCTTTTTTTGCTTCATTATATTGACCAGCTTTTTTCTTTGGGGATGATATGTTTGAAGATATCAGATCACTGGATTATAAAGGCATTCAGAAGATTATTCATACCTGTGTCTGAAAAGAAGCCTGAATCATCTGCAGTTAATTGTTATTGAAAACAGTCAGCGGCATTGTAGAACGTAAATGACAGACGTGTGGGACACCTGACTTAAACTGCGTTTTTTTCTCCCTTCCTTTGCCCGAGGCAGACATGGCTAATCAATCACAGGGGTCTTTCTTGTGGACCTGAAATACAGCCTCTGGGTCTTTTCATAAGACAATGTTCCTGGCATATACTGCAAGTCAACCAAGATTAGCATGTTCAGTAAGAAAATGAATCATTTCTCTCCTACCTGATAGAAAAGAGTGGGCGATTCAGGGTTCACTTACACATACAGAACTTTAATTCACAGTTGTTGTTTTTTTTTTCTTTTTGACCGTAGGGATTCAAAGTACTAACATTATAATCTATTATGCACCACCCTCCCCCTCCACCCGCACCCCTGGCCCTATCCCTTAGGCCGGGGCTCAGCAAACTATCTCTGTTTTTGTAAAGAAGATTTTACTGTTTGTGTTGTCTGTGGCTGCTTTTTTGGTACAATAGTATGTTTGAGACCGTATGGCCTGCAGAGCCTAAAATATGTACTGTCTGCTCCTTTATAGAAAAGGTGATGCCATATTAGACTCTTCTTCTGACTTTTGTACAAGGAGAAAACCTCTCCTTCCTGTTGGCACAGGAACAGTTAGATGAGCCTATGCTTGTCCCCTCCTGCACTGGGCGAAGCTGGTGAAGCTTATTGCTTGTGCAGCTTCCAATCCGTAAAATGTATGTGAACTTGATATGTGGCCAGGGTGCAAACTCAAACTTGTTAACCCTAGAACACCATAATTAATTACAGAAATAGAACTCTGTAAGCACACACTCCGTGAGGGTGTAAACTTGGGATAAGTTGGCTTTGGGGTCACCGTTTGGATCTGCCACTTCGTGTGTGCCCTTGGTTGAGTTAGCCTCTTTGAGTGTCTGTTTCCTCATCATTAATACGATAGCATTAAATCACAGTCCTTGTTGTGGCTGTAGAGATAACACTGCAGTGAGGATGAAATAAGAAAATTCACTAAAACATGTTATTCTAATGCCTTGCACATATTCATAGTCTGTAAGTTGTAGCTCTTCTTGCAGCAGCATGTTTTAATAAATAAGGGAATGGACTAGGAGAATGGTCTTCTTTAGAACAAGCTTATATCTGCCGTGTGAGAATCTTGAGAAAGAGTCTCCATTCATATTTTGGGACCCCTACTGTATCACTTGGCTATAGCTGTGTAACAAGCCATTCTAAAACTCAATTGTTTAATACAAAGAGCATTTAAAGATTTTATTTATTTATTTAAGAGAGAAAGAGAGAGAGAGAGAGCACCCACACGTGCAAGCAGGGGGAGAGTCAGAGGGAGAGGGATAAGCACGCTCCCCGCTGAGCAGGGGGGTCTGATGTGGGACTCCATCACAGGACCCTGGGATAATGACCGGAGCCTAAGGCAGATGCTTAACTGACTGAGCCACCCAGCTGCCCAATAATAAGCATTTTCTATGGCTCATGAGTCTGTGGGCCAGCTGCATAGTTACGCTGGATTAGGATCAACTGATCTCAGCTGAGTAGGTCCATGTGCATGTGATCATTGGTAGTCAGCGAAGGCTGGGTGGGGGCTGCTGGACGAGGATGGTCTCATGTTGTCTTGACACCTATGCTGAGAAGTGGCACAGCATCATTTCCACCATATTCTTTCATCCCATCAAGTCATAAGGACATCCCACATTTAAAGGATAACCCTACCGAAAGATGGAATGAGCTGAAACATCTGATTGCAAGAAGCATGGAGAGGGATGAATGAAGAACTGGGGCTTTTTTGTTTGTTGGTTTGCGATTGATCTATCATGTGGGCTATTTCAAGATGATAAAAAATAAATCAAGAAATTGCAGACATCGTGCCTTTCATTCACATGAATTTTCAAAGTCGAGGATCCACGTATTTGCACCTACTACTATTAAGCTTCATAAAGAAGACAATGAATTTACAATTTTTAGCTTTGAGCGAAGCTAGGAAACAAAGCTTTTGATTAGGAAGTTCCACGTGACAAACCCAGGATTTTCCTCGCCACATCATTTTTGCTACGGACTTTGGCCAATGGAGCCTTTGAAGGGACAGGATGTTAATCTGGGGCTTGCCTCCCACAGTTTGTCATGTAATCGAGTCGGCAGTCCTCAGGGCCTGTTGGCTGGTCATGTGTCAGTTTTCTGTGACATTTTAGTAAGCACTGCAGTCCTTGAATTCTTTTATGAAGGAGCCATCAAGCCCCCTGCTTCTCAGACTTACGGAATTCCCAGATGTAGCCTCTGGGTGCCATTGCCACTGAGGCCACTTGGGAAGGGAAAACCGTGACTGGACAGTGCACTGCCTTGGCCTCTGGGGTCAGGCCACCGTGGATGCCTTGGTGGTTTGATCTCACTGACTATTCAATTTCAGTTTGGGGTTGGACTCACTAACTGTTGAAGACATGAGACGTTCAAGAACCTGGGCTCTGGAGCCCAACCAAATGTGGACACCTGGCTCCATCACTATAGCTGTTACCTTGAGCAAGATGCTGAGCTGGAGAGTGGCAGGTTTTACATGAATATGATGGGAACATCATGGTACTTACAGTGTGGGGCTGTAGGATGACACAAGCTAAAGCTCACGAAGCCTCTGACTTCAGTTTGTGGAATAAACACTCAGTTGGTGACAGCTCCTATTATCAAGATTATTTTTAGGGGTCTCACTCCACTGTAGCATGAGCCCCTTGGTGATTTTTGAGTCTGAGTTACTTGCCATTTTTGCCTCTTGGAAGGGGTCTTCACCACCTTTCTCCGGCTGGCTCTGGAAGGCCCAGTTTGAGTGGAAACATCCGTGGGTTGCCATGAAGATGTCATTTTGATTCGCACGGGGAATTTCCACATTTCGAAGGGGATAGCTTCTCCGCAGCACAGGGACCCTTGCCAAGCTTCGAAAGAGCTATAAACTTGCTGAATCGTGGAAAGGCATTCTTGGACACAGAGCTTCCAACAAACCAGACCCTGTTTGTAATTAATTTGAATGTTTCCAGAGCTTCATGTTATACCCTCCCTGTTGTATTTCCATGGGGAGTTCATTGGGCCGTAGCTACTATGGTTCAGAAAACCATGCACAGCCCTCATTTTATCATGTGGGCTACGTTTTAATGGAGGGCAGTGATTTTTTTTTTTTTTTTGTCTCCAGGTACTGGTTTTCATTTGTCTTTTTTTACATGTTCAGCATCTGTGTGGCTGTCTGCCCTGCAGAATGGAGCTTGTAAATAAATACACTTGATGAGGGATACCATGAGAATATTCATTCATAAACTATCTCTGAGTCCATATAACAATTTATAGGAGAACAGAATGTCAGTTCACTTATTTAGTGGTTCAGAAATTCTGCTATTTGCTGTTTTATGAGGAAGAGAGATAGGAATGGGTTAGGAAAACTGAATCTAAGGTATGGCAGTGTTGGGAGAAGCAGAAATTCTTAAACAAATACTGGAGTTCACATTTCACTTGGCTCCCACGTGGTGTTCCAGAAAGACCCCACCCTGACCTACCTGCTGGGTAGAACTGTGTTCTTAACTCAGGGCTGTGAGGTTTGCCAAGTGCTGAGGGCTGAGGGCCAGCAACCAAGAGCAGAGAAGAGGACAGAGCTGATCTGGGGATGACCCTTGGCAGGTCCTGGCCATGAGCCGGGTCACTTGGCTGCAACTCTGAGTTAGTGACACTTGAAGTGTGTGATCAATCATGTTTAGGCAACAGTAGATTGGGTAGAGGGAAGCAGAGGAGTTCCAAGTGGAAAAAAAGGTGAGTTTTGTATAATCTCCACAGGAATTTCTTGTGATGGTTTGTGAAGCAAGGGATTTTAACAAACTGATGTTCTAGCCAGGGCCTCCCACCCTTGCATGCTTTTCGCAGCCTGTCTCTGTCAGTGGGACTTGGGGCATGTGCCCGACCCCCAGGTGGGGGGGTGCTGGCCTCAGATCTTTAGGTTTGGGAGAATGTTATTTGTTGAATTGTATCTCCCTGTCAAATAGATATGCTGGCTTCCTAATCCCTAATACCTAGGTATGTAGTCTTATTTGGAGATGGGTTTTTTTTCAGAGGTGATCAAGTTAAAATGTCATTGTGGTGGGCCTTAATGCAGTGTGATAGGTATCCTTGTAAAATGGGGGCATCTGGACACAGACACACTCAGGAAGAATGCCATGTGAGGATGAAGAAAGGGATAGAGGTGAAGATTCTCCAAGCCAAGGAACAGATTGGCAGCAGATCACCTGAAGCGAGGCAAGCAGCGTGGAACAGGTTCTCCCTCAGAACCTCCAGAAGAATACACTCCGCCAACACCATGATCTTTGACTTCTAGCTTCTAGGGCTGTGATATAATAAATCCAGATTATTTAAGCTACCCCATTTAGGGTACCTTGTTGAGGCAACCCTAGCAAACAATACAGCTAGCGCTGGGACAGAGGGCATGGATATTCTCACCCATTGCTGCATTGTTCCGCTTAGCCCCACCTCCACCCCCCCACCCCTGCCCTGCAGCCTGTGCAGGGAGCACAAGTGGTGGGGGGTGAGCAGTGAGGGGCTGGGGGACCAGGGATTTCCAGGTCCTCTCAAACGAGGCTGGGTACCACTTGGCAACTGAGACTTGTGTATTTCTAATAAATACCCAGAAATAATGTGATGAGGTTCTGATTTCTGCTTCTTGTCATCTAGATTTTCTGTTTATAATAATAATAATAATGTAAAAAGTGCAGTTGTAAGGTGTGATTCAGTGAGGGGGTTGTCAGTGCATTGGATACTTGGGATGCAGGCCACACTTAGTCTTCACTCCCGCTGAATGAGGGTCTTATGGGCCCTTTTTTTGAAGGGGAGCTGAGGCTCCAGCGGGTAAGAGGACTGGCACAAGGTGAATGATAGGACCAGAATCTAGTCTGGGACCCTGGACTTGCAGGGTTGAGGACCTCCCCACTGTTCTGTAGGATGAAGGCACTCTTCCCCGGCTAGGGTCACCTGGAGAATTCTGAAGGTACTAATGCTTGGGTCACTCCCAGAGGGCCTAATGTAATTGGTCTGGGCAGTTGGTCTGTCCATGGGTAATTTTCAAATCTCCCAGCTTGAGAGATGCAGCATGATAGGCAAACCAACAAGGTAGGTTAGGTTGAAAATTTTAAGTTAGCTTATGGAGATGTTCTCACCAAAATTGCTGAGAATCACTTGTAAAATTTTTCCTTGAATGTAGATTCTTGGACCCCACCAAGCACACTAATGTAGAATTGCTTGGAGTGGAATATGGGCATCTGCATTTTATGAATGCTCCAAAGGTTATTCAAAGATAATACAGGTTTGGGTTCTAGAATTTGTTCTAGAGGGGTGCTGGGCCATGAAGGGCTGTTACCTTCCCAGAAAGCTGGTGCTCTAACATCCTACCTAGTGACCTAGGGAGCATGGCCATCTGTTCACTTCAAACACTCTAAAAGTAGATATTACCATGTCATGCTAGAAAGGCTCCAGGGCTTAAAGATAGAGTAAATATGCCTTCCCTCAGTGACTGGGTGAAACTCTGCTTCACCCAGGAACCTTGCTTTGGAATTTTGCAGCTTTGTGTCCAAGCCCGCCAAATGGATGCAGTTTCCATTCCATAAGAAAGCCCTTGAAGGCAGCCTTTTTGAAGTCAAGTGGCAGGTTTCTTTATTCTACAAATGAAGAACCTCAAGCCCATAGATGGCGTGGCTTTCATCCAATCCCTGTGAAGAAAGGTGGGTGTAGAACTGGAGGCTCTTAATGCCCGCTGTGACATTTTTCTCTGTGTCTCTGTGTTCCTGACCCTTCACCATCTAGCTGCAATTCACTGGCCACATCTCTAAGAGCTCTGTGTTCTGGATTGGGCCCTTCCTGCAGGAGTCACAGGAAAGCTGTTTTTGGTGAGGAGCTGTACTAGAACCTGGGGGAATCTGCCCAACAGGAGAAAAGCATACTTCACACTTTGTGGCTTTGGGCAGAGGGAGTCCATGTTCCCATTCAGGATGTTCTGTAGCATGAACAATACGGCCTTCACTGGAAGGTTGCCCACACCACCTGAAGAACCTCCTGAGTCTGCATCCTATAGATCTGAGCATGTCATCTTGCACGTTTCAGGGATCTACTGGGGTGGTTCACTGTTCCCTGTGGGAAGATAGCATCATGTAGTGGAAATGAGCACAACACTTGGGCTTGGGTAAGTTCTTGGTTAAGTTCCAGCTCCACCCCTTAGCTGCACTGGATAAATTCATTTCACTCTCTGGGCTTCCATTTTCTCATCTCTAATAATAATCTTTAAAGCTTTATAAAAAATTAGTTATTACTATTATTGGAATGTTAGTCTGCATTAGCTTTATATAGAAATGCAAGGTAGGACACCAATGTTGGTTTGTACCTACAAGAACAATTAAGTACCAGTTTCTATTTGGGGGCCTGGTTTTCTCTTGCCATCCTCCAGATGATTTAGTAATATAAAGCCTCATATAGTGAATTAGGCTGATTAGCTCCCTGTCCTCCCAAAGCTTGAAATCCAAGACTTAAAATATTGGTCATGGCAAAAGTGACTGGGCCATCAGCCAGACCAAATTCATTAATTCGTCATATCATTCCTATCTTGTCAAAGTGCTGTGGGAACCTGGCACAGATCCATGACACCTATACCCTGCCCAGGTACCCATCATGATAAGTTTGGGCTGAGCTGGTTATGTTAATCTTTGGAAGTCAATTAGATCCAATTAGATAAATGATTGTATTCAATTATAAACCAATTACAATTGGGATATTGGGTAATGATTAAAAATCAGGTTGCTGGGGTGCCTGGGTGGCTCAGTCAGTTGAGTGTCTGTCTTCTGCTTGGGTCATGATCCCAGGTCTCTGGGATCGAGCCCTGTGTTGGGCTCCCTGTTCAGTGGGGAGTCTGCTCCTCCCTCTCCCTCTGCCACTCCCCCTGCTTGTGAGCTCTCTCTCTCTGTGTCAAATAAACACATTTTTAAAAATCTGTTAAGAATGGGTTTCTTGTGGCTGAAAGAAGATATTTTTATTTTCATCTTTGTATCTGTTGGCATTTTTCAAGAAAATGCTACTTCAGCCTAATGAATGTAGCTTCACAGAAGTAACACTTGAGTCTTTTTAAAAATTTTTTTAAAATTTTTTCAGTGTTCCAAGATTCATTGTTTATGCACCACACCCAGTGCTGTATGCAGTATATGCCCTCCATAATACCCACCACCAGCCTCACCCATCCCCACAATCCTCTCCCATCTAAAACCCTCAGTTTGTTCTCAAAGTCCACAGTCTCTCATGATTCATCAAGAAATGGTCAGAAGACATGAACAGACACTTCTCCAATGAAGACATACAAATGGCTATCAGACACATGAAAAAATGTTCATCATCATTAACCATCAGGGAAATTCAAATCCAAACCACACTGAGATACCACCTTACACCAGTTAGAATGGCAAAGATTAACAAGACAGGAAACAACAAATGTTGAGTTGGGTCTTAATGGATGTGTAGGAGTTTGAAAAGGCAGAAGGACTATCTTGAGAAATGAGAATACCATTTGTGGAGGCATAGAAGAATGAAATCTTATGGCCTGTTCTGGAAATGGTCAGCGGTTAAGGCTGGACCATGTGGTCAGACATTTAGGGTTCGCACCAAGTTCTGGCTAGAACAAAGAGAAAGACTAGGGAACTTTGAGAAACAATGTTGGATAAGTTCATTGAAGACAGATCATGGAGGACCTCATAGGCCTTGTGGTAGATTTCTCACTCATAAAGGAAAGAGGGATTAGGATGTGATTTTACTGGTGTTCTATGCTTGGTAAAAGTGTTGGAGCATAAGGAGCTTTGCCCCTGCCATGTTTTTCAAAGTTGTTGGGTCCTGGACCTCACCTGTAGCCAAAACTGATATGGAAGTGTTTTGGATCTCTATTTTCCACAGGCATGGAAATAAGCCCTGATCTCTGACCCTGGAAAGAATCACGGTGGATGTTACTTCTGAGCATTGGTTTCTGGGTTGGGGATAGCAGCTGAGTATCTGTGGACACCTGCTCCTCCAGTGAATAAATGGGAGCAGTGAACTTGTTGAGGCCATTGCAAAGTGTATGGCTTCATCACTTAAATAAATTATTTGCCTTTTAATTTTTTTAATTTAATTTTTTACTACTTCATTATTTCTGAAGCTTAATAATATGGTTGAAACATATACCTGGTTGTGTTTTTAGTGGAAACACCATGCCGTTTCTGAACAGTGTATACAAGCATTCTGATTCTTAATTTCTACACCCATAGATAGAACATACGTACATACATACATACATACAGACAGACAGACATGGTTTGGTTTTGGGTTGGGTTTCCCAAAAATCAGACCCTGAGAGTAGGATTTAACTAGTTTATTTGGAAAATGACCAAGCACCACTGGTACAGGAGTGTGATGTGAGACAGGCAAGGGACAGAAGTTAATAAATAGATGGAGCCCTGGGTGTGGTGCATAAACGATGAATCTGGGAACACTGAAAAAATAAAAGTGAATTTTAAAAAAGAAGCTAATAAATGAAGTAATAATAAGTAGGTAACTTTCTGGGTAATAGGGGCTTCACCCTAGGGAACCACTGGGAACCTACATGGACTACATGCTAGATTGATATCCTCAAGTGGTGAGGACACCAGAGAGCATTTAAATGAACTCCTGTATACCATTGGTTGAAGGTTACTTCTGGGAGAATTAACTCCCCAGCACTCCTGATCTTTTCCACATAATGGGCCAAACATGCTCTATGGCCAGAGAAAGCCCTCAGAAACAGAAGACTGAGTGCCAAGGGAATATCGGTAGAGGACCCATTACTCCATGTCACATAGAAGGTTTAACAATAAAAGTCATGCTGATAAACTAGATATCTTTTCCCTAAGATCAGGAACAAGTCAAGGATGTCTCCTTTCACCATTTCTATTCAACAGCCTACTGGAAGTCCTAGCTAATGCAATAAGATAAGAAAAGGAAATAAAAGGCATACAGATTGGGAAGGAAGAAATAAAACTGTCTTTATTTACCAATGTCATGATTGCCCATATAGAAGATCCTACAGAATCAATAAGAACTCGTGGAACTAGTAAGTGATTATAGCCAAGTTGCAAGATACAAAAGTCAAGTGCTTTCCTATATACCAGCAATGAATAATTGGAATTTGATATTAAAAATACCATTTACATTCACAGAAAAACAATGAAATACTTACTTATAAATCTAACAAAATGTGGAAGATCTATAGGAGGAAATCTAGAAAACTCTGATGAAAGGAAACAAAGAACTAGATACATGCAAGGAGAGATATTCCATGTTTATGGATAGGAAGATGCAGTAGTGTTAAGATGTCAATTCTTCCCACCTTGATCCTGACTAGCTTCAGTGCCATCCTAGTAAAAATCCCCACCAGTTAGTTTGTGGATATCAACAAGATGATTCTAAAGTTTACATGGAGAGCCAAAAGACCCAGGATAGCCTACTCAGTGTTGAAAGAGAAGTTGAAAGAACTAAGTTGGAAGACTGACACTATGGCACTTCACCCTTATTTTAAAGCTAAATTCATTAAGACAGTGTGATACTCTGCCGAAAGGAGCACAGTGTGTGTAACTCCTAAATAAACAAATATTTATATAAATAGATTTCTGTGTATTTTTTTAAGAAAGTGTGATATTGGTGAAGGAATATAAGTAGATTGATAGAACAGAATGGACAGCCCACAAATTGGAGGCAACCAAGATGTCCTTCAATATGTCTGTGGATAAGCAAATTGTGGTATATCCATACAAATGGAATATTATTCAGCAATAAGAAGAAAGGGGCTGTCAAGCTACAAAAAGACATGGAGGAACCTTAAAAGCATATTGTTAAGTGAAAGAAGCTAGCTTGAAAGGGCTACTTACTGTATGATTCCCACTATATGACATTTTGGAAAAGGCAAAATAATGAGAAAGTAAAAAGATCAGTGGTTCCCTAGGACTCCAGGGACTAGAGGCTGGGACGTATAAATGGGTGCAACCTTTAACCATCTATATGAGATTTCTTAGGGTGGGCGTTCAGGGGTGGCTCAGTTGGTTAAGCATCTGACTCTTGATTTTGGCTTAGGTCATGATCTCAGGGTTTTGAGACTGAGCCCCATGTTAGGCTCTGCATTGGGCATGGAGCTTGCTTAAGATTCTCTCTCTCCCTCTGCCTCTCCCCCACTCTGTCTCTAAAAAAATATATAAATTAAAATCTTTTAAAAAATGTTTTCTAGGGTGGTGAAAGTATTCTGTGTGATACTCAAATGCTGGATACATGACATTATTTGTCAGAACCCATGGAACTGTATACAACATGGAGAGTGACCCCTTATGTAAACTGTGGACTTTAGATAATTATAAGGTATCAGTACTGGTTCATCACTTGTTACAAATATACCACATTAATGCAAGCTGTTAATAATAGGGGAAACTGGGGTAAGGAGGGGATGTAGGAGAACTCTCAAATGTTGCCTTCCACTCAATTTTTTTGGTAAATCTAAATCTCTCTACAAAACAGAGTCTCTTAATAAAGGAAAAAATAAAGCAAACCATTAAGTAGATTGGTGTTTAAAAATTTTTTTTTAAAGATTTTATTTATTTATTTGACAGAGAACACAAGCAGGGGGAGCAATAGGCAGAGGGGGAGGGAGGAGCAGGAAGCCGGATACAGGGCTCTATCCCAGGACCCTGGGATAATGACCTGAGCCAAAATCAAGAGTCAGATGCTTAACCAGCTGAGCCACCCATCAACCCCTGGAGTTTTAAAAATATTAATATTTGTGACTATAAATTAGCACAGAGCCCTGATTTTTCCCATGAAACAATGATTCTAATGTGAAGACTAAAGGGTGACATTATGGAGGTCAAAGGCACTGAGTTGGGGATGTGTATGGAGCAATAGAAGGCCCCAGGCTTGGGAGTCACTCCTGCCTCAGTCCTGTACCAGCCCGTCTCTTAGCAGCAGCAGCACTTCAGATAAGTGGTACCTCAGCCCCAGATTTGTCATCTTCAAGGTGGGGATGATAAGACCTACTCCGTGGGGTGGTTGTGGAGGTAAAGGGAGGTAATGGCTGTAAAGTGGTTGGACAACTCTATGCACAGAGCTCAGTTGCCTCCCAGTCTCGCCCTGCCTCCAGATCTCTCAGGGTGCTGTACAGAACATTTCATTTTGATTCCATCAAGGGTTGTGCCATCTTTGGCTTATGTTCTGTGGTGAGCATGCCAACTGATGACAGACAGCTACTCTGGCAGGTCACAACAAAGTGGTAATTGACCTTGCCCCCATCCCCCCCATCAGGACATCTGTTCAGGCTCTGCTAGAAGCCAAGGGCTCCCCATGTGGGGTTTCAGTTTTAAACTGCAGCACTCCAAACATTCTTTATGGGCTGGCAAAGGTGTTTCACACTTCAGATGGGCCTCTTGAGGACAGTTTGCTTTCTACAAGGAGGATTGGGAATTCCCAGCTGATGGAAGGTTCTGTTTAGTCTCATTTTGGCACCACAGATAGACTCTCCCATACGTGCATACATTGCCAATTCTGGATGAGCCATCAGTATGTAGCAGGGGGTAAGCTGTACTGTATTGGAGAGTGCAGATAACAGATTATTTCCATCATCTCAGAAAGTTCAGTTGCATAGCACAGGTAAGGAATATTCTGTCTCTCTCACTAGCTGCCCCCACTTTTTAATCCCTTGCATGCATTTGTGCCTTGATGTTAATGCTGCCACCACCCCAGTTCTGGCCCTCAGTACCTATTAACATGTTGACAGACTGTTAGAGTTGTCCTTGAGCAAGTCTGGTGTAATGCTATACATCTTTCTTCTTAGTTGACAGAGTGAGTTCTCTGCTGGGTACTCAAGCCCTTACCAGGACCCCAGCTCACCTGTGACACTTAATTTCCTCCCATTCTCCAACATTCCCCAGAATGTGTGACATGTATGCACCAGGTGCTTGGTGTTTTGGGAGCTCATCAGTCCTCCCCACTCCCCCACCCACACATGCCTCTGTGCTAGGTGTCATTTCACTCTCCACTCTTGGAGTGATCTCCTTCCTCTCCATCTGTCCTAGCCAAAGGCTTCTCCATTATGTGGCACACTTCTCAAATATCACCCATCCCTCAAAGGAGGCTGACATGCTCACCCAAGCAGAGACAGTTTGTCCCTCAGGGAAATGTTTTGGGTTTCCCTTCCTTGTGATGCCTGGCACATCTTGCTTCATGGGAAATCATTTGTGTGCCTTACCCATCCTTACTTCCTCCTGGAAATACACCCCTTTAAGGGCAAGTGCTCTACCCCTTCATTTTGTGGGCTATCCCAGTACTTTGTCAAGCAATGTGTATTTGGTGAATTTTAAGACCCTCCTGCCAAGAAACATTCTCTAAAGTCACTCCTCTGTTTTCTTTCCTAAAGCATCATAGGAACAAACCAACACACTCACACTGTCTCCATGTAGGGAAATCCTGCAGAATCTGTTTCAATCCCTGATCTTTCTGCCTCTGGTCCACCTTTTAGCCACACTGGTCATGCGTCTCCTTTTGCACACTAAGGGGATTATATCATGTACCAGGCACTGTTGATGCCCAGCTTATGTCCCTCCGGCCTTAAAACTTAGGTTTATACTGCCCAAATTTCTCATGGCTTGAATCTGAATCTCTTTGCCTGAGGGTTTTAGAGGTTCTCCAAATCCTGGGAAAATGACTCTACTCCACAAAGTCAACCAGAAGTTCCAGGGGATGAATATCCTTGGGAACAGTCCTCAGCCAAGAACTGATGTAGGCTGGTGTATAAATACCTCACCTACCTTTCCCATTGGGTGGGAAGGCCCTGAGCTACATACTTTAGTTGGTTTCCCAGAGGTTCCCCAGAGAATGAGTTTCAGTTGGCCATAACATCACTACCTTGATAACTTAACCCTTTGTTGGTTGCCTTCCTTCCCTGTCCCACTTCTGCACTTTCTGGGTTTCCTTTACCTCCCAATAAACAAGCTGCCTTGAGTCTTTGTCTCAGATTCTGCTTCTGGAGAGCCTGAATTAAGACTGAATGACTGCAGAGTGGTCTTTATTGCTGAAACTCTGGCTTCTTTGGTTTTTTGTTTTTTTCATTCTTCAGTTTGCTCTGGTTTGTGTTTTATCTACACAGTTTGTCACCTATGAGGCAGACATCCCTAAGCTCTTAGCTGGAATGATTGCCTTAATTATGTCACAGAACAAATCCTTGTAAGTTATATATTCAAATGGAGACTCAGCAAGTTGAAGAATGTCCCTTCGACATGTGGGCACAATTGGACACCTCCAGAAGTTTTAGAGAAAAGGGTGCAGAGACATTCTTGGCTATAGCAGCTCTACCTAAAGCCAGAGATTACTGAGAGTTACCAGCTCTGCTATTTATAAGGAATGAATTCATAGCTAGGGAATTTATATATGAAAAATGGGAAATATTTTTATAATGTTAAATATAATTTTGTTCTGTAGTTGGTAAAAAGAGCATTTAATTAGAATAGAATTTGGTGGAAGATATCAAAGTTACTTTGCAAAGTTTCAGACATTTCTTTTCTTTCACAGACTTATTTCTATCTGAGTTTCTGCTGTGCTGTCCTGTCTTTTTATTCTTTTCCTCCCTTCCTCTCTTTTTACCATTATTATTTGTGCTATTGTATTTAGACAGGATTAAGGTGTTTTTAAAAAATCCACATGCAAAGATAATTTGATTTAACTGTTTAGCATTTGAACTCATTAGACTTTCCTAAACAACAACAATAAAAGGACAAATCTGTGGCACACAGGCTACCATCTCCCCTCCACTGATCTTGCCTTACATCAATAGTCATTCACAACATCCTTCTCAACCTAGAGTTCAAGGAAGCCATTGCCAATTGATCAGTATTAGCATAAGAGATGAAATTTTGTAATTTAATGTGAATGATTAGATTTGGGGAAACCAGTTTAGACACATAATTGATACGCATGCTCTTTTCAGTTACCCTTTGTTAGAAGTCAGAAGAAAAGGATGGTTCTAGGACAATTTCTCCTTGGGTTCTGTGGGTTGTGTGTCAGTCTTGGGTGTAGCCCTGTGCTAAGTTTTTCATTAGCTTGAGAGAACTCCAAGAAAGGTAAGAATCACAAATGGAGTTTTCCACTCACCTCTGTCCGAGCCCCAGGGGCAGTTTAATAAAGACCTTTCTCAATATCTGCACATGGGCTTCTTGCCCTTTCTCTCCTCCCATCGATTTTACACATATCTGTGCCAATGGCATTCCCTGTAGACTAGCTCCCATGTCCCTTGGTCATTGACATAATCTCTTCTCAGATGTTTTGACGTTTGGCTGGCTCCGTGATGGTCTTCAGGAGCTCAGATCCAGGTCAGTCAAGGAAGGTGGAGACTTCCCCCACATTCGTACCTCATCAGTCTTCCCCAGAAACCTAGTCTTGGTGACATGGGCATCTCTAATTGCTGCTCTGCCAGGTCTATCCATGGGGATGGGCTGACTCCTTCATATGTGTAGGGATCAATTCTCTTCTTGCCCACTTTCCTAGCCCACCTTCCTGAAGTTAAAGCTTATTTTTGCTTTTCCCTCTCTGTCTTATCTCTGCATCATGGGCCAACCCATGGGACACAGTTGCAGTGTGTTCTCTGTGTCTGCATGTATGGCTAGATAGGACCCCCATTCCTCTGATTCTCTAGCTATTACCACCCTTTCCAACTTCTCTTGTCTACTTGTCCTCAGGTTCTAGCTTGACAAAGAACTTGGAGAAGTTCTCCAGTGTTTGCTTTGTAACCTAAGTGATTCAGCTTCTCATCATCACTTATGTGTATACCAACAGGGGTAGTCATATTTGTCACTCCCTGCCACCCCAAAATGCCTCTCCTGGGGTATTTGTCAGTGTCTTTTATGCCATTGACACTCTGACTAGAGGTTTAGCTTTGGGTAGTTATCTTCTGTCCACAACCTAAGGCTTCTGAAAATGCCTCTTGTTTGATGGCTAAGTTAACCTGTTTTCCCCCAGGTGATTGATTTGGGACAGGCTGAATGCCATCATCTGCAGAGTTTCCATGGCTTTAAACCAGCACAGAATTCATGGGAAACTTCCCACTCCACTGACCAGAGAGTGTGGCTTCAAAAAATCTTATCCTTTGTGTCATTAACACATAGGGGAGAAAACAGTCACCTCTGTGTTGTGGGTTTCTAGGAGCAGAGCCTGAGATGGGGATCTATAAGCATGTGATTTACGGAGGGAGAGCTCTCAGGAGAAGTCTGTGAAAGAGAGAGAGAAGCAGGATGTGGCAGGGGAAAGAGCCAGAAAGGATGGCCTTTAAGGCAGGTTTAGCCTTGACCTGATCCATTGTGGGGAAGGGTTAGTGCTATAGCAGAATTGTCCCTGCTTGAGTCAAGGGGTCTTAGTTTCTGTACTAACATAAGTTACTCATTGAACACGCCTGGAGGCCTGGGGTTTTCCAGTCAGTGTTCAGAGTTCTAGGGGGCATTTCTGTGGACAGAGTCCCAGCTTTAGCCCCAGCAGCTGGAGGGACGCAGCATCAGCTGCTAAAGATCTTGGCTGACACCAAGGGCAGTGATCACCCCAAGTATTGTGCAGGAAGAAGGAAGCTCACACGTATTGAAAGGCTGCTGTAAGTGGGTGTGTGTGGAGAGCCACCACATTCATCTCTTCATTTAATGATTTAAACAACCCATAAACAGGGGTGCCTGGGTGGCTCAGTTGGTTGAGCATCTGATTCTTAATTTTGGCTCTGGTCGTGACCTCGAGGTTGTGAAATCAAGCCCTGTGTGAGGCTCTGAGCTCAGCAGGGTATCTGCTTGAGGTTCTTGCCCTCTCCCTTTGCCCCTCCCCCCACTCTCACGTGCTCTCTTTCTCTCTCTCAAATAAATAAGTCTTTAAAAAACAAACAAACAAACAAAAAAACAAAACCCATAAATGCAGCATCGTTTGTCCTCAGTGGGATTCAGGAGCTTTCTAGGGTTGGGAAAATGAGCAGAGGACTCAGGATTTGAACCCAGATCCCACTTTCTTGGTTTCTCACCTCAAGGCCCCAAATGTCTGCCTTGAAACTCACTGCAAAATTGTTGCCTGCACCAGGGACCCCTTTTCAATATGTCATTTCTCAGTCCTTGATGGGTAAAAATACTGCACACCAATCTAGAACAATTTCCCCAAAACCATCTTCTGAAGTCTTGAAGACTGTTTTTCAGGCCTCTTTGCCTTTATTTATATAGTTGTGCATTTAAAAGTCACACTTCTTTGTCTGTTTCCCATACAAGCCCACAATAGATTCAAATCACCAGTTTGGGTCATGGGTCATCTACAGGCAGTGGGAGGCTGACAGTCTTCAGTGGGGGAGAGAGTTTAATCACAGCAATCAGAAAAAAATTAAGTCTTGGGCCATTCACTATAGAAAAGCCTGCAGTTTAGGGGTACCTGGGTGGCTCAGTGGGTTAAGCCTCTGCCTTCGGCTCAGATCATGATCTCAGGGTCCTGGGATCGATCCCCGCATCAGGCTCTCTGCTCAGCAGGGAGCCTGCTTCTCTCCCTCTCTCTGCCTGCCTCTCTGCATACTTGTGATCTCTCTCTCTGTGTCAACTAAAAAAAAAAATCTCTAAAAAAAAAAAAAAGCCTGCAGTTTAACACTCTTTAGTAGGCCCTAAGAATACCATTATATTACATCCCAGAAGTAACTGGAATTTATTTGCTCATTTCTTAACAGACCTCTATTGAGTACCTACCATGTGTTAAATACCGTGCTAGAGATACAAGGATTATCAAGACATAGTCTTTGTCCATACAGGGTTCGCATCATTAAAAACTGCTATTTAAAGTAGAGCAAGAAACCATCATTAGTGACTGGGGAGATGAAAAGTAAAACCACAGTGAGATACCACTGCACAATCACTAGAATGGCTCAAATGTAAAAGCCAACAATGCTGAGTGTTACTAAGGATGTGGAGTAACTGGAACTCTAATATATGGTTAATGGAAATACAAAATTATACAGCCACTTTGGAATTTCATATACATTAAGCATACACTCAGCATATGGCTCAGCCGTTGGGCACTTAGCTCTTTACCCCCAAAGAAATGAAAACACGGTTAATAAAAAGACATGCACACAAATGTTCATCACAGTTTCATTTATAGTAGCCCCAAACTGGAAGAACTCAAGATAGCCATCAACTGGTAAATGGATAAACAAATAGGGATAAATGCATGTAATGGGATACTACTTAATATTTAAAGAAATGAACACTGAAAATGCATGAATGGATCTCAAAAGCATCATGTGAAGTGAAGAGTCCAGCATACACACTGGATGATTCTATCTGTATAAAATTCTAGAAAATGCACATGAATCTGTGGAGTCAGAAAGCAGACCAGTGGTTACATGGGGGGTCAGGTGTGGAAGGGATGCACCACAAAGGGGCACAAGGAAATTTTGGTGGGTGATGGAAATGTACACCTTAAATGGCTACAATTTATTGCAAGTAGATTGCACTTCAGTACAGTTTTTTTTTTAATTTTTTTATTTTTTTATTTTTTAGAGAGAGAGTGAGAGCGCGCACATGCACGTGTGGGGTGTGAGGAACAGAGGGAGAGGAAGGGAGAGAATCTTAAGCAGGGTCCACTCCAGCGTGGAACCTGACTTGGAGCTCGATCTCACCACCCTGAGATCATGACCTGAGCCGAAATCATGCGCTTAACCGACTGAACCACTCAGGTGCCCCAAAATTGACTTTTAGGAACATTCAGCAGCTTGCCTAGCACATTGCAAGTGCTCCGTAAATGGCGGGCTTTATGGAAAGTATATATGTATGTGGCCCACTGCACGTTGGCCTCTCACCAACTTCACTCCTAAGATAAGTCACTTCTCCTCCAGTGGGCAGCCGAGGGGGATAGAAGCTCCCTAAGGTCTTCCCTGGAGGGTGGAAATCCTGACACAGCTCCCCTTAGTGAAGCAGACAAAGCTGCTTTCAGCCCGAAGCAATTGTGTTCTCTTTTCCATCTTGGCATCTTTTGCCTCCATTCAGATTTCCCAAGGCCTGGCCACACCTCAGGCTGGGCTGAGTCAGGAAACCAGCTGGTCCTCACGCCTCTGCTCCACCCAGGCATCCTTCTGGCCCACAGGGAGGAAGCTGCACGTGGTTCCAATTACCAAATTAAAGACTCGACCTTCACTTGAATTTCTGTTCAGTTTGGAGGCCCCCTCCGAGCCTTTCTCCACCAGCTCAGTTCTTCTGTTAGCATTTTGATGTGGGTTTCAGAACACTTCACAGGGTAGGCCTGATGAAAATCTAGTAAGACGAGACACAGAAGATGGGGTAAAAAGGATGGAACACTGGAAGAGAGCTCAGCTTAATTCCTGGCCTCGGCATTGTATATCTGCTAAGATAAACACGTGCCACTTGCCTCTCCTTCTTAAATTGGGATCTGATTTCTATCTCTGACTTTTCCAGCCTGGAGCTCTGAGGACTCCCAGGGACCATCCATGGCCACTGACCCAACTCCTTGGGAGCCTCCAGTACCTCTCCCCTTCCAAGGGTGCACAATCCCCTTGGCAGTCTGGGGAAGGATCTTGTTCTAAATACATTGGATAGGGATGCCTGGGTGGCTCCGTCGGTTAAGCATCTGCCTTCTGCTCAGGTCATGATCCCAGGGTCCTGAGATTGAGTCCTACATCAGGCTCAGCAGGGAGCCTGCCTCTCCCTTTGCCTGCTGCTCCCCCTGCTTGTGCGCTCTCTGTCTCTCTCTCTGACAAATAAATAAAAATCTTAAAAAAAAAAATAAAAACATTGGATAAAATACACAGGACAGCAGAAAGTATTGCAACTACACTGCAATATAGTTATCAGCATAGTGAATAAACCACCTGATGATGGAGTAATAATCCATGTGCTTCTTTATTCTCACATCCAATAGCAAGATCTGGTGGTGGGTCTAATAACTACTGTCATTTTGAATTGCTGATGAGCATTAATGCTATCCGGAGATATCTGCCACACTACAGTGGGCTATAAAGTATCTGACAGCTATGGGTGATAAAGTCAAAGAAATTGCTATAATACCATGTAGCTTGCTGCCTACATTCTTATTAGAAGGAGATGTTACATTTCAGTTAGAAGTCAGTAAAAGAAAACATGTATTTCCTCTTCATAGTTCCCAGGTCCCCTGCATTCTACCTATAGATCCCTTGGTTAAGAACCCTCGGGACTAGGGCCAAACTTTCCCTCCTGCCTGGCCTTCCCACTGAGATGGATCCTCTGTCACCACTGCTGGTGGCCATATAGATCACCTCCTACATTGAAAAAAAAAGTGACAAACTATTTCAGACATGAAAGCATATAGGGAATAATATAGCAAGCATCCATATATCCATCCCCACCTGAGAAATAAACAATTGCAGATACTTTTGGAAATCTCCTTTGGATTCTCACTGCTCCTATCTGCTCCCCTGCCTCCCAGGGGCAACCTATGTCTAGAATTGGGTGTTTGTGGTTCCTGTGGATATCTTTAGTCTTCTACCACACATGTACATATCTATAACCAACATCCAGTATCAGTTGCCTGTTTTTGAACTGGGTCTAAATGATTTCTCACTGCATGAGTCCTGCAATGTGCCCTTGACGTTATGTGTATGAGCTTTACCCATGTCATGCATGAGACTCAGTCTGCTTTTTTTTTTTTTTTAAACTGTGTGGTATCCTGTTGCCTGACTACAACATGATTTTGTTAGCTGTCCTCCTGTCGATGGACGTTAGGATTGTTTCCAGGGTTTTGACATGACCAGACCGTGTTGAACACTCTTGAGGGTGTCTCCTGCAAAGATAATTTCTCTAGCTGTGGAATGGCTGGATCGTAGGGTACATGCGTCCTTAGTTTCTAGGGATTCTACCAGACCATTCTTGGTTATACCTATAGATTTACACTCTCACCAGCAGGAGATGTGAGTCCCTATTGTTCTGCATTGTTGTAAATACTTAGTATTGTGAAACCTTTTAATACATGCCAGTCTAATGATGTGTCTCCATGTGGCTTTAATTTGCATTCCTCTGGTTCCTGGTTTCGGTGAGATGAATGATTGCCCCCCCCATGATATCAGGTCCTAACTCCCTGGAACCTGTGACGATTATCTGCAAAGATCTTGCAGATCTGATTAAGTTAAGGCTCTTGAGATGGGAGGATTACCTTGAATTATTGGAGTGGGTCCTAAATGCCGTCACATGTATCCTTATAAGAGAGGCCAAGGGGAGGTCAGACATACACAGAGCCGGCAGTGATGCAAAGGTAGGGGCAGAAACAGGAACACTAAGGCCATGAGCTGAAGAATGCCAGCAGCTACCAGAAGTTGAGAAAAAGCAAGAAACAGATTCTCCCTGAGAGATTCTAGAGCAAGTGTGGCCCTCCTAACACTTTGACTCTGGCCTTCTGGTCCCCAGTGCTGTGAAATGTTACTTGTCTGCTATTTTAGGGCCCCCAACATGTGGTCATTTGTTACAGCAGCCCCAGGACACAAATAAGCCAGTCAAGATCAGCTTCCGTTTGTAAGTTTATTGGGCATTTGTATGCTTTCTTTTGCGAATTGCTTAGTCATAAACCTTGACTGTTGTTTTTTTTTTCTTAGTGACTGTAAGAGACCTTTCCAAATCCTGGATATCAATTCCTTGTTAGTGCTATATTTTGTTTATGGCTTGTTCTTCTTCTGTTTGATGGTGGTGTTTTGTTTTTTGTCTTTTGTTTTTGTTTTGTTTTGTTTTGTTTTTAGAGAGAGAGAGAGCATGCACAGGAGGGACGGAGGGGCAGAGGGAGAGGGAGAGAATCCTAACCAGGCTCCATGCTTAGCATGGGATCCTAAGCAGGGCTTGAACTCATCCCTGAGATCATGACTTGAGCCAAAATCGAGAGTCAGACACTTTACCAACTGAGCCACCCAAGCATCCCTGGTAGTGGTTTTTGATACATGAAAGGTTTTTACTTTAAGGTGGTCAGATGCATCACTTTTTTCTTTATGGTTTGTGCTGTGTCTTGTTTAAAAAGTCCTTTACCACCCTGAGATCAGGGATACATACATACCCTGCTATTATCTTGTAAATACCTCCTGCTATTGAGAAACCTTCTTTTGGGCAAGAGACCTCAGCTGAGGAGGTGTCACCTCACTCTTCAGACAACTGGCAAAGCCTCTCAGATATTCCAGTGAGCCTGCCGGGGACTGCTGGCCTGAAAACAGGTGTGGGCTATCTTGATTTTTCTCAGATAGCCATGCAAGTTATTTTGATGTTCAGCTTTCATAACTGTACCCACTCCTGCCCTTCTTGTTTGTTTGTTTCTAAGTAGGCTCCATACCTAATGTGTGGCTTGAACTCAACCCTGAGATCAAAAGAGTCACATGCTTTCCCACTGAGCCAGCCAGGCACTCCTGCTCCTGCTCCTTATAATCCCCACTTGTCATGGGCTGCTCCTCAGTTACTACCATGATAGGTCCAACCAAGGTATATTTGCTCTCCAGCTCAGCCGTGCTTGATGGCCTGTTACAGAACCACCCCCCCCCTTGTAAACTTTGGTCTCATTTTGGGAAAAAGAGAAGTAGAACCTCCATCAGATGAAATGACTCTTCCTAATTCCCTTTGCAACTTTAACCAAGTCATTGACTACTCTGAATCTTTCCTGAGCTTTAAAATTGGTTTACAGAGTAGCTTATCTCTAAGGCGCATTTGAGCTATAAAAGTGTCTGATAGAAATCAGACTTCAGAAATCCAAAGGTGTCCATGTTCACAGACTTCTGTTTTCCTTTTAGGAAAAATTGTGGTAAAATACACATAAAATGTACCATTTTAACAAGTTTAAAGTATATAATTTAGTGACACTTATTCTATTCACCATGCTGTGCAACTACCACATCTTTCTAGTTCCAGAACATTTTTGTCACCCCTGAGGATACCCTGTACCCATTAGCAGTCACTCCTGACTCCCCTCTGCCCCTAGCCTCTGGCAAACCCTAGTCTGTGTTCTCTACCTGTGGATTTGACTATTCTGGATATTTCATATAAATGGACTGATATAATTTGTATCTAGCTTATTTCATTTAGCACGATGTTTACAGCATATGTTAAATATGTGTATATGTACAAGGTATGTATAATTGACCCCTAAAGAATAAGGTTTGAACTACGTTGATCCACTTACATGTGGATTTTTTTTTACAGTAGAGTACTATGAATGTATTTTCACTTCCTTATTTTCTTACTAATATATTTTCTCACTAATATTTTTTCCCCTAACTGACCTTATTGTCAGAATACAGTATATAATGTAAGCCACAAAATGTGTGTTCATCAACTGTTTATGTCATTGGTCAATGGGAGGCTACTAGCAATTAAGTTTGGGGAAGTCAAAAGTTATACATAAATTTCCAACTGCTCAGGATTATCACTCCAATACCTGCATTGTTCAAGGGTCAGCTACATAAATTAACATGCATCAATACTTCATGCTTCTTTGTGGCTGAACTAAATAATATTCCATTGTGTGGATATATCACATTGTGTTGATCTGTTCACCTGTTGATGGACCTTTGGGTGTTTCCCCCTTATGCCTGTTGTAAATAGTACTTTTCTAAACATTCATGTACAGGTTTTTGTTTGAACCCTTCTTTGGTCAGTTTACTGAGGAACCACCAGTTTTTCATAGCAGTGGTACCATTTGTGTCTTTCTTGATCCATCGTTTTCCCATGAACATTTCTTATTCTTTCAGATTGCCCATGTTGTAAGAGTCTTCTGTCCTTGCACACATCCTTCATTTATACCCACCCAGAGATTCAAGGAGAAATTTGTTACAAACAGCCTACATGGGGCTCCTGTACTTTCTCTACTCACTGAGGGCACCATTCTGGGAGCACCCCCCTCTTTAAAAGAGAGCAGTCAGCTCATGTGCCCCTGACTCACATGGGCATTTAGGTATTAAGGGAGAGGAGGGACCCTTCCAGATTGCCATGTGGTAGGAGGTGAGCATGTCCTCAGCCCAGAAGGGATGGTAGTAGAATATGAAGCACTTCCATAGATTTCTGTCATTTGGTGCCCCTTAGTCCTCAAGGAGCATGTCCTTACAACCACCTGCTTCAGCAACATAGTGAGTAGCTGGTAACCTGGAAAGCTGTGGAAGAGGAAGTGTCTCCTTTGGCAGGGATGAATTGTACTGACTTTTTGCTTTCTGACTATCTATTTGGAGATAGCACTGGTCTTTGAAGTGCTTTGGAGATCACTTAGTTTGGGTTCCCACCAAAGTCAGAAACATGGATTTGAATGCAAGTACATTGTTTGGGAGGTGATCTCAATAAATACCAGCAGGGAATGTTACTACTGAGAACAACAGGGCTCAGTTCCAGTGAAGAGAACTATCTGTGGGAGATAGTGATGAATCACTGTCAGGTGAGGAAACTGACGTATTTACCTCCTAAATCTCATCCTGCTATAGTTGAGGGTCACTTCTGGGCTGTAACCACCTCCCTCAGTATTTCTTGCCTGCCCATATAGAGGTTGAGCCCTCACTTGGGGCCAGAGAGCATCCCCAGGCAGAAAGATGCAGGATGCCATGGGCCCATTGGATGGAAATCATCCATGGAAGCCTCCAAGGTGGTACCAACACAGTTTGCTGTGGTTTTGAAAAGGGATGTGGAAGAAGAGTCTACAGATATTGCTCAGGAGTCAGTATCTCTATCTTTTTTTTTTTTTAAAGATTATTTATTTATTTATTTATTTGACAGAGAGAGATCGCAAGTAGGCAGAGAGGCAGGCAGAGAGAGAGAGAGAGAGGGAAGCAGGCTCCCTGCTGAGCAGAGAGCCTGATGCGGGACTCAATCCCAGGACCCTGAGATCATGACCTGAGCTGAAGGCAGAGGCTTTAACCCACTGAGCCACCCAGGCGCCCCAGTATCTCTATCTTAAGCCCAGCTAAAGTCATCTGATGTTCAAAGTCAGACATATGAATGAGAAGATCTTAACATCTCATCCTGTAACTATCTCAGCATCTCAACATATGAATGTCTCCACTAATCCTGTAAATGTCTGTACATGTCAGCAAGTAAGAAGCTCAACATCTGAGTTGTGAATATTTTAATATGGCAACCTGTGAATGTCTTAATTTCAGAACTTGTAAATACCTTAACACCTCATTGTGCAAATGTCTCAATATCCCAACATGTGGACTCTCAACACTTCAATATACAAATGTCACAACATCTGCATCTATGAATGTTTTAACCTCTCCACATGTGAATGTCTCAACATCTCAACATGCAAATGCCTCAACATCTCAACATGGCAAATGTCACCACAGATCAACACCTGATATTGCGACCTATGAACTTACAAATCTCTCCACATTTTAACACGTCTCAGCCTGTGAATCCGACGGTCACATCTCCACATGCAAGTGCTTTGACATCTCAACATGTGATTGTCAACATCACAACATGTGGGTATCTCAGCGTCATAACACATGAACGTCACAACACCACAACTTCAAAGAGATGGATGAGCCATTATTTTCCTTTTTAAAACAAAATCGGTGTTTTTATTTTTTATATTTTTTAAGTTTTTATTTTAATTCCAGTTAGTTAACACACAGTTTTAGGTTAGTTTCAGGTGTACGATATAGTGATTCAACACTTCCAGACATTACCCAGTGCTCATCATGACAAGTGTACTCCTTAATCCCCAGCTTCTATTGAACCCATCCTCCCTCCACCCATTTCCCTTCTGGTAACCATCAGTTTGTTCTCTACGTTAAGAGTCTGTTTCTTGGTTTCTTGGTTTCTCTCTCTCTCCCTCCTTTTTCCCCCTTTGCCTGTTTATTTTATTTCTTAAATTTCATATAGGAATGAAATCCTACAGTATTTGTCGTTCACGGACTTATTTCACTTAGCATTATGTTCTGTAGTCTTTGCAGATGGCAAGATTTCATTCTTTTCGTGGCTGGATAGTATTCCATCACGTGCATATGCCACATATTCTTAATCTATTCACTAGTCAGTGGACACTTGGGCTGCTTCCCTAGCTTGGCTATTGTAGATAATGCTTCTATAAACATTGGGGTGCATGTATTTTCCACTCAACACCAGTCCCTCAGAACCTAGTGAAATACTAGCACACAGAAATTTTAACTCCTGAAGAAATTATAATCTTTTATATATCAGCACTGAATCTGTAGATAGAAAAAGATAGATGTCTAGATATCTATAGATATTTACAGGTAGATAGATATTTAGATATCTATAGATATCTACAGGTAGATAGATATCTACAGATGGAAAGAGAGCTGCTCAAGCTTTATAACAATCTGCTAGCACTCTATTTATATGGAAATCAGGCTGCTGGCAATATCACATACTCCCAAATCCTTGTTGGGGGGAGAAATGCCTCTCAGCCTCCTGGGAAAGATAGCCCCAAGCCCCATGCTTCCTGAAATGGCTTTAGAATTTCTCTCACGATCTTATCCAAATAAGTACAGATAAAATGAGGTCACAGATTAGAAACAGAACCTCTGGCATTTGTAAAGTGACAGCTGACAGCAGGGGGAAGAGAAAGAAGACCTGTAGAAAGTAGGCTCCCCAGGAGTGTGAGTGAAATTGAATGGGATGGGGCTCTGGGGCACTTTCTGGGGCAGTAGTCATGGTCTGCATCTTGATAGTTTGGGGGCTACACAGGTGTGTTCATTTGTCAAAACAGTGAATATTCACTTAAGATTTGTGCATTTCATTGTCTGTAAATTGTATCTCAATAGAAAAATACCATACATATTGATATGATACACATACTGAAATTATTCAGAGTAGTGTGCTGATATCTGCAATATACTTTTAAATGCATTTTTGAAAGGACAAATTGATCATGGATAGATGGATATATGTGTGATAAAACAAGTATTTTATAATGTTATATAAGAATCTAGGTGATGGATACATTTTTTCAACTTTTCTGCACACTTAAACATTTTTTTTTAATAATAAGGTATTCTGGAAAAAAGTAGGTTTGGAAGACTAACAAGTTCAGCCATTTGGGGCTGCTTTACCCACATCACAGACTCTGAGAACATTGCCCAATTGTATCTCATTTTCATGCCTGATATTCATTAATGTCCTGGATTATTTTTAGAAATCTTAAAATTCTGATCCATGTGTATTTAAGATACCAAAAAAGAATGTAATTACTTTTGGAAATTTTCCATTAAAATTTTCTACTTTAAAAAAAAAGGAGTTCAATTCTTAATTAGGGGTAAAGTTTAGATACCTGAAAAATCCCACTTAAATGAAATCACTCATTCCCTGACAATGCAGGATACATGAGATGCCATTTTAATAAGCATTTCTAGTTAGTGGATGACTTGGCTTCAGCATGTTCAGGCTATTTTACGTGTATCACTTTAGGGTTTGGGGGAAGGGATTTTGGGCTGGAATCACCTGACTTTGGATTCCGTCTAGTTCATCCATTTGTTGTCTGTGACCATGGGGGCATTTCTTGATCTGTTTGAGCTTGATGTCTTTATGTGACAGGTGGGAATGATGATACCTAGAATAGAGGCTTTTTGTACAAAATAAATCAAATACAGGTTTTCCCCACCATCGGAAAGTAGAGCATTCCTGTGAAACCGTTTGTAAGCCCAAATGGCAAAGTGAAGAAATAATTACCATTAATCTATATGGAAAAAAAGGTGTGAGCATTCCCAGACCCCAAGAATAACCGCTTTGGCTTTTCTGGTGCCTTGGGACACAACATGTTAAGGGATGCACAAAACAAATCGAGGTAAAGCACAGATGCTCACAAACACAGTTGAAAGTTCTGGGGGCTTGATGCTGTGATACTGAGTGTAGTTCCCGGAGGAGGCGCTGTGTGAACGCTGCTCCTACAGCTCAGTTTATGTTGCCTCCATACAAATGGTCAAAGCTATGCCCACTTTTGGCCTTTCTTCATGGAGTGAAAATCCTCTTTGGATTTCTGTCAGTTAGTGAAAACAAGTACTAATGTTGTTCTTTCGTAAAAGTAAAGTGGTTAACATGAACTTTCAAAAACCAAGGGATACCTGTTATGCAGGCAAAGCATAGTAAAAGACTGACATATAATAGGTTCTTAATCCGGTGGAGTTCTCAGCCTCCTGAAATCCCTATGAGGGTTCCCCTTTGTCCACAACCTCTCCAACATTTGTTGTTTCTTGTCAGTTTTTGCAGTTCTAACTGGTGGAAGGTGGTATCTTAGGGTGGTTTTGATTTGAATTCCCCTGATGGCTAATGATGTTGAACAAAGAAGGGCCACACGCACCCCAATGTTCACAGCAGCAAGGTCCACAATCACCAAACCGTGGAAGGAGCCAAGATACCCTTCAACAGATAAATGGATAAGGAAGATGTGGTCCATATATACAATGGAGTATTATGCCTCCATCAGAAAAGATGAGTACCCAACTTTGCATCAATATGGACAGACATGGAGGAGATTATACTAAGTGAAATAAGTCAAACAGAGAAAGACAATTATCATATGGTTTCACTTATTTGTGGAGCATAAGGAATAACATGGAGGACATTGGGAGAAGGAAGGGAAAAATGAAGGGGGGGTGGGAATCAGAGGGGGAGACGAACCATGACAGACTATGGACTCCGGGAATCAAACTGAGGGTTTTAGAGGGGAGGAGAGTGGGGGAATGGGTGGGCCCAGTGTTGGGTATTAAGGGGGCATGGATTGCATGGAGCATTGGATGTTATACGCAAATAATGAATCATGGAACATGGCATTAAAAATGATGTACTGTATGGTGACAAACATGACATAATAAAAAAGTTATTAAGAAAAAGTCCTTATGAAATTTCTAGGCAGCAGAATGAATATTGCCTTATGCATTTTCCAGAGAAGGTAACTAGTGTTTGTGGAGGTGCAGTGACGTGTAGACCTCTAACCATGTGGATATTCCAAAGTAGATGGAGGACTCAAGCCAGCATATGTGAGTCCGTTGCTTTTTTTTACTTTAGCCAGTGGTGGTGGGTCAGTAGGTTAGAAGTGGCTTTCCAGAGCCCTGGGTCCTTTTCAAATGCACTTCCCTTTGCTACCCTTCCTTTGGCCAAAGCTGTGGTATTTCCACATATAGTGGTCAAAGAAAAGTTCTGTTACTGGACTATTCCCTCTGAGACATCAAATCTGCCCCACAGCTGGTTGTCTTGGACAGCCTTTAATGAAGATTTGCCCATCTCTTAGGTCCGTCATCCAGAATTGGCTTCCTGGCCTTATTTGCAACATTAAGGAAGAAAAACGTGCCCATCTGAAAATAGTGTCAGCTATTTGAGGGCTTCCTCAATGCTGAAAGAGAGAGCCCCAGAGCCCAGCATGCGTATCTGGTGGGGGATGCCCACTCAGGGTGCTATATGGCATGATAGAAACCATGGTAGGAACAAAATACAGTCCAACCAACCCTTGGAGCACGGCCACAGCCAAAGAACACACACCCTCGTGGGGCTTATTGTTTTTAGAGCATGCTAGGGAATTACAACAGACTGTTTGGAGCCTTCACAATCGCTTATTTTGTATTGGATGTTTTAAAAAAAGCAAAGGATTTTTTCTTTGTATGTGACACATATGCCAGGAAAAATAGTTCCTGGAGAATGAAAACATCTCGAGGGGCAGTTTGCAACTTGAGAGGGGCAGTTGGGCCCAGTTGCAGAGATGGCATTTTCTCCCAAGCAGGGAGCGTCCAGGGAGGAAACAGACGCGGTCAGGCAGATGGGCTGATGTCAGGAGGTTTCCGGTCTTTAGTGAGGGCCCAGCTGGGTCTTCAGTGGGAGCTGCGGGTGCAGCAGTGACCTTGCCCCTGGCCTTCAGAGACATGGGCTCCAGAGCAGCTGGGTCCAAATCCTAATGGGGAACAGGGTGATGGGAGTTCCACACTGGGCTAATGTCCTGCAGCCTGGCCTGGCGTCCAGCTAACTTTGAAACCACGTATTGCCTCAGCACCACATGGGTGCCACCAGTTTCTCTGTGGGCAGTGAGATCGTCCACTGGGCTGAGACTCTGCCAGGTCAAGGGCCTAAGGGGAGCAGGAACAGAGAGACAGCAGGAGAAATGAGAAGAAGGAAGGAGGAGGAAGAGCCCAACCTGCAGACTGCCCTGGGCTCTGTGGGGCAGCGCCCCCTGTAGACCACGGAGAAGGCTTCTCGGGGCTTGTGTACATCACCTGCTGGGAAGGATGCCCACTGCTTGGCACCTCCCTCTGTGCAGCCACGTGGCTGTGCTGGGTGCTGACAGATGCTCTCCTAGGAGGCTTTGCATTTTGACACCACTGACAGATGAGGAGAGGGATGTTCCTCTACTGACCCCTTCAGCTTGACTCTCCTTCCAGGAGTGAAAGGAATCATGAAAACCAAGAGCATTTCTCAAAGAGCCGTTCCTGGACCACCAGCCTCAGTTACCCCCCGGGAGCCTGTGGGACATGCACATTCTTCAGCTCCTCCCCAGACCTGCTGAATCAGCAGTTCCGGGAGTGGGCCCAGGAATCTGAGGTTTCAAAGTCCTCCAGGTGAGTGGGATTAGCACTCCTAGTCGGGGATCCACAGGTGGAGAGGAACCCGGCTAGCTCCCGGAGGAAATGGGTAGGGATGGGCATTCCACCGTAGGGTGTCTCCTACGCTCGCCCCCATTCTAGTTGCTCTCCCTGGGCCTCAGTGGGGTTTCAATATGGGATGGCCTTTAGGAAGATTCGAGGTAGTGATCCGCCTGGAGTGGGGCACCGGGATTATTTATTTATTTATTTTAAAGTTGCTATATAGGAAAGCACAAGGTCAGTATTTAAATGATATGTCGATAAAAGCAGTAATGATTTTGTAATACTGCTTCTGTTCACACTTTACGTAAGGACGAGAAGGCTGGTGTCTTCTAGTCTAGGACTAGTGATCCTTGTCTATGGGACATGGTGCTAGAGCCCCTGACCCCCACCTCCTCTTGGAGGTTCCATAGTGAATACATCCAATACCGAAGGTTGCCTACTGTGTTGTTCAGGACACTGCCCTGTGAAAATGAAGATCCTTGTGTTTTTTTTTTTTTTTTTCCTCCTTCCTGACTTTTCCCTGACATGTGGGTCCAGGTATTATTTATTATCTGGTTTTGCTCCCTGCCTCCAGGCAAAGTCTATTCAAAGCCAATTCAAACTTTGCAAGTCTTAAAAATAACTCTCTCTTTGCTAACCCCTTCCAGGTTTGGCAGGGCTTTCCTTCAAACAGGAAATCCATCTCTTTCTACCTGCCCAACCCTCATGCTTAACTCACCCCAGGATCTGTTCTTACTTTTTCAAGCTGCAAGTCAACAGGGTGATTTTGTGTGTGTGTTATAGGGGTGCCGGGGTACTGTTTTCCCCTTCCCTTGCCAAGAGTCCTGATTTTCAGTGTCAAAGTTAACCTCTTCAAAAGCAAAACCGTCATCATGGCTCATCGTGAGCTGACGCATTTCCCATGAGTTCATCTTCAACTAATTGTTCCTAAAAGTCATCCCAGGCTTCTAGAAGTAAAAGTTACTGCGACTGTTTTGAAGAGTGACTTAAATACTGCATGTTCACAGCAGATATTTAAGCTGATCATGATCCCCAAAGTGAATTCCTTTCATACTGAGACTTGATCTTGGAGACTTGACTTTTCTTTTAGTTTCTTCATTTTAGTGACTATTTTGACCACGATTGTGTGCTCTAATCTCTCTTTCTCAACTGTCTCCCCATCCATCCTGATGACCAGAGTCCTAAGAGTCCTTTCTGTCCTCCAGACATCATTGTAATAAACCGACTCTCCATCCCTGGGAGGGGCCCCCAAACCACGCCTTTCTCTTCACAAAACCCGGAGTAATAAACATCATTTTTTACCACAGGAAAACATCATTTACTACCACAGGCAGGAAAGGTAGTTACGGAAGTGTTAATTTTTCAGTAAAGAATGAGAGTGGTCTCAGATCTTGGGTACAGTCAAACTTAAAAATATCTTTAAATTATAAATAATTAAGGAGGAAAAGAGACCAACAATTGGACTTCATATTGAAGGGGATGTTTCATCTTGTGGAGAAATGAAGAGTGGAAGGTAGGTGGAAGGTAAAAAAAGATCCATAGAAGAAAGATAAAGGTCACATGCCTCCCATTCCCACATCTCCACCCCTCAAGTGTACTCCTTTACACCCGCTCTGAGCCCAGGCTCGCTCTCCTATGACATAGACGGGTCCTTTGGCCAGCCCTGCCCTCTAATAGAACTCCCGTGACAGAATGTTCTCTGCACTGTTCAGTTAGGAAGCCGCTTGCCACATGTGTCTCTTGAACACTTGACATGTGGCTAGGGCTACTGATGAGCTTCATTCTGAATTTCATTTAGTTCTATTTAATTTACTTTCAAATGGCCACACGTGGCTAACGACTGTCATGCTGGGCAGCACAGAGCTGGAGGGAAGGAAGTGAAGTTGCCTGGGCAGTGCCTGCTCCAGATAATTCCTCTGGATAGTGGTAACAAGGACCAGACTAGCTCCCCGAAGAGGACTTCCTCCCCCAAATTATTAAATCTGGAAGCAGAAAAAGGAGAAGATCACTGTTTTACAAAGAAATTGAGATAATTGAGGCTTGAAATTTTCACTGAGGTGAAACAGAGCCTTCCTTCATTATTAACAAGTAGGCTTGGGATAAAAGCAAAAGACTAAACAGGAAGCCTTGAAAAAATTTTTTTTTCTTTTTAAAATCCCATTTCGTCAACCAGGGATGAATTGCAGAAAACTCTGTGAGTATGCAAGGGTTTTGTTTGTTTTTGTTTTTCTTTTTGTTTTACCTGGGAAAAGGGCAATATAGACAGTTGTCCACTTAGATGCCCAAGTTCTCAGAACGTGGTGGTCTGTCTGCCTTTGGTTTTACCATGTGTGGAGCCATGGAGCCATTCCTGGGGAAGAAGAAAAAGAGAGGGAATGAGAACCAGCTGATTTGACCTCGTTGGCCAAGTTCAGGAGAGCGTCTGGTGGAAAGTGCTTGAAACATCCCAGGGTCTGGAAGAACCTGAGTAGCCTGCACCTGGTACCATTTGACATTGGTGTCTTGGCAATTTTTGTCTGAGAAAACCAGCTTTATTTTGGAACATTCCTTAGTAACGATCACCCAGCATCCATTGCTGATGTGTGCTGAGTAACAGGCTCTATGTTTCATGCTAAGAGCTTCAGGAGCTTCAGGAGGTTCAGGAGAAACATCATTTTTTTACCACAGGAAAACATCATTTACTACGACAAGCAGGAAAGGTAGTTATGGAAGTGTTAATTTTTCAGTAAAGAATGAGAGTGTGAGTGTAATTGTATGTGTGTGGGGGTGCATGTACAATCTTAGTTAACACACTGGTGGCAGCAAGTGAGGTAAAGACTTTGTTATTAGAGAGTTGCTGGGTTCCTTTTAAATTGAAGCCCTCTTGCTGGTGTCTTTATTGAGGACAGTCCAGTAAGTGGTGACCATGAATGCTGACACTTTAAGACAGAGTACAGCCCGAGAGAAAGTGGAGCAAACAGAGTTAAAAGCAGAAAGACAAGGTCCCCAGACTGCCCTGGGAACCTGGCACCCATATTTGCCTGTCCCTCCCCTGTATGTTGGCTCTGCATCATGGTCCTTCTTGGCACTTGCCTTTGGCTGGGTGTCTCTGCTAACAGTATTCTCCAGCTTAGCTCTGGCTTCTGGGCTGGTGTGTGCCCTCTGTCCACGCTCTTGGCTGGTACCCCCCACCCCCGGTAGTGTGGGCCATTGCATTCAACCGAGGTCCAGGCAGTGGCCCTCCTTCCTGCTCCGTGGGCACCACCCCATTCCCTGTGCTGTCCCAGGCCCATCTGCTTCACCTCTCACCCTGGGGCAAGCAGCCGTGACAGCTGTTGGCCCCAGTCCCCAGCAGTGTAGCCAAATGATGCTTTACTGAAAGAAAAGCATTTAACAGAAAGTTAAATCTATTCTGGAACAAAAACGAGGCCCATGGTTTCTTAGCATCCAGGAGAATTTCTCGGTCCCGACATGTACAGACGACAAAGCGGCCAGCTTGAAGGAGCTCTTACTGGCCGAATCTGGGACAGTTTGAACATCAAAATAAGTAACGACTGTAGCAGGTGATAAATAAGGTATAGAACTAAAGAATCTGTGAGTCCACATTTGAATGAATGAATGAATGAGTGAATGAGATGGAAATAACCTCCTTTGACAAGAAGAAATGACGGAATTAGAAAAATCCCCATATGGCAACCATCATAGTAATTGACTTAGTCAATAACCATAAACTGATACCATAACTACTGGCTATATGCGTGATAAGCAGGTGTTACATTGCTTCAGGGCATATCCCCAGTAGTAACTTTACAGTGGAGGAAAGTGGGTGGACTGACTATTCTAACCGGTGGGCTGACGGAACACATTGGAATTGTGTGCTTTGGGATGGGCTGCCCTGGGAGGGGTGCAGCGTCACTTCTGGGACACTCCTTTCAAGAGAAATCAGCAGGAAAACCCAGACTGAGGGGTATTCTACAAATAATTGGCCTAAAAGGACCTGAAAGACAAAGGCAGAGCAAGAGTGAGGAGCTGTCCTAGTTTGGAGACCAAGGACACAGGACAGTTAAAGTACGGCTTGTGACCCTTGATTGAATCCTGTGCAGAATTTTTTTCTTTTCCTAGAAAAGATATTAACGAGATAGTGAACAAAACGAATGAGGTCTGTGGATTATAGCATTGTGATCATTGTTAATTTCCATAGTTTGACAGTTTTTCTGTGCTTATATAAGAGAATGTCTTCATTCTTAGGAAATACACTAGACCAGGCAGGTGCAAAGGACCGTACCCAGATTGACTAGAAAGGGGTACAGAGGAACTGCCTGGGGTGACAAGGTACTCTAACTCTTGACCAGGTTGTGGATTACAGGAGTATCTACAATTATTGAAACTTCCTGAACTGTACGCTGAACATCTGTGCATTTTCCCATGTATAAGTTATGCCTTGCTGAAAAGTTAAATCAGAAAATAACTAAAAATTTTAAAAGACAATTCTAAAATTGTTCAGTGTGTAAAGCCATTGAAATGAGTATCAATCTTTCCAAATGGCTCTCTTGAAATTCCAGGGTATTCCCTGATCTAAGCATATTCCTTTTTTAAAAAATAATTCACTATTTCATGGTCATATATTATTTCTTCTCATAGCATTTGGCATCATATGACACAGAATAAGTATTAGCCAGTTGTTTTGATGGCCTGTATCTTGGACTTTATAATAAATACACTTCATTGTGTTTGAGATCTGGTGGACAAGTAAGACATTTGTGTAACTAGGGTGGCAGCAGAAAGAGACCCTGGGTCAGAACTTTCCAGACACTCACAACCACAGTGGAAACATTTTTCCACCTTAGGAAATGTTCCTGCCACCCAATAGGCTGCAGAATGGCAAGCCCAGGTTTGGAGCCACACAGTCTGCTTTTTGGAGTTTCCTTGTTTCCTTTTAAGGGACCCCAGCCAGCTTCCCACCTTATTTGCAGAGGCTGGAAAATGTATCTGTTGCTTTTTAAGTTCCCCTCCTGTGCCAGGAAGCTTTAGGATGTTGTAATCCTTCCACCTCCAGGTCAAATGGAGTAAAATGTCATAATACTCTCAACTAGGTAGAGGGTGAAGGGTATGGATGCGAAGTCGGGACTCTGAACCCAGAGCAGAGTTCCGGTCTGGGAAGCAGGTTCAGGATCTCACCCTGGCAGTCTCTCACTGGTTCTGGCTCTGGTTACTCAGAAAAAGAAACCTGCCTCTCAGTCTGATCAGCACATGGTGTCAGGGGCCTGGCAGGTCACCATGGTCCATCCCTACCTTTATCACATGCTGGAGGCACTCAGGTAACATTGTGACCTTTATTGCAGATGACAAAACTGAAGCTCAGAGAGGTCAAGTCCACTAGAACCTGGGCTTTCTCCCCTCCTCTCTGAGGATCTTTCCAGCATATCACATATCTTGGTGGGAGTCTCCCTGGAAGCAGACACTGAGCAAAGACTTGAGTATAGGTCATCTGTTTGGGAAGAGTCCCAAGGAAGAGAAGGAAGCCCTGGTGGTACCTCACCCTTCTTGGGATTTTGGGAAGGAGCAGAGAACCCGTATGTGAACAATTTCCGACCCATGGGGGAGGGAGCAGGGGTATATATACCCCAGTTCTTATTACTTGTTGGTTGAAGGCTGTTGGGACAGGGCTGTGTATATTCTTGGTACATCACTCTGTCCATCACACATTTGGACAGAGAGATGCTGGTGCTGGTAGGTGGAGATGGAGCTGGCAGGGACTGAAGTGGTGGATACTGAGGAGGTGTGGGAAGGGTACCCACAGGGTCTGCCAGGCTACTTTTCAAGGACCAGACCACATGGAATCAACTTTGAGAGCTTTGAGGGGAAAAAGGCATTATGGGCTGGACTTGGAGCCAGATCTTGAAGTAGGTTGACTCTGCCCTTGACACTGGTAAAAGAAGTGGGGAGGACGGAATTCTCCAGTTAGTTTATTAAGTGGGCCAAATCCTCCCAGTGCTTTCCATCAGGAATAACCCTCACTGTCCCCAAAATATGGGGCAGGAATCCTGACAATATCCCTCCTACACCTCCTCATGGGACTAGCCTCAGGCTGCTGTGCCTTTTAGTGATGTTGTGACATCCTTGTTCAGTGCCATGACTCAGTCTCACCCAGCCATGGCAGCCCCCTGAGGGTGAGGGATGCTCTGGAAGGCCAGAGAGCACGTTGAAAACAAAACAACAACAGAGCTCTCACAGAAGAAAGGCCGTGAACTTGGCCTCATTAGCACTATCTGGCAGTGGATCCAATTATCTCCCTCACACGCTTATTATGGAAATGGTGAAACACAAAAAGAAACAGATAGACCAATAGACAGACTACTTAGCCTGGGAGAAGCTTCCTGTCTGTTTACTAGTAGTGGAATTGTACTGTGGTGCGAAATCGGGGTTCCCTTGTCTGAGCCCCACTGGTCTCCCATTATTGAGACTAGGAGGTAAGAGTATCCATGAAGAAACAGGAAAACATTAGTGAGTCCAGGTCTTTCACTTCATGCGCTCCACGCCATCGAGCAGAGGACATGGGGAACCACCAGTGAATTTCTGCCTTTCTCTGTGGTGGCCACAGATTTAATCAGGTGGCATCAGGATGCAAATATTTGGACCTGTCTATGGAAAGTTCTTCTGCTCCACCATTTCCTGTGGTGGCCTGGGGCTGGTTGGGACCACAAGGGAAGTGAATTACCCAGAGAGGGCACATGCCTGACTTAGTTACCAAAAAGGAAAGGAAGAAATCCTTTAGCTTTGTGATTTTTTTTTTTTTGTCCCATTTCATTGAAGGGAGATCCTGGCAATTAGCTCTGGTCAGGGGCCTGTGCGTTGGCTCTCTGCCTTTGCCCCACTTTGTCTTTTCAAACGGATGCTTTTCGGTCTGGTTTTTGTTTGCTGCTGGTGTTTAGTTCCTGAGAGAGGATCTGACTTATACAAGCTAATTTCTCCCTCAGCAGACCCCAGAGGAAATCAAGCCAGAAGCAGAGACCTCTTAGGAGGAGTCTCTGCTCTATGTCGGCCAACATCAACCCCGTTGTCACCTCCTCTGCAAAAGCAGGGTCCTAGGCTGTGCAGAATTCTTCTTGAACCTGGCTGGGAAGTTGGATGGGAGACTAGTAGTCTGGAAAAAGCAGTGCACCATAATGGTTTATGGTACCAAGTTTGGAACACCAGAGAGGAATAGAAGTAAAAAAAAAAAAAAAAAAAAAAAGAGTGGGGGTAGAAAAAGAAAAAAAAAAAGACATTTCTCACAGAAGAAGGGGACAGGCCTTTGTGAGAAAAGCCCTGTAAGGACTCATAGTCATAATCTTCATTTTCAGCTTACCACATGACTTTGGAAAATCACAAGTTTCTGGATCTTGTTTCCTCATTGGAAGAATAAGAGTATAGGGCTGTATAACCTCTAAACCCCAGTGGGAGAACCAGGGAGAACAAGGGCAAAGGACATAGGCTGAACCTGCTGCCAGCCTTGACTGGGTCACTTAACTGCTCAGAACCCCAGTGGGTCTCCCTTGCATCTTCCTGAGTGTTGGAGACATTTGGGGGGACCCTCTGAAGATCACCCATGGATGACATGAGAACTTCTCAAACCCCTTGTCTGCTGGGGTTATCTGCCTATCTTTCACTGAGTACATGAAGCCAATAAACTCAGACTGCCTTCTGAGGTATCAGATTTACTAGAAGATTTGAGGGAGAAGGATCACTTCTTAAGCCAAAACAAACAGTGGCACATTTATGCTGTTCATATAAAATGTGTTTGAATTTTAAAGACAGATACTTGAACAATAAGGACTGGAAATGGATTCCATGCCTCCCTTAAACCACGTTCTACAAGAGCCTGGTCATGCTCATGAACATACCTGTCCTTCATTTCTCTGTTCAGGGTCACCTGATGGTACATTAGAGAAGCCACTGCTTTTCTCTGTGCCTTGGAGATCAGAACAGCTCTTATGTACCTGAGTATTTCATAGTGGAGGACATGATTGAGCTCTATGACTTTCCAGAGGTCACTTTGGTCTAGGATGGTGGTTCCTAGTTCTTGAGGGAAGACTGCCTATTTGGAAGACCTGGTGATAGCAGCTTTAAATTCTGATTTAGATTTTATGTGGAATTTGAGGGCACTCAAGGATCCATTTCATGCCCACTCAGTAGACCACTACTGCCTGGATGCCAGGTTAAGAAGACTTTGTCCAGAGGAATATGGGTGGGCAAAGGAAAAAACCTGGGTGGGGGAAGAGCTTTAGCTACTGCTTTATATCATTTTTCCAAAGTGGGCGGGCTTCTGGATTTGAAGGTGTCTGCTGAGGGATGACCTGTTTTGAGGCCAAGAAAGTATGAAACTTTTAGAGGTGGTTGGAGGTAAGATGTGTGTGTAGGGGGAAGGAGTGTGTGTCCATGCCTATCTCCTAGTTGCCTGTTAGGGTTAATCACAGCTCTTTTGGTTTTTTTCTTGGATAGGCTAAATACTTGGATTAGGTTGTAAGGATTTTTTTTTTTTTTTTAAATCTGGGTACTTGTCACCTAGCTACTGACATCACCTCTCACACCGTTTTTTAAAATAACACGAGTACTTCGATGTCATGGTGTCTTTGCCTGAGAAGGGGCTTCAGTTTGGAGAAGTGTGGAGTGGGTGTTTATCTCATGGTCCGAAGGCAAAGCAGGGAGCCCCGATCATGCTTCGAAAATGGGAAAGTCCCCTAATTTCTTTGCTTACCTGACCCCAGTATGTTACTCAGATGTTACCTGGATATGACCCTCCCTCTGCTCGAGTTGTCGTCTCTTTCTGATCTTATATGAGTAACCCCAATCTTGTCGAAATGTGATGTTTCCCCTTAGTTGGGATGCTGGTGCAGCAGGTTGGATTCACACCCCTGAAAGTTTTAGGCAGAGTGCTTGCCCCCTACACATCTCAACAAGCAGGATCCTGACTACAGCATCAAGTTCCCCTTAGGTGATCTGTGTAAGACACAGAGAAACAAAGCCTGTGGCTCCTCTCTTATCGTTCTTGAAGCTCTGGGCACATGGTGGGCTCCCAGCCTACCCTGTAGGCTTGGGGGGAGTTCATGATTTCACAGGTCTTTCTAAATTGCACAGTTATTTACAGAATCATCTGACTTAATTCTCACCACGAGCATGGGGGTGGGTATAATGGTATAATTTTCTGGATGGGGATCTGAGCTATAGGTTAGAGAAGTCAGGAGGTATTTCTCAAGTACCAGCCTGATCAATGGCAGGACACAAGAATTCAGTGACTGTCATGACCCTGCCTGTATCCTTCACCTATACCCATCAGGGCTTATATTCTTTGCCTGATGGGCTTTCTCTGGCCATCTAAGTGTGTCTTGCCTGCCTTTGTGGTAGACCAGAAGTCAGAGGAATGAATTCTTCTTGGGGCAGCCCAGAACCTGTGACAGATGGGAGCTGGTGTATAACTACCCCAGATCCCTTACCCCTCGAAGGAGATAACACTGAGGTATCTGGTCTATGCATTTTCCCCAGAATTGCCCTAGGGATGGGATTAAAAAGCCCATTGCCCACAGTGATAACTAGTTTGTGGACCAACTGGCCACCTTCCCTTCCACATGTCATTTTCACACTCCCCTGCTGGCTCTCCTCTACCTCACAAATTAGCCCCTTGCGCCTGAATCCTTGTCTCAAGAGTCTGCTTCTAAGACCCAGATTCTTGGGCACCAAATTCTGGCTTTTCCCATCTGGACAGCAGTGCTCCTCTAGCTTCCTTCTAGTGTAACAGCTCACCAGGCTCCTGAGAGAGAATCAAGCTGTGTTCTGAGGCTAAGAACAGCCTGTCAGTGCTGTGGTGCATGGTGTGTAGTTGGTGGATTTTCTTTCTTTTACTCTGAGGAGAAAGAAAACCAACTGGTACTCCCTGGTACATCCTCCCACCCGCCCCACAGTTCAGCACTGTTTCTTATCCATAAAGGGAAGTTGTCTGAAATGGAGATGGGGAGGGCCGAGACCCAGGAGAAAACCCCACCATCAGAGCCTCTGGCAGGGAAGACGGATTGGGCCCAGAGAGGTTATAGAGTTCACCAAGTTGCTGCATTTGTTCTGCACATTGCCTACATTATGAAAGGGGAGGAAGTGCCATTTCACACTCCATGGCAGATGTTGTAAATCATGGGAAGTGTGCTGCGGCCACCTCTGTGAGGTGGCTTGGAAATGAAGCCATCTATCAGACCAGGAGGCCAGACTGCCTGGCCCTCACTCCCCTAGGTTTTGCTTTGGTGAAGAGAGGGGGCGCTATTGAGGTGTTGGTGGGGGTGGGATTCTGCAGCTCCTTTGAACACCCTTGAGCATCAGAAGTTGAGAAAAGCATGTCAAAATTCCCTGAGAAATTTTGACTGCATTTGGCAAAGGTGAATTAGAATTTGCCATGTGAGTGGGGAGGGACTTTTTAAATAAAGCAAGAGCGCCAAAATTCATATCCCTGTCCCGAAGCTTCTTTTGTATATCTTTAAAAAGATTGAAATAGAAGATGTTGAGGACTGCCTGGCTTTCTTATTTAAAACAGATTGTTACAAGTTGGCTTGCTCTAACCCAGTATGAGAACTCTGTGTGTGTCTGTGTGTGCAAGGGCAAGTGCTGGAAGAAAATATATGAAGGTTAAGGAAAGTGACATATAAGGACATTTCCTGAAATACACTGTGTACCCGTTTGTATTTCCTATAATACCCTATACTTTTAATTTTATTATTGACCAAACTGCTGGTGTGGGAACAGTGTTTTAGATCCTAGGTGCCACTTCCAACAAGATAATGTTTTAGGTGCTAGGTGCCATTTCCAACAAGAAAACAAAAAATGGAAGTAAAACAAGGTGGAAGATTATCTGTGTTCAAGGTTGCTACCTGCTGATTGTTCTGGTGAGTAATTGTACAGAAAGGAAGGTAGATAAGAATAAATGGGAAACGAGGCATGAGATTCATCTCTGGATTGCTTGTTCCCCTGCTCTGTGTGTCTTTAGCATGGTTAATCGTGGGCAGGCTGTCATTCTAGCCTTCCTGGGAGGCTGTTCCCAATTTATTCTTTCCTTCTCTGCCATGAGAAAACCAGAAAAGATTATTTCCAGAACCAGAGTGTTCCAGGTTTTCTGAAAGGTCATTGCCACTTTTTTTTTTTTTTTTTTTTGGTAGCTCCCAGCATGGCAGAAATGCTTGGATGTCAACCCTGTCCCTTTAACCACTGCTGCAAGCTGACTCCATTTATTTGAGATAAAACTTTCCTCCTGGTCCAGTAGCATTCAAGACTGAATTGGCCATGAGACAGAGGGCCCTGTGTTCCTAATTATTTCTGGATGAAAAGTCCTGCCGGCAAGTGGAGATTCAGGGCAAGGATGGCCAGGTGGAGCAGTCACCAGTGTGCAGTGGATTGTAGAAATGGAGAGATAATTAAATTAAGAGTGCCAGGTGCAGGCATTGAAAAATAACCGTGGGTGTTAATTATGCAGCCCGGCTTTAGAGTCCAGTGTTAGCAGAGGAAATGCCACGGGACAGTTCGTCACATGGCAGCTTGAAAAGCTTGGGAGAGACACATTCATGATTTCTAGAGAATTTGCCAGCGCTGCCTACTTGGGATTCTGGGGAAGCAAGGTTATTTATTAGTTGGAGTGTGTGTATTTTTTCTGTTTTACACTGAGCCAAGGTGGGAACTTGGTGCGTGTGTGTGGGGTGGGGGGCGAAGTTTTAGCCCCACAGAAATCTGAGTGTAGTGGGAATCGTGGTGGAGTATGTCGTTTCTGGCATAGGCCCTTCTAGAAGGACTTACCCTCCCTCTGATTTTAAATGATTTTGGTCTTAGGAGTCTGGGGCAATGTGTCCCTGTTGGGAAGATGAAAGGATAAGTCATGGCTTATTCTCAGAGCGGACAAGGGGGTGGAAGCTGATAGTGTGGAACAGCAGCACAGCTGGGGTGCTGGTATTTTGAGAGACAGAAGCCACACCTCAAGGTCCTTTCTGCCTGATTCCATTTTGCTGAAGTTCTAGGTCAGGCTAAATCGAGCTCTGGGGATGCATGGCGGGGCTGGGGTTTGCACAAGGGAACTTTATAAGGTAGTGGGGGAATGTTCTGTTTCTTTCTTGGACCAAGGGTTAGATGATGTGAACATTTTTCAAAATACATGGGTGGACACGTAAAATCCGTGCATTTCATTGCACGCAAATTGCTCCCTGATGAAAGAAACATGAAAAGACCTTCCAGCGCTGCGCCTTTCCACGGATTTCAAGCCCTAATGGGTCTGTCCCAAATCTCGTGTTCATGGTCATTCCTGACCACCCAGGCTTTCCCCATGCACAGAGCTGTTCACAAAAGCCTCTCATTAGAGGGAAGCCGAGTCTAAAGCACAGACAGCGCACCGTGGCCCTCAGGCCAAACCCGCTCACCCTCATTTTTGCAAATACAATTGTACTGGAACACAGCCACGCCTGTTCATTTATGTGTCCTCTGTTGCTGCTCTCATGGCACAGTGACAGCTGAGTTGTGGCAGAGCAGGCTGCTGGCCCACCGGCCTGAAATCCTTACCGTCTGTCCCTTTGCAGAAAAGGTTTGTGGCAACCTGGTCTAAAGGACCATTTCTTTGGGAGCGTCTCACGACAGCTGTGTACAGACGGAGGTTTGGGGCAGAGGACGCTGTCCTGGAAGAGGTCAGGTCTAGCTGTTGAGTTGTGGTCCCAGTGTGGATAAGTCGTTCTTCATCCCCTGGGTTTTGCTGGATGTGCATGGTGTCACGGATCTACAGTGGAGAACAGCGTGGCCTAGATAGAGTAGCAAAAAAAAAAAGTTTTCTGGGTCGTTGCTTTTAGGGAGGGAGACATAAGTAAGGCCTGGAAGCTCTCTGTGGCCAAAGCAAGACTCCTGTTTTAAACCCCTCAAACTTCAGTGATAAATGATGCCCGCTTGGAAAATGAAAGTCAGTTAATTGATTTTGATAAAAGTCGGTGTGCTCTGGTGAGAACCGATCAGGGTTATTGACAATATTGACAATATTCGTTAAGTAAATGAAGGAACTAACTGGATGTATGAACCAATGTCAGAATTTGGGTTTGTATTTGGAGCTAAAGGAGCCATTCTGTTGAAGACACTTTTTTAAAACCATTGTTTAAAAGGTTTACGCCCCCGTCCTCCTTCACTTTCTCCCCAAGATGAATGCTTGTGACCAGGCAGGCAGTCCCTGGAGGCTCTGGTAATGTGGCACACGGGTCCCAAAGCTTAGGCTCTTGTCATTTTGCAATTGTTATTTCCTTCATGCATCTGGTTTTCTTATTCTGTGGTTCCCAGAATTAAAGAGTTCAGTCTTGGGAAAGAGGGGAAGAGTTATTTTTTAATGAAAATAAAAAGAAAAATTTTAAAGAGATTTTTGATCTCTTTAGAAATACGTGTGTGTGTGTCTATGAATATATCATATGTTAATGAGGCATAGCATATAAATATGTAAATGACCATGTGTATATGATGAATATGTAAATGAGAAATACAGTAATGATATAGCTGTGTAATCGGGGCCTTGAAAAACCCGGGCAGCCCTTGAGTGTTGCATTAGGCTGTTCCTTCATGGCTGCAGGTTCCAGGGCTGGGAGCCGGTCGGCAGAATTGCCGGAGCTGATGAATTGCTGTCTGACCAAGAGGAATTCGCAAACAAGCAGATGGATTCTGAGTCGTGGAGATGTGTTGTTCCACAGAGCAGGGAATTACCGGTTTGATCAGGTGGCTGGTGCCGTGCAGTTCCTTCACTTAGTCGCGTAAGTTAGGGCCTCCTCCGTGCGCCGTGTCTTATGTCCGTAGAGGTGAGAGGCCACGGGTGTGAGCTCACACTTAAACGCCTCGCAGCTACCTCTGTTAACCGGGAGCTAGTCAAGGACTGGATGCTCAGCAGAATTAAGCCAGCCGCTCCTTCTGCTGCTCGGGAATGTCAAAAATAATTACGTGTCTATGAAGGCCTCCCTCCTCTCTTTTGGGTTGCTGTACCCGACAGTGAGAACCGCAGCAACACCAACACACATGCACACACGTGCACCCACACACCCTGTCATCTCATGGCAGTTTCCCTAAAACTTTAGATACGGATTTGGGATTGAGGGAGAATGTGATTTTTTTCTTACCTTTTATGAAGTATTTATTTTGTAAGTATTCTAATAGCGATGTTAACAATAACCCCATGATACGGACACTGACTGGGTAGTATGTGTATGCATTCCTTTATTGACCCATGCATTCATTAACTTATCTTTACAGATCACATTGCCATCTGCCAGGGGCCATGCTTGGCACTGGGACGGAGAGGGAAAAAAAACAAAAAGCCAAGTTCTTGCCCACAGAGAAGTCATAGCTTCCTAGGAGACAGATAACCATCAAATAATATTGAACTACATGCTTGCCAGTTTAGAAGAGTATTATAAATTATTCAGTACCATAAGATCACACAGTAGGTCTGGGGGTTAGGACATACTTCACAGAGAAGAAAGTGGCATGGGGTTGGAATCTGCAGGGAGAATTTTGACCCATGAGGGTTGAGGGAGGTTGTGCAAGGGCCCTGTGGTCCAAGGGAACGGGGCATGTAGCAGGAACTGAGACAAGACTGCAGAGTGAGAGAAATGCAGAGTGTAATGAAAGATGGCTTCAGTATGGCTGAAGACATTGGCAGTGACCTGGCAATGCAGGGTTCTTGCGGGTTATGATAAAGAGGTGAACTTGAATCTAAGGATGGTGAGCAGCTGCTGTAGTGCTTTAATCAAGGTGGATTTACATTGAGAAAATGTAATTTGGATTTACATTTTGGGACGTTCCCTCTGCTGTGGTGCTGGTGTGGACCAGAAGGGGAAAACTCAGCCTGCAATGATGACTTTCTGTGGGTTTGTTTTTCTTCTTTCACTTTTCCTCTGAGTTGTGGGGCACTGGGCTGTTTTAGTCTCTGATGGTCTCAGAGCAGAAGGACTGGTGATAAAAGGTCATAAGCAGAAAGAAAGGTGGGATGGAATATTCTAGAAAGGTATTCCTTGGACTGTGGGATGAGTAGGAATACCATATGTCAGCAGCAGTGGCCTAAATGGGGGAATTATGGTGCTAACAAGTCAACTGATGTCTGAAATGATTCCATCCACCAAACCTTGGCCTTAAAGAGTAAGTTCCTGTTTTAAACCAGTTTTTCCTTTGACATCCAGAATGAAGTGTAGGAGGATTTCCTTGGCAGCAACTCTTTAACCATAGGGCATTGGGGAATGATCTTCGACTCTGACATATGAGCCAGGCGAAGATCAAAATAGTGAGACACCTGGGTGACCCAGACACTAAGTTGCAGGGGAGGAGAAGTATAAAAGTGCTGACCTCCGTGTCCTATCCAGTTGCTAGCTGTTATTATATGGCTGTTATTAATATCGGTACCACTGTTACCAATAGGAATGTCCTGCATTACTCTCTCACCCTTTACTATTCATTCATTTGTTCGTCCACTGATTCATTCATTCATTTCACCCTTTTTAAAAAAAGATTTTGTTTATTTATGTGACAGACAAGAGATCACAAGTAGGCAGATAGGCAGAGGGTGGGGGGAAGCAGGCTCCTCACTGAGAAGACACCCTGATGCGGGGCTCAATCCCAGGACCCTGGGATCATGACCTGAGCCGAAGGCAGAGGCTTTAACCAACTGAGCCACCCAGGCACCCCCATTTCACCCTTTTAACAAACATTATCGAGAATGAGAACCAACTACACCAGGTATTATTATAGGTGTTGGTGATGTAGCAGTGAACAAAACTTCATTGCACTCTCCATGCAGCTTACACTCTGGTTCAGGGAGGTGAATAAATAAATAAAAGCCAAGTAAATAAATAAATGCATTAGCTGGCTAATGAGAATGAGAGCTGAGAAGAAAAACAAGGCAGGAAAAGAGGCTGGAGAGTGATGGATAAGATGGTTCAGGCAGCCCCTCTGAGCCAAGAACAGAGCAGAAGGCATAGACTCTGCCAATGACTAGGGAAACTGAAAAGCAGGTGCAATAGCCCTGTGGCAGGAAGTGCTTTCAGGACTTGAGGGAGGAAGTTAGTGTGGCTTGGGGAGTGCTCTCCACTGTGTGCTTAGGCTTCCGTTTTTACCTAACCAGAAATCCCTAATAATGGGAGTGGGCTCCTCTTTCAGGTGGAGGAGGCAAAGCAACTCTTATAGAAGTTATGGGCACCTACTTTTGATTTTTTTTTCCCCCTTGGGGCTCTGATCCCACCTCCCTCTCACCATTTATGCATAGGTTAGTCCTGCAGCCATTCATACCCTGGGCAAAGGTTCCCAGAAGAAACCTCATAGGAGGTCTAACAAGTTAAGGTATTACTGTGTCTCATTTCTGACCATTTTCAAGATTGACAAAATTCCCCAGTTGTCTAGCAGCATGGTCGCTGGAGGGGCAGGTGTCCTGTTAAATGTGGAATACAGAAGTAAGCAGTGGGCGTTGAAAAGATGAAGTAAAAATGGAAGGAAATACATTTCTGGATGAAATGGAGCCACTCCAGTGACGTTCAGAATGTCTGCTCTGCATTCGATAGATGATGTTCTCTGCCACGAGCATCTCTTCCAACACTGATGTGGACATCTGCCACGTGCCTGTTCTCTGCTGGGGCTGTGAAGTATTCGTCAGTGTGTCAGCGTCTTGGTAAACACGTCAACAATTTGTGTGATTCACTACACGTGAATAAATGCTATGAATTTGGCTGATCGATGGGTGTGTGAGGGCCTGCAGACTTGGGAGAAAATGCCACTTCTTATCTGTGGGTGGACATGGGAAAAAGCAGAAATTCTCCCCAGGATGATAATTACACAACGAACGGTGCGAGTCTGTGAAAAGTTCCAGAAACTCGATTACTGTTGATGGTGATAATATGATTAATTAAAGCCACTCAGGAATTAGTCTAATTTACTGTAGTGGGAGGAAGGAAAAAGAAATAGGTTTAAAAGGAAAATAAAGTGAGGTTTTTTTGTTTTGGGGGGCTTTTGTTTTGTTTTGTTTTTACATCTAAGAGTCAGAATGATTAAAATTAAGCAGCTTCCTCATCTTTTTCGAAGGGAACCTGGAAAAGCCTGTTGTCTTTGCTGGCGGCTGGCAGACAGGTGAAGTGAGCGCATATGTCCCTCCTGATTCAGGAGCTGTCCAAGGCGTAGCTGTGACCAGTCTCTCTGCACAGCACCCCTCTCCCTGGCCTTGTCAGGCAACACAGAAACCTCCAGAGTGCACTCAGATGAAATAACGAGACTACCCAGATGTGAAGGGGAAGAAGAGGGTTTAATTCCAGCTTCCCTCCTTTGCTTGTTATGTCTGTCCCCATCTAGAAATTCATTTGTGAGCAAATGGCATTTTCGGAGCCGAAGAGGGTCAATCAGGACGCTGTTGGCCACAGCCAGGCTAGGTGATGGGGCTGCAGCTTACTCAAATGCTCTGATACATTCCCTCGAGTGTCTGCCCCATGTCTCTATGGCAAAGCCTGCAAAATTGCGAGCATTCAACTCTTGCAATTACCACTGACTCAGCTGCCAAAACATATTTTCCGTCCATTTCTGACAGAGGCTTCTGTTTAAATAGAGAGGAGGAGAGATGATCTCTTTTCAAAGTGATTCCAGCCTGATTCTCTGAGTGCAAGTGGTAAAGTCACCAAGTCCAATTGGAATGAATTGATTTATCTTTTTTGGCAGCCCTGATCAGCACCCTCCCAAGAGGCTGGGCTATAAATGGGAGGTAATCATGATGATATACATATTTCTCTGGATTCTGCTTGGCTAATCCAGTCCATTTTCCATAGATATTATCACTTCAGACAGCTGCTATTCCATTGCTGGTCTTGAATTTTTGTTTAACCCTGTGCTTCAAGAAGAGAAGTCTGGTGGTTTTTAAAAATGCATTTGAATTGCCAGAAAAGATAGAGGAGCTCATTCTCCTTTAACATTTTTCTGTGGAAGTTTTATTCTTTTCACCTGGACAAAAATGGAATGATCTGTGAGATGACATAAGCACATGCAAAATGTGCACATAATTATCAACTCACATGCATGTACTGATGTTCTATGTTTATACTGTAAATTGATGGATCCTCGGCTTGTCATTTTGCCTGTTTTCCTTGACTCACTGGGTTAGGGGCTTGATTGGGATGAAACTCAGTTTTTGTATGACTCCCCCCACCCCATTACCCCTGTTGAGTCCTAGTTAGAACCCTTGAGAACTGTTGGCATATGACCTATTTTACCCACCACCTGCTTGTACCCCAAAGCTGAAAGTGTCTTTTAGGTGTTGCTTATGACCTCAGCATTTGTACACGTGACCTCAGCACTTTGAACTTTTCCATTCTTTGTCTTCATTTTCCTTCTATGCCACGAGATCTAAAGGTTCCACAGAGTTTGGAACGGTATCTTAATCCATCTCTGTACTGCCTCCACTCCCAATAGTGTGGCTAATACACAGTCATTAAATCAAAACGTTTGTCCTTCTCCAGATATCCAGTGGCTCAGTTCACCTCATCGGGGGCTTATCCAAGATTGTAGTTCCCATCATTATAGACACCTTCTAGTTCTGCTTTGTATTGCCTCATGGGACGTATCATCACCCCTAATATCAGATATTTATATGTTAATTTTTCCCTATCCCCGACTACAAGTTCTATGAGAAGTAGGGATTTGTCTTGTTTATTGCTGAATTTCCAACTTAGGGTAGTGTCTGAAGCATAGCAGATGCCCAATACATATTCAGTGGAGAAAATAATAGCTTAATTAAAGGAAAAGAAAACATAAAAAATCACCCGTACCCACAGCTAACACCATACTAAGTGGTGAAAGATTGAAACCTTTTCCTCTAAGATCACGAACAAGACAAGAATGCCTTCTTTGGACTCTTAATCTCACAAAACAAACTGAGGGTTGCTGGGGGGAGGGGGTAGGGAGAGGGTGGTTGGGTTATGGACATTGGGGAGGGTATGTGCTATGGTGAGTGCTGTGAAGTGTGTAAACCTGGCGATTCACAGACCTGTACCCCTGAGGCTAATAGTACATTATATGTTAATAAAAAAAAGAAAAGTAAAAGAATATAAAATTAAAAAAGAAGAAGAATGCCTTCTTTGGCCACTTCTACTCAACAGAGTACTGGAAGTACTAACCAGAGCAATCAGACAAGAAAAAGAAATAAAACCCATCCAAATTGGAAAGGAAGAAGTAAATTTTTCTTATGTTGCAGATGATAGGATCTTTAAGAAGATTTCACAAAACAACTACTAGAACTAATACATCAATTCGGCAAAGTTACAGGATAGAAAATCAACATACAAAAATAAGTCATGTGTCTGTACATTAACAATGAAATTAAGGAAGTTAAGGAAATAATCTGATTTGCAATGGCATCAAAAGAAATGAAATATTTAGAAAGAAACTTAGCCAAGGAGGCAAAAGAATTGAAAACTACAAAACATTGCTAGAAGAATTTTTAATAGACATGAATGAATGGAAAGACAGCTCATATTTATGAGTTAGAAAACTTAGCATTGTTAAGATGTCAGTACTATCCCCAAAGTATTTACAGATTTAATGCAATCTCTTTCAAAATCCTGATAAGTAGTTTTTTTGCAGAAACAGAAAAGTGCATCCTAAAATTCCTATGGAGTCTCAAAGGACCCTGGGACCCTGAATAGCACCCCCCCCAAAAAAGCAAAAAAAACTTGAAAAATAAGAACAAAGTTGGAGATCTTATACTTTCTTATTTCAAAACTTATTACAAAGATACAATAATTAAGACAGTGGAGTGTTGGCTCCATGACAGACATATTGACCACTGGGTAGAAGAGGGAGCCCAGAAATCAACCCTTGCACACATGGTTAAATGATTTTGGCAAATCACCAACATCATACACTGGCAAAAGGACAATCTTTTCAACAAATGGTGTTGGGAATACTGGATATCCACATGCAAAAGAATGAAGTTGGATCCATACCTTACCTTATACTATATACAAAAATTAACTCAGAACGGACCAAGGAGTTAAATGTAAGACTTAAAACTATAAAAATCTTAGAGGAAACATATGGCAAAAGCTTCACAACATTGGATTTGGCAATGATTTCTTGGATGTGATACCAAAAGCACAGGCAACCAAAGTAAAAATGGGTACATTGGTCTTTGACAAGACTGAAAACTTCTGGGCATCTAAGGACACAATCAGTTGAGTGAAAAGGCAGCCTACAGAATGGAATGAAATATTTGCAAATCATTTATCTTTTGAAGGGTTACTATTCAGAATATATAAAGAACTTCTACAAGGCAAAAACAAAACAACTAAATTAAAAAATGAGCAAAGGGCTTAAAGAGATATTTCTCAAAAGAAGATACACAAATAACAAGCATATGAAAGATGCTCAATATTACTAATCATTAGAGAAATGCAAATCAGAACCACAGTGAGACACCACCTTACATCCATTATGATGGCTACTATTAAAGCAATAATAACAACAGCAACAACAACAATAAAATATAAATATGTGAAAATGTTGAGAAATTGGTAACCCCTGTGCACTGTTGGTGGGAATGTAAAATGGTGTTGCTGCTGTGGAAAATGGTATGGTCATTCCTCACAAAAATTAAAAATAGGATTACCATATAACCCAAAAGTCCCACTGCTGGGTATACATTCAATATAATTGAAAGCAGGCTCTCAGAGAGTTATTTATAAACTCATGTTTATAGCAACGTTATTCACAATAGCCAGAAGAAGCAACCTGAATGTGCAGTGACAAATTAGTGGATAAATGAAATGTCATGTATACATATGATGGAATATTATTCAGCCTTTAAAAAGAAGGAAATTCTGACACATGCTACAAAATGGATGAACCTTGAGGATGTAATGCTGAGTTAAATAAACCTATCATAAAAAGACAAATACTGTATGATTTCACTTACATGGGGGTACCTAGAAGAGTCAAACTCAGAGAAATAGAAATTGGTATGGTGGCTGCCAGAGACTGGGGTCGGGGGTGGGGAGAAGAGTCACTGAATGGGAACATAGTTTCTGTTTTGCAAGACAGAAAACTTCTGGAAATGTGTTGTACAACAATGTGAATAAACTTAACACTAATGAACTGTATACTTAAAAATGGTTAAGATGATACAATTTATGTTATATGCATTTTTTCACAATTTTTTAAAATCGCCTATAATCCCACCACCACCAGAATTAACCACTTTTAACATTAACATTTCTTTCCTCTGCATGTGTGTTTGCAGATGTGCACATGTACACACACACACACACACCAACCATTTGTTGGCTTGAGAGTGTTGAAGTCACGTGGAGAGATACAGATGAAAGGAGAACAGAGAGGTAATGGAATAAGTGGCATAGTTGGTGAGTGTCTGACTCTTGATTTCAGCTCAGGTCAAGATCTCATGGTCCTGGGTTTGGCCCCGTGTCAGGCCCCACACTCACTGCAGAGTCTGCTTGAGTTTCTATTTTCCCTCTCTCTGCACCTCCCTGCTAACTCTCTCTAAAGCAAATAAATAAATCTTTAAAAGAAGAAGAAGAAGAAGAAACCTAGTTGTGCCATGGTAATTAAATGCTAAGAATGTTGAAACCCTTTGGGAGGAGAAAGGAATAATTTTGCCAAGGAGAAGGCATCCGAGTTAGTTGGGTTTTAATGTATGAGTAAGAGTTTTATGAGCAGAGAAAGAGGATCAAGGAGAGTATGTGAAAAGGCATGTGGTTGTGCAAGGCAGTAAAGAGTTTGGAAAGCAATGAATAAGGAAATATTGGGAATATTGGGAGCAGGAGGCAGCAGTGGGGCCTGAGCCCAGAGAAAGTGGTTCAAGGACACATTGGGGGGCTTTAATCTTCTAGCTGTCAGCCAATGGAGAGGTCATTCTTCCCTGCCCCAGATGTGTTTGTTCGTGTGTTTGTTTTTTGAATAATGAGAATGACATTTGGGCTGCATGACATTGAAATAATCACCACAAACCCATTGTCACTGCAGGAGATGCAAAGTAACCCTTGAAGATGACCATTTGCTGCTCCAAAAAAGGAAATTACCCATGTTCTGATGCTTCCAGAGGATTAAACTTTAAATGTGTGTGGGGATTGACACAAAGGGTAGTCTGCTTTTTCTGTGGCTTTTCATATACTATATAATTAAAAATAGATGAAGCAGAGAGTCCAAGGACTTATTTTTTATTAATCCTTATTATCTAGAATGACACTATCTAATAAAGATATACTGCAAGACACATATGTACTTTTGAATTTTCTAATAGTTACATTAAGAATGGTGAAATTAACTTTGATAATGTATTTTATTTAATCCATTTTATTGCGTGTTGAAATAATATCATTTCAACATATAATCAATATAAAGTTATTAATGAGGTCTTTACATTCTCCTTTTTATATGAAGTCTTCAAAGTCCAGTGTGTATTTTGTGCTTACAGAATGTCTCCATTCAAACTAGCCTCCTTTTGAGTGCTCAGTAGCCATAGGTCATTGGTGACTCCTCTATGAGACAGAGCAAGTCCAGAACAACCATGCTGTGGTTGAAAAGAAATGAGCACTAGCCATGTGTTCTCTAAAACATGATCAGGATCATCACCCTTTTTTAAACAACTTTGCTCATAGTACAGATCAAATTACTTCTCTGGCATTTAGGAAAGTTTAAGCTGATGAAGTATAATTTTCACTGACACTCTCGTTTGCCAGGATCATATGGTGTCTCAAAAATATGCAGTCATGTCAAATCATGGTAATTAGTGCCAGAAAAAAACTTGTCAGGGGTATGCATTGCAAACTCTATCACCTCCACTTGCCAACCTTGCATACGGATGTTCTTTTGTATTTTCATCGCAGCCAACAGAATTGAATTCTGCTTCAAGACACATACACGTGGCCTGTATTAGTATGGGTGAGCTTGAACTTAGAAGAGAATTTGTCCTGACGGGTAAATGAGAAAGTGATCATTAATGTCATTGAATATTTGAAGTAGCAAATACACGAGGATAGAGTAAACTGGATGTGTGTTTGTATGTATATGTGCATTTCGACCCAACTCAATAGAATTAATGCTTTCGGTCTCCATTTTTCAAATTTCCCCTCCTTCTGCATCTTGCAAAGTTTTTACATACAGATTTGGAACTCTAATGTAATGCATTATCTTTTTCTCATTAGCAAAATTTCTTCCGCAAGCCATATGTTTTTCTCCCCTCAAAATACAAATGATTTGTTTTTCATCCTAACCAGTTAGGTCTTGCCAAAGGTATATGCAATAATCATTTGAGATGCATATCGTGAAGCTTCGTTCTCCAATCAAGATAACAAACTAGTTGGAAACCATAGCAGCTGGAAAGAAAATAAGACCTGGGCCCAGGAGTTTAACAGTGTTTTCAAGCTTTGAATGAAAACAAAATCCTAAAAATAACTTATTAGAGAAGAGACATTTGTTGTCTTTAAAAGTAGGACTAGGTTTTTTCCTTGTCTCTTATTTCATTTTACCTTGAAAATATTAGGCTTTCCTCTTTTTTAAAGATTTTAATTATTTATTAGGCAGAGAGGCAGGCAAAGAGAAAGAGAGGAGGAAGCAGGCTCCCTGCTGAGCAGAGAGCCCAATGTGGGGATCGATCCCAGGACCCTGGAATCACAACCCGAGCTAAAGGCAGAGGCTTTAACCCACTGAGCCACCCAGGCACCCCGAAAATATTAGGCTTTCTTAAAATGTGAATGATTATAAAGGGAAAGACTGTGCTTTTAAAAAAAAATGTGGTTGTTAAATGGATAAAGTGAATAAGGTGAAGATTTTAAAGTTGAGGCTGGAGAAAACAGTGAGGCTCTTTACATCTGTTGTATAAGGTGGAAATATCCAAGAAAGAACTATTTTTATGATGACAAAAGGGCTGTTAATTCTTGACACAGTCTTATGAGAATCTCAAAGATGAGAAGGAGAAGTATTACATCACTCTCTTAGAACCTTGCAACAGGACGTAAGATTCCAATAGGAAGTGAGATGCTAATAGGAAGTGAGAAACCTGTTTTAATGTCAAGTTTTGATTGTTCATTGCTAGCACTTAAAAATGCAATAGGTTCCTGCATATTGATCTTATATCCTGCAACATGCTATATTCACACTTAATTCTAGTAGCTTTTTGCATATTAACATTAGTTTTCTGCCTAGAGGATCATGTCTGCAAATAAATACAGTTTGACCTTTTTCTCTTCAATCCAAGTGCCTTTTCTTTTTCTTGCCTTATTGCACTGGCTAGAACCACTGTGATTTGAATGGAAGTGAAGAGAGTAGACATTCTTGCCTTATTCTTTATCAGGGGAAAAGCATTCAGTCTTTCACCATTGAGTGTGATATAAATTATAGGATTTTTCTAGATGTCTTTATCAAGTGAGGAACTTCCTTGTATTTTTAGTATGCTGTGAATTTTTATCAAGGATGGATATTGAATTTTGTTAAATGCTTTTTATACATCTATTGAAATGATCGTGTGGTTCTTATTTTTAATTTGTTAATATAATGGATTATATTAATTGATTTTTGAATGTCAAACCAGCTTAGAGTCCTAGAATAAATCTCACTTGGTCATGAAATATCCTTTTCACATATTTGTTGGGTTTGCTAAAATTTTATTTTTCATTTTTGCATCTATGTTCATGAGGGATATTGGTCAATAGTTCCTCTTTTTTTTGTAATGTCTGTGTTTGGTTTTGGTAGTACCAGGATAATACTGGCCTCATAATATTAGTTGCATGGGAGCTGGAAAAGTTTGCATGGGATTGGTATTCTTTCTTTCTTAAGTATTTCATACAACTTGCCAATGAAGCCATCTGGACCTCAAGTTTTATGTTCAGGTTTTTAACCACAAAATCAATTTCTCGAATAGTTAGTTAGCTGTTAAAATTATCTATTTCTTCTTGAAAGAGCTTTAGTAGTTAGTGTTTCTCAAAGAATTTGTTCATTTCATGTAAGTTGTTAAATTTATTGGCATGAAATTGTTCATAGTATTTACATAGTATCTTTTAAATATATACATATGCATATATACATACCCATACACACTCTACTCATGTCACCTCTCTCATTCCTTATCTGTCTGAATAGAGGATTATCAATTTTATTAATGATCTTTAGAACCAACTTTTGATTTCATTGATTTTTATCTATTGCTTTTTTGTTTTCTATTTCATTAACTCCCACTCTGATCTTTATTCATTTTCTATTTTCTTTTTTTTAAAGATTTTATTTATTTATTTCACAGTCAGAGATCACAAGTAGGCAAAGAAGCAGGCAGAGAGAGAAGGGGAAGTAGGCTCCCTGCTGAGCAGAGAGCCCAACATGGGGCTCGAACACAATGACCTGAGCTGAAGGCAGAGGCTTTAATCCACTGAGCCACCCAGGTGCCCCTCTATTTTCTACTTACTTTGAATTTTCTTTTCTATTTTTGAGAGATATATTTATTTATTTTAGAGAGAGAGAGAAAGAGAGCATGCATATGAGCATGGGGGTTTGGGGCATGAAGGAGAAGGAGAGGGGAGAGAGACTCCCAAGTAGATTCCATGCCCAGCATGGAGCCTGTTGTGGGACTCAATCCCAGGACCTTGAGATTATGACCTGAGCCAAAATCAAGAGTCAGATGATTAACTAACTACGCCACCCAGGCACCCCTGCTCTTCTTTTTTTAACGACTCTATTGAGGTATGATTTACATACAGAAAGCTGTACATTTTGAATGGATACAACTTGTGGAGTTTGGAGATAAGTGCACATCTGTGAAACTGTCACCCACAGCCTATGCCATAAACATATCCATCACCTGCAAAAGTTGTCTTCTGTCTTCTTAAATTATTTATCATTATTTTTGTGTGATAAGAACACTTAACATAAGATCTACCCTCTTAGAAAAATTTTAAGTATACAATATAGTATTCTTTTTTTTTTTTTTTTTTTTGAGAGAGAGATAGCGGGAAAAAAAGTGCTTGAGTTTGGGGGGAGGCGTGTCACAGAGGGAGAGGGAGAGGGAGAGAAAGAATCCCAGGCAGGCTCTACACCAAGCATGGAAACCAACACAGGACTCAGTCTTATGACCCTGAGATGATGACCTGAGCTGAGATCAAGGGTTGGACGCTTAATTGGCTGAGCCACCCATGCATCACTACAATATAGTATTCTTAACTGTATACTGTTTGCTATATGATAGATCTCTAGGACTTATTCTTCTCATATAACTGAAACTTTGCTTACACCCTTTGACTAATACCTCCCTGTTTCCTCCTGCCCATAGCCCCTAGGAATCATTAATCTACTCTCTGCTTCTGTGAGTTTGACTATTTCAGATACTGTAAGTAGTATCACATAGTACTTGTACTTCTGTGTTTGGTGTGTTTCACTTAGCATAATGTCCTCCAGTATCACTCATGCTGTCTCAAATGGCAGGATTTCCTTCTTTGTTAAGGCTGAATAATATTCCATTGTATGTTTATGCTGTATTTTCTTTACTCATACATCTGTCAGTGGACATTTATGTTGCTTCCTTGTCTTGGCTATTGTGAATAATGTTGCAATGAACATAAGAGTGCAGATATCTCTTTGAGATCATGATTTCAGGCCCTTTGGATATATACCTAGATGTGGGATTGCTAGATCATATAGTAATTCTCTTTGGGGACTGCAACAAAGTAATATGGATCTGCACAGCAAAAGAAACAATTAACAAAATGAAAAGGCCACCTATGAAATGGCAGGAAATATTTGCTAACTGTATATCTGCAGAACAATATTCAAAATATATAGGGAACTCTACAACTCAGTAGCAAACAAGCAAACAAACAAAAAAAAAACAAACAAAAAACCCCACAAAAACAAAAACTGCACAAATAAACAAATTTAAAAATAGACAAATGAACCGAATAGACATTTGTCTAAAGAAGATATAGAAATGGCCAGGAGACACATGAAAGGTGCTCAACATCACCCATCATCACAGAAATGCAAATAGAAACCATCATGATATCACCTGACACCTGTTAGGATGACTGTGAATTAGAAAACACACACACACACACACACACACAGAGGTAATTCTTAGCAAGGAAGTGGAAAGAGGGGAACACTCGTACACTGTTGACAGGACTGTAAAATGGTGCAGCCACTGTGTAAACCCATCTGGAGGTTCCTCCTCTCGTTCTTTTAAGGTGGATGCTGAAGTCATTGGTTTGATACTTTTCTTCTTTCTCAGTATAGATATATAGTACTGCATGTTTCCCCTTTCTTGGTGGTATTCCACAAATTTTGATATGGTGTTTTTATTCTTATTCTGTTCAAAATGCTTTCTAATTCCTCTTGCATTCTTTGACATATGGATTATTTAGAAATGTATTATTTAGACATTATTATTTAGAAATGGATAGAAGATTTTTCAGATACCTTTTGGTGATTCGTTTCTAATTTAATTCCATTGTGGACAGGAACAAACTTTGTATAACTTAATTCTTTTACAATTAATTGAGACTAGTTTTATGGCCCAGAATATGGTTTATTTTGATAAATGTCCCATGTGTCCTAGCAAAGAACATGCTTTCTGCTATTGCCGGGTGGAATGTTCCACAAATGTCAGTTATGTCTTGCTGGTTGATAGGATTGTTTAAGTCTACTGTCTCCTGACTTATTTTCCATCTAGTTGTTATATTAATTATTGAGAGAGAGAGACATTGAAATATCTTTGTGCTCTGTTTTACTTTGTTTCTATTACTATATTTTGAAAGTCACTAATCTTTTTTTTTAAATGCCCAATCTGCCATTAATCCTGTCCAGTATGTTTTCATCTCAAATGTAGTTTCCATCCAGAGAAGCTCAGTTTGAATCTTGTTAACATCTTCCATGTCTCTATGTAATTTTTTGAACTACAGAATGCAGTTGTAACAACTGTTTTAATGTCCTTGTCTGCCAAGTCCAACATCTGTGTCAGTTTTTGGTTGGTTTTGACTGATTGCTTTTTCTCCTCATTATGGGTCCTGTTTTCCTGCTCTTTTGCCTTACTGGTAATCTTTAACTGGCTCTCCAGTCATTGTGAATTTTACCTTGTTAGGTGCTGGGTATTTTTGTATTCCTGTAAATATTCTGGGATTCAGTTAAGTTACTTGGAAACAGTTTGATCCTTTTGGATCTTGCTTTTTCTTTTCTTTTCTTTTTTTTTTTTTTTTGGCAAGATCTCAGTAGTCAGTGCTTAGGTGGTTAGGAAGGCTCGTTGTTTCCCACTGCTAAGGGGAGACACTACTGTGTACTCCACCCACTGCCCCATTAATCTTGAGTTTCTCCAAGCCGGCTAGTGGGCAGAGGCACTGTTCCCAGCCCTTTGGTGAGCACCAGACACTGTGACCTCTAATCCTTTTGAGTGGTTCCTTCCTGGCTTTGGGGTGCATGTGCTGGTCAGTACTTGGCTAAATGCTTGAGGAGGGTCCTCTGCAACCCTCCAGGAGGTTCCTTTGCAGCTCTCTTTTCTCCCCTGTGCTCCCAAAGCTCTGTATCCTCTGTTGAAGGGGGTCTGCCAGTCTCCCTCCATATTCTCCCTCCCTGTATTGTGCAGCCTGGGAACTGTCTCAAGGTGTTCCTAGACCTTGTAACATTTGTTTCCCATCTTTTGAGATGCCTGCCCTTCCATGTCTGATGCCCATTGTCTTGAAAACTGTTACTTCATATATAGTGCACATTTTCCTGGTGGTTTCAGGTAGGAGGATAAATTTAGTTCTTGGCCAGAAGCTTATCTGGGGCAAATGTTTAAATCTCTATGCCTGGCTTTTCTCAGTTTCCACCCATGTTCTCCCGAAGGGCTGTCATGGGATGGGAGTAGTATGAAGCACTTAGATTATGCCTGACACTTGATAAACTCTCTTCCTATTTTGGGAGGGGGACTGGCTGAGGTCTGAAGGGACCTTGGGCCCCAAGACAGCACCTAGAATGTCAGGAAAAGCCCCTGAGGTCAGAAAGTAGCTGAAGAACCAGTCCACAGAGGTGGGTGGATGCCAACATTGATAGCATGAAATTCTGTCTTCTCCAAGGGGACATACTCATGGAAAGTTAAGAACAGTTCAAGGATCCAACAGTCCTGAAGTGGCTGAAGTAACTGTGAAAGATTTGGAGACCAAGGACATTGTTGCTGCTGATGTCTGTCTCAGACTTGGTTGTGAAGTGGGACCCTGTCTGAGCTCAGACTGCTATAACAAAATGCCATTGACCAGGTGGCATAACTGACGTTGATTTCTTACTGTTCTGGGGGCTGGAAGTCCAAGGTCAGCATGCAGCATGGTCAGGCTCTGGTGAGGACTCTTTTCCTGGTTTCTAGACAGCCGTTTAATTTACATCATAGAAAAAAAGCAAGAGAACTCTCTGGGGGCTGTTGTATTTGGGAACTAAACTCATTCAGGAAGATTTTACCCCACGGCCTGATCACCTCCCAAAGGCCGCACCTCCTCATACCATGACATTGGGGGTCAGGATTTCAGCATAGGGATTTTGGTCGGGAACACTGCACAAACATGTGATTAATAACAGGCATCCACTCAGATATCTGTCAGAAAGCAGTTCAGAGTCTGAAAGAATTTACAAAAACTCACAGATCCTCAGGGATCATCAACTTTGGACCCTCCTTTGGATTGATGAGAATGCTGAGAACACTGGGCATGGAAGAAGATGTGGCTTATCCTAAAGGATTTCCCAAAAGAGGTTGGTTAGGAATCAGTTTGGGGCTTAGCTGCTCCAGGGATCCTACCCAGAGGCACTCAGCCTCACTGCTCCAGGGCAAGGCTGCCTGGTTCTTACTCCTAGCAACCTGCACTTATTTGTCTAGGGGTCTTCTTTGGCTGGTGAACCATGTTTTGCTTGCCTAGTGGAAGCTGAAAAGTGGGAGATAATGCCTTTGTCTACAAACCACCAAACCACTATGCAAGCTGGTGTGTAAATACCCCAGCTCCCTTGCCTCAGAAGCACATGGGTTACAGCACCTCCTGGAATTACCCAGAGAGATTGAGTCCTGGCTGGTTGACCATGACAAACCTGGCTGGTTTGTCACATACCTTTCAATGAATGCCATCACTGCCCTGTCTCATTCCTGCATCCCCTACTGGTGGTTCCTAGGCTCACCTCCAGAAAGCATCACTTGCCCTAAAATATGGTGGTAGTGTCTGCTTCTGGAGGAATGCAAACAAGGCCAAGGGTGGGGCTGCATAAGGACGATTTACAAGCATCAGGAAAGGCAGGAGCAACTAAGGCAGAAATCCCTTTTTAATGTAATGTTATGAAAGAGGGAAGAAGGAATTACAGCTCTAAAGCTCTAATCTAAAGATTAGACAGAAGGCTGGGAGGAAATGATCACAAAATAATCAAATCCACAGTGATCTCAGTAGAAATAAGCCAGAAGATGAAGAGACTCCATCTTAGGAAAGCAGATTTGCTTGGTTTTTCTCTCCAGCTGTTTTTCCCAACGATGATATGAAAAGAGCGAGATGAACACAGACATCAGAGCGATTCTTCAACAGCCTAAAGTTTCCTCCAGAAGCTAATGAACCAGGGTCTCAGAAGTATAGAACTGTTGAGAAATCAGCCAAGGACTTAGCCCAAGTGCATAGCATTAGGGCACAGAGGGAATGAGGCCAGATCCTCAAAGAGGAGGGCGATGAGATAGCCAGGCACACCCGCACAATATTGATAGGGCCAGCCTTGAAAGGAAGGGTTGCCAGCAAAGAGCATGAAAACAAACAGAACATTTGAAATCTACTGGGCAGAAGGAACAGATCAGGGAAGTTAGCTTCTTTGACAGACAAAAGCTTTTAAAATCTGACTTCTGTCCCTTCAGAAAAGATCTGCTGTGGACATCCTGCTGCAGCTAGTTCCAGTTTGTGATGTTAGGAAGGAAGGCAAAACCCAGACAGAGAACGGTGTGGTCTGAGATGACCTAGAAATATGACATGTGTTGAGCTTAGAAGATGCTGGCACAGGGCTGTCCAAAAGAACGTTCTGTGGTGTCAGAAATGGTCTCTATCTGTCTACACTGTCCAGGAGAGTAGTCATTGGCCACATAGGGCTATTGAGCACTTCCTTGAAAGGTGACTAGTGTGACTGCGGAACTGAATTTCTAATTGTATTTCACTTTAATCACCCATAAATTTAAATAACCACATGTGACTAGTGACTTCCATATTAGATAGCCCAGGTCTGGAAGATGCATCCCTAGGCAATGGCTAGCCCATCTGGACTTGTTGCTAGCCCATCCCTTGGAGGTATCACATAGGACAGAGAATGAGCCAGAGGACTGGGGAAGGGCCAGTATTGCTCCTCTGCCTTTCTATGAGAAGTGTGACCCTGGCTTTGCCTTGTCCAATGTCTGAAGAACTGTGGGATCTACCCCCACAGTAATTAACTGTGATGCAATATTTTATGTAGTTCTTAGGCAGCATCTGAGTGCCTATTCAATTTATTATTCATGCATGCATGAATGCATTTATTTATTCAAGATGTAGTTATTGAGTTAGACATATGAGTTCAGGTCTGAGGACAACATCACAGACACAGTCTCTGCCATCATCCTCATGGAAATGATAATCTAGCAAGAGGAACAGACATCAAACTGATGATCACATTGATTTATTTAATTTTAACTTTGGATAGTGCTATTAATAAATAGGACAGAGTGCCATGAGACAAATAACAGGGGCTCTGACTCATCCAAGGATAGCAGGATGCAGAGGAAGTTATTCTGGCAAAGATATAGCCATGGGTGGTCAGAGAAGGGCATTCTAGGCAGTGGGGACAGCATATGGATTTTGGGGTATTTTGGGAGCCATAGGCCAGGGTAGCCAGATTCAAGGTATTATAAATATTTTTGGGTGGGAGAGCCTTTAGGGGGCAAAGAGTCAAGTGGTTTTAACAACCTTTTATTATTATTATCAGTGGAATCCATCAGTCAAACAAAAAATTGTGGGAGCTTTCATGATAAAGCAGATGAAGTTGAAGGAAAAGTTTTGTATGTACCTTTTGCATGAAAACACCCCTCCTAAGCTTTGGGGTTCAACGTAACATAGTTGGAAAACATTGCTGGAGTCCACTCTTTAATTGGCACAGAGGAAGATACTGAGGATCAAATGTGTGACTTTATTAAAGTCCTAGAGTTTTATGAGGGCCAAGGGAAATCAGCACTTTGGTGATCCATCTCCACCCCCTACCAGCACATGTTCTCTCTGCTTTACTATAAGGGAAGAATTCTGAGCCTGCCACTGGAGGTTCCTTGGTATTTTTTTCAGAACTCTGTTCCATTTAGCAGATATTTCTGAGCATCTCTTATATGTGCCAGGTGCTCACCAGGGAGCTAGGAATATATTAGTTAATGAAACAGCCCACAGTCCTTTGTGGAGCTTAAATTTTGTGTGCTTATATTCAGACAGTGAAATATTGGGCTGGATAAGCTGATGGCCTTTTCTCCTTGTCAAAATCCTTAGATTCTTAGGACATTGCACAGGGAGCAATTAAAAATGCCTTTACCAGCTTGGTGTGGTGGTCAATGAGAGCCACCGAGTACAAGGACCTAGTAAGTAGATCTTTAATAGGCACCACCAAGAAACAGGAACCAAAAGGGGATCCCAGCCTCACTCCCAGTTTTTGCTCTGCACATCTACCAGCCTCCCTTATGCATTTATTGATTCACCTCAGTGCAAGCAAATAGTTTGCCAACCTGGTGATGGGGGCATGTGTTTTCATTCCATCCTACACACATGTCATTGTGTTACAGCACAGTGCCAATGGGCTCGGGAGACAGGTTGGTCAGTTGCAGTCTGTTGCAGGTATGAGCCAGTCATCGTGCAGCACACGCTCCCTCGTGGGAATGATAGTGCAGTCGGAGAATTGTACGGGCTTCTTCCCTGGCTGCACTCTGCTTCTTTCCCCCCAACTCCCAAGCAAGATGGTCCTGTACCCCTGGTTTCTTTCAAACCTATTAGGGGTGACAGGGCTTTTTTAAATTTTATATATATATATATTTTTTTAAATTTTATTTTTAAGTAGGCTCCACACCCAACATGGAGCCCAACGTGAGGCTAGAACTCAGAACCCTGAAGTCAAGACTTGAGCTGAGATCAAGAGTTGAACACTTAATTGACTTAGCCACCCAGGAACCCCAACACAGCTTTATTTTTAAGACCCTGCTCAGTTTCTCTGCACCTCCTCCCCCAGAGTACCAAGAACAGAGATAGCATGCACAGTGACACATCCCAGTGGGGTTGCTCCCTGGTGATGGTCCTCTGGCCTTAGGGTGAACTCTTGCTGGCATGGCTGTCTCTGAAGGCCAAGAATCCTCATTGCTCCTTTGTCCTCCAGCTTGTCTGGAGTCTTAATTCCAAGCATCCCCTCCAGGATGGGGGGTAGGGCTCAAGTAGCTGCATGCATAACTGAGTGTTGGAACTCCCCCTTCTATCCTCCAGGGTCTTCTAGAAAACCAGGACCCACCCAGACCACTAGACCATCCATCTTGATTCCCTCTTCCCTATTCCTTCTGTGAAGTAAAGCTTACAGCTAGGAAAATAGATTCATATTTGAGAAAACAAAATTAGGAGGATTTTTATATCATTGGCCTCCTAGATGCTTCAAATTTGTTTTCATTTTGAGACAAGGGCATGAACAAATCACCACCCGTCATCAGTAGTCTGACCAGGTGCCTGGGTGCATAACTGAAACACACAACAAGGCAGAATGACAACTTGGAATTGATGGCCACGGTGGAGGCATAATTTGAGCTGTATCCACCTTCATTCCCAGTTGGTGTTTTCCCTATATTTTTATCAAAAATCATCCTGATGTAAATAACCTAATTCCTAGGAGTACAGTTGACATCAGCACTGTTTTCCAACCGGTTTAAAACAAAGCCCCAAACATTTGAAGTATTTGAAGAATTTAAATTTTATTTCTACCAAGAAAAATTATCAAAAGGTGTAATTGCTTGGGCTGATGGGACTGTTCTGGCTGGACAGTGTCAAATTAAGGTGCTTTTTTTTTTTTTTCTTTTTGTAGAGGGAACTTTGGATGAAATAATGGAACAGTTTTAATGCATGGATTTGGAAATAGATTCATGTTTGTTCAGTGAATGATTTCCTGTGCTGGAGGATTGTATTAATAAATACTCTGTCAGCAAATGGAATTTCAAAAAGGAACCTCTCAAAATCTGATTTTGAATTGCTTCATAGAATTCGCTAAAATCTTGTACCTGCCTTTCTTTTTTATTTGATTGCTTTGGAAAAGTCTTAGAACTCAGTCTCAGAGGCTTGATGGCCTTCAACGATATTTGGGTGGCCCAACCCAAAGTACCCATATTTTAGCAGAATGTTTGGTGTTCTTAAATAGATATGATTGGGGGGGGGGTGGACAGGGTTGTGGGGGGAGGATTTGAATGTTGGTGCCAAATTATACCTCATCTGGAAGGTTCCATTTTCTTTGAAATTCCACATGAGTATCCTTGTACTTACATGTGAGAACAATTGTGAAATTATAGAGGATTGGCACAGTTGATTTAGAAATGGTGGGGCTTAGAGCTCAACTTTACAGCTTTTCTGACTCTCTTTTTCTGTAATGTCCATACAGAGACTAAGAGAATTGACTTTTAGATCTTTGTCCAGAGATTCAGTCCAATGCCATTCAGAAATGTTTTGAGGGCCCTTTCTAGGCCAGTCCACTCTGAACAAACTGATCCATGCTTTAACAGTCTCTTGCTGGGGGATAAAGACACATGTGACAGAATTATTACAAGAAAGAAACAGCAGTAGAGCAAGAAGAGTAGGGACAAGTATAGGGGTATAACGAGAAGAGGGAAAGGCAGCACCAAAAAAGAAAGGATTAACTATGAGAGTGTGGACACAGAAGGGATCTGTGGTGTTCTCTGTGTCTTTAGCAGCCATTTCAGTCCACCTGGCTGGAATGAGGCAGTGCTGTGGCCTGGGCATCCCAAAGCATGGGTAGGGTTATTCATTTGCTTTTTCTATTGTATGTGAGAGAAACCTCCTACACCTTCTAAAAGTATGAATGAGTTAACAAAGATAGAAGTATCAGCCTCGGGGGATGTGAGGGGATGGATCCAGTAAGAGATACAGGTTAGCAGATATGGTACTTCTGGGTCCCCCTCACAGACAAGTATCACTAATCAATCATGGCACTCTTTTCTGTTGGTCTCTGACAAGATGATGAACCAGGTACTTTCTTCCAGTTGGTGAGGTTGACTCTTACCAGAGGACGTTTCTGAAGAGTGAGTAGGAAGGTGGGGGCAAACTGGGATTTTTGGTCTTGGGACAGTGGAGGCTCACAAAGACCAGAGCCAGTTCTTATCACTGGGTCCATGTGCAGAAGGTAGCCATCCTGGGGGAGAGCATTTAGATGGTGATGTTGAGAGGCTGTCTAAGAAGGTCCAAGGCAAAGAACTGGTAATAGTGTTGTTTGTGGTGATCAATTGAAATGGTGGTGGAGGGAGATTTTGGGATGAGTTAGACATGCTCTTTAGATGGATGGTGTTTGTCATCTTTAGTTTCTCTGTGTTCTGATACTGTGTCCCAGTTTCTCCTCCTGGGAGTCAAGAAAGGGGTGGGTTGTGCTCTGATGGTGCGCTCTCCCACTGCTTCAGGCATCGATGGAGGCCACCTAGCAAAGCGGAGCTGCCTTTCATGTCAGAAATGGGGGAGGGAAAATAACAACAAAGTTTTCCTGGCTTTAGAAGAGAACTGCAGGAAAGATGAGCAGGAAAAGATCTTCCAGGAGAATAAGTGAATCACAAAAGGATCTATTTTAGGAGGCTGGTTACTGGTGATTAATGTCAGGCATGGAAAGAAAAAAACAGGAAAAACTAACCCACCACAACAATAATAATGAGAGTAATCTCATAGAGATATGTCAATTTCACCCCTTGTGTTTTATGTGAATCTATTTTCTCTTTCTCCACCGTATTGACTGTTCAACCTTCTATAGTCCAGCAAGGAAATGTTGACAGTGGTGTGTTTCTGTTTTGATGTCTGCACCCTAACTACCTAATCACCCCAAAAGAAGTTAGCAGAAGTTTTCAGTGAGAGTAAGTCCTTACACTTCTTTCCGTGTTAGTGGGGTTTGGGGGAAGACAAGGTGAGGACTGCTCCCAGTTCCAAGGGAACATAGTGGTTTTATAGGACTAACCCTGTAAAACCGGTTCCTTCTTTGAACATTCTTTCTGTAACACTTAAAAAAAAAAACAAACCTACTGTTTGCAAAACACCTCTAAGAATAGAAGAGGAGGACGAGAACTCAAAAAAAGAAGTGGGAGGAAACCGTTGAGTAGAAATACCTTTAAACTCAGACATGGGAGGGTTTTTGTTTTTTGTCTTTTTTTAATCGGTAAAAGAAACACATTTTCATTGAAGAAAATTTGTAAAACACTGAAAGTAGAAAGGAAATTGTCATCCTAATTTTATCAATCAGAGATATACCACCACCATTTGATACATTTGTTATCATTTTCACATCCTTAAAAATTCTCTATAAATATGGGATTTTTTATTTTTTATTTTATTTATTTTATTAATATAGGGGTTTTTTTAGGATTATTTATTTTAGAGGTGGGGGGAAAGGCTAAGGGAGAGGGAGAGAATGTTAAGCAAGTGTCACACCCAGTGCAGAGCCTGATGCAGGGCTCCATCTCACCACCCTGAGATTACAACCTGAGCTGAAACCAGGAGTCAGACACTCAACTGACTGTGCCACCCAGGCACCCCTACAAATGTGTTTTTTTCAATGGCTGAATCATATTTCATCATTTTCATATGAGATTACATGTACAAGTTCCCCATTTTTCTGTAGATTACAGTTGCTTTCCGTTTGTTTTTTTTAAATTCCAGTATAATTAACGTACAGTGTTAGATCAGTTTTAGGTGTAAAATACAGTGATTCACTTTCAGTTTTTAAGATTATAAATCGTTGTCTGATGACCATTCTGTACCAGAACTGGCATCTCTTTTCCCTTTCATGTCATCAGAAGAGCTTCCTTGAAAGAAAATCCTAGCTGAAAGTATATGGATATTTTCAAGAGTTAAGAAATTCTCTGGATATAAACTACATTCATATAATGTGGCAAATACTACATAGAGTATTTCACCAAGGAAATGAGATTGACTTTCATGTTTTCATTCATTCATTCACCAGGAAACATTTATTTAGCTCCTGCTCTATATCTTCACTGTTCTGGGCAAGGTGTCATAATAATGAACAAAAGAAACTGGGTTTCACTGAAGGGAGAAGACAGTCAAGGAACACACTAAAAAGGAGATATTTTCAGAGTGTGCTGGGTGAGGAGCTCGTTGAGAGTAACTGACAGGGATGGGAACCTATAGCTTCTTTAGATTATAGCTCCAAAGAGGCCTTTGAAAGGTGACCCACAGGCTGGGACCTGACTTATGAGGAGAAACCTCACAGAGACCTGAGGATTGGCCTTTCTAGGCAGAGGAGTAACAGGTGCAAAGGACTGGCATGGGCCCTCTCTGTGAAGGTGAAGGGGTCAGAGCCAAGACTGGAGGGGTATCTGGGCCAGACTCAGTGGAGTTAAGGAAGCAAAAACTGAGCCCAGATTCTGATGCTGAGGGATCTGGAGGCAGGATGTACCCCATCAGGTGTAGACTAGGATATGCAGCTTTTGTCCAGAACACATATCCTAAAAGGAAGGAGAACATTCTGTGCCTGTTCTGACCAATAAACTGGAAAGGGTTCAGGGCATATTTGTGGGTAAGACACTGAGTCAGAAGGATTGCAGCCCAATTAAATTCAAATGTTTGTTTGGAGAAGAGGTTGAGGGAGATAAATTTATTTCCTTATACAATTATAGCAAAAAAGGAAAAACAACCCAAGTGTCAAGCTAGGAAAATGATGCAATAAATAATGATAGATCCATAGTATAAAAATATTATACCACTGTTTAAAGTCATGGCCTTGAAGAATTTTAATAACATAGAAAAATAACATAGAAGAACATAGTTAATGAGACTGTATGAAGTTAAAAAAATCTAGAACTATATATAGTAGCAGAGTTATATAAAAAGTATATACATAGTCAAAATATGTATGAACAGAGCGGTCTCGGTGTTAACAGTGGGTGTCTCTGGGTGGTAGGATTAGTGTTATCTTTCATTCTTATCTATATAATTTTCTGTATCTTCCAAAACTTGAGTGATATAGACATTACATCTGTGATCTGAAAAATAAAATATACAGATGTTTTTTTGAATGCGAGAATTCAGATGAAACACATTACACAGATATTCAATTATAGGACAAGAACGACCATAATAAGAATAGAGGTATATGTTAGAAAGATGTTGAAAAGAGCCATGGAACAAAGGAAGTGCCTTATAAGAAGCCTGGAGACTTTATCAAACACTTTATTAAAGGCCTAGAAAAAAATACAGAGAAGCAAAGAGATGTTATGCCCAAAGGGGAAAAAATAAACTGCCACCTGACAAACTGACAAAAGGCATTAGATAATGTCCTTGTAGAAAGTGACCCACTGTGTGGTCATGCTCCCCCGACCCCCCACCCCCCAAAATTAAGAGCATGGATGGAAAAGAGGAAGTTACTGCCTTGCTGTGCATCTCAGCACACATTTGGAGAGAAACAGGAAATGCTGTGCTCCCTCCTGAGCTCCTAGGTGGGACTTAGGCCATTCTACCACAAGAAAGACAGGGCAGAGGAAATGGGAGTGGGAGGTGAGGTGGGAGAGGTGAATGGGGAAGGAGGTAGCTGCGGATTTTATTTTAATATTTAATCAGATCCCATGGAATACACCTGCTCTTCCAGGTAAGTGAACCAAGGTATGGAGCAAGCAGGACACCTGCCCAGGTCTGATTTCCAAGCCCAAGAACATTAGGCCATTCCTCACTGGGTGGTTGAGGAGGTAAGGTGCACGCATCCCCCAGTGTGTGTGGTGGAGTGCCCCATCCCCCATGAGCCAGGAAGCAGGGGATTGGGGCTGTGGGAGGAGAGAAGGTCACTGGAAGACAGACTTAAAAGATGAACAACATTTGGGCTGGAAAGAAGGTAAGCAGCTATCAGATCATGAAATCACAAAATGGTGGAACATATGGGAATATACTGCTTCATCCTCGCTTCTGTCAAATCTGTATATTCCAAGAAGGCGGAATCACGTCCCATTTTGCTCTCCACCACAGACCCAGCATGAAGAGCACCATCTGGCACATAGTAGGTGCTCCATAAACAGTGAAAATAAAGGAATAAAAGAATCCAGGGAAGCACGAGTTGAAGGTAACTTAGAGCTCACACTATAAACATCTTCACTCAAACATTAACTTAAATTAAAAATTGAACATTTTTCCAGCGCAAGACAACATCTTCGAAGTAGAAACGAGCCATGGTAAAATTGACCAAATCAGTGAGCATACACTGGGTCGTGAAAGGGACCTGAGGTGGATGATCTTCCTGGAAACATCTCCACCTTTTAGAGATGGATTCTCATTGCTCCCTGCATTCCTTGGACCTCAGAATGGCTGTGCATTTGTGGGTCTGGTTCCTGAATCCCTTCCCTTCCAATCCAGTTGACATCTTCCTTCTTACTGTGTGGGCCAATGTTCTGAGCAGTGCAAAGATGGGCAGCACTGACTCTGTACGTTGTCACCTCTTCATTTCTCTAGCATGAGTCTTCAGACTCCTCTAATGCCTCTTTAGTTAGAAGGGAAAGAAAGTCAGTATTTTGAAAATGTCAGGATACTCTTAGATTCTGCCTTGGCTCTCCCCAAGCAGCTTGATGGTAGCTTTGGCCCAATTCTAGGGTCTGCATCTTTCAGGGGTGTCCAGCAGCAAGAAGTAAGTTGGATTTTTCAAGCAACTGAAGGCTCTGGCTGTCAGAAAAGTCTTGTTTTGATGCATGAGTGAGTCAAACAAGCTTGAGGTGAAAGTGGCATAAGGAAAATAATATACGAGTGATGGGAAGTCACTTGGGGAACATCTCATTTGCTTCCCCCCTCCAAAGGTTTTGGCAATCTTTCCATCAGTGTGAATAATTGCGGGTTATGGCTTTGAGAAGTGAAAACCCAAGTTGTTCCCCTTTAGCAACCTTTGATGCCATCAGTCACCAGCAGTTGCAGACTCTAGCTTTGGGCACAGGGACGTGAAATTTCTCTCGACACTTCCAAAAGAGTGGAATTTTGTTTCTTAGCTATTTGATGAACTTATTTTGTGTTCATGTCAGGACCTACCAGGATGTAAGAAATTCAGAATGTGAGTGAAAGAAAGTAGTTGGCCCCCATTCCCTGTACTTATTTTTCATCATATTTTGAACTCTAAGTATGCACAAGGTCATAGCCTCTCCTTCTGCAACAATTGGGGGAAACTTTTGAAGATATTAAACTACAGTATTCTTGATCGAGGCAGATTTCAGTCCCAGTAACTAGGAATTTGGAACACTTGGCCTGTGATTTTGTTCCAATTCATCCAATGTATCTTTGTTTCAAGCCTAATGAAATTAAGTCCTAATGAAATTATTCAGGGAGAAGGAGTGACCCAAAGAAAAACACTCTGGCTTCGGCTGGTAAGACAGAGCCAGGAAGCTCATGGAGAAAACTTTCCTATAGAACAGGGATGGGAAAATCATGAAAAAAATGACCATTGATTTCCCTGAATGAGTGCAATATCAAACTGGGGAGGGAGAGGGGAAAGAGGAAGAGGAGGAGGAGGAGGAAGAGAAGGGGACCACCCAAATACAACAGGATGGCCAGCCTGTCCTGATGAAATAATTTCAAGATCTCTCAGGGCACAGTATATGGGGCTTATTTTAGATGCCCCCTTGGCTTAATATCTTGCAAGATAGGAGGAAATGGGTCATTTGTTCACAGCCTGAATCCCCTGTACTTCCTAAATGTGGAGTAACAATTTGCAAAGCATTACCTGATTCCCTTCTAAATGAAACTCTTAGAACCTGGCCAATTCATATTATTTGGTAGACTTTCTACATTTCAGTATCTCTCTGTTGAACACATTGCAGTGTTTTCAGGATAAAAATAAAAGATAATCAGCACTTAATTTTTTGAAATTGTATAATGAAATATGTCAAAATTTGAAAGTTCTGCATAACTCAGTGAACCACTATTTTCCAAATGACCAAATGTCTGATGTTACAAAATCATGCATGATTAAAAGACACATTAAAAAAAAAAAAAGAACTGGAACAGTGACTTCACTGGGGACGAGCCTTCTCACCTGACACTTGCCTTGGGAGTTCATCATTTGTTTTGAGTGATCTACTTAGGGAAGTCTGTGCATGTCTATCTGGGACACTCCCATAGTCTCTTAGCTCCTGAAGTAATGGTCAACTCTTTTGCCTTTGGCCATCTACTTAGTCATTGAACCAGCTTAAACCCAGAAATCTAAGGCTGGGGGAGTTGGCCTGAACCTGCGGGTAGTTATGTTTCCATAACTCAGACCCTTTTCCAAAAGCAAAAGAAAAATTGGGAAAATGAGAGCATGGGTTGATGATTCCTCATGGAGAGTCTAGGACAAAGCTGAAATGCAATTGGTATTGATTGTATCCATAAATAAACAATACCATGCCTTGAGCTCTCTGATCTTGGTGACAAGGGAAAAGTGCCAAAGAACTGGAGAAAATCCTGAAAGATTAGAAAATTTTTCCAATTCCTCTTCAAGGAGAGGATTACCAAATTCCAGGTGAGCCCTATGAGCTGCCCAGTGGTGTGGCCAATCTTTTCAGAGTTCTAGGCAAGAAGACTCCTGAAGCTGTAAATTCCAGCTACATTAACAGCCTCCTCTGGCCCCTGGTTTTGGTTTCTGTCAAGGATTTGGACATGCAGTAATCAGCTTTTACTTTACAAACCCTCAATCCACCTTTGCCACACAGACTAATGATTATGTTTTTTTTTTTAATTTTAATCATTTTTTAAAATTTATTTTCAACATAACAGTATTCATTGTTTTTGTACCACACCCAGTGCTCCATGCAATCCGTGCCCTCTCTAATACCCACCACCTGGTTCTCCCAACCTCCCACGCCCCCACCTCTTCAAACCCTTCAGATTGTTTTTCAGAGTCCACAGTCTCTCATTGTTCACCTCCCCTTCCAATTTCCCCCAACTCCCTTCTCCTAACTCCCCATGTCCTCCATGCTATTTGTTATGTTACACAAATAAGTGAAACCACATGATAATTGACTCTCTCTGCTTGACTTATTTCACTCAGCATAATCTCTTCCAGTCCCGTCCACGTTGCTACAAAAGTTGGGTATTCATCCTTTCTGAAGGAGGCATAATACTCCATAGTGTATATGGACCACATCTTCCTTATCCATTCGTCCGTTGAAGGGCATCTTGGTTCTTTCCACAGTTTGGCGACCGTGGCCATTGCTGCTATAAACATTGGGGTACAGATGACCCTTCTTTTCACTACATCTGCAAATATCATCCTCAGTGGGAAAAAGCTTGTAGCCTTCCCGTTGAGATCAGGAACATGACAAGGATGCCCACTCTCACCACTTTTGTTCAACATAGTATTAGAAGTCCTAGCAACAGCAATCAGACAACAAAGAGAAATAAAAGGTATCCAAATTGGCAATGAAGAAGTCAAAATCTCTCTCTTCACAGATGACATGATTCTTTATATGGAAAACCCAAAAGACTCCACCCCCAAACTACTAGAACTCATACAGCAATTCAGTAATGTGGCAGGATACAAAGTCAATGTACAGAAATCAGTGGCTTTCTTATACACTAACAATGAAAATACAGAAAGGGAAATTAGAGAATCGATTCCATTTACTATAGCACCAAGAACCATAAAATACCTGGGAATAAACCTAACCAAAGAGGTAAAGGATCTGTACTCGAGGAACTACAGAACACTCATGAAAGAAATTGAAGAAGGCACAAAAAGATGGAAGACCATTCCATGCTCTTGGATCAGAAGAATAAACATTGTTAGAATGTCTATACTGCCTGGAGCAATCTATACTTTTAATGCCATTCCAATCAAAATTCCACTGGTATTCTTCAAAGAGCTGGAGCAAATAATCCAAAAATTTGTATGGAACCAGAAGAGACCCCGAATCACTAAGGAAATGTTGAAAAACAAAAATAAAACTGGGGGCATCACGTTACCTGATTTCAAGCTTTACTACAAAGCTGTGATCACCAAGACAGCATGGTACTGGCATAAAAACAGACACATATACCAGTGGAACAGAGTAGAGAGCCCAGATATGGACCCTCAACTCTATGGTCAGTTAATCTTCGACAAAACAGGAAAAAATATACAGTGGAAAAAAGACAGTCTCTTCAATAAATGGTGCTGGGAAAACTGGGCAGCTATATGTAGAAGAATGAAACTCGACCATTCTCTTACACCATACACAAAGATAAACTCAAAATGGATAAAAGACCTCAACGTGAGACAGGAATCCATCAGAATCCTAGAGGAGAACATAGGCAGTAATCTCTTCGATATCAGCCACAGCAACTTCTTTCAAGATATGTCGCCAAAGACAAAGGAAACAAAAGCCAAAATAAACTTTTGGGACTTCATCAAAATCAAAAGCTTCTGAACAGCAAAGGAAACAGTCAAGAAAACAAAGAGGCAACCCACGGAATGGGAGAAGATATTTGCAAATGACAGTACAGACAAAAGATTGATATCCAGGATCTATAAAGAACTCCTCAAACTCAACACACACAAAACAGATAATCATATCAAAATACGGGCAGAAGATATGGACAAACACTTCTCCAATGAAGACATACAAATGGCTATCAGACACATGAAAAAATGTTCATCGTCACTAGCCATCAGGGAGATTCAAATTAAAACCATATTGAGATATCACCTTACACCAGTTAGAATGGCCAAAATTAGCAAGACAGGAAACAACATGTGTTGGAGGGGATGTGGAGAAAGGGTAACCCTCTTACACTGTTGGTGGGAATGCAAGTTGGTGCAGCCTCTTTGGAGAACAGTGTGGAGATTCCTCAAGAAATTAAAAATAGAACTTCCCTATGACCCTGCAATTGCACTACTGGGTATTTACCCCAAAGATACAGATGTAATGATTATGTTTTGATTTGCAACTTCCTGTTCTGAAGTAAGGGAACAGAAGGAAGAAGGTCTCTGTGACATTCTACCATAGTTCCCTAGGACAGGAATATTTTAGTAAAGATCATCACTGGAATTGCAGAATGTAGGTACACTGAAAGGAAGCAACCAAGAGGTTTGTCTTCATAACATTTAAAAATTTCTGTCCATATCACTATCCCATTAGCAGAATTAATGGGTAAACACCATCTTGGGAAATGTTTGAAACAAATGGGACAGAACAAAAAGATTAATATTCCTAATATGCAAAGAATTCATGCAAATCGATAAGAAAAACATTAAGACCCAAAATAGATACCCAGGTAAAGGACAAACAAATCTCCAAAGAGGAAATGCAAATGGCAAATCAACATATGATAAACTGTCCAGCCTGGCTGTTTTTTTTTTAACAAAATGCAAATTGAAATAGCAAGAGGACATCATTTCCCCTATCAAATTAGCAAAGATTCTACAATGATGGTCCAGAAAAAAGGTGCAGTGGGATAGAATGGTATGTGCTACTCAGGAAAAGCCCAGATTTTCTAGAAAATAATGTGTCCATATGCATTAAGAGCTTTAAAATATGTTCATGGCCTTTGAATCAAGAAGTCAACCCATAAGGAATTTATGTTGAAGAGGTCATCAGAGATGTGGACCCTCGTTTACGTATGAAGGTATTCATAATGGATATTTGAGTTATTGAAATGCCTATTTAAAAGAGCCAGAGTGCACCAGGTGATGAGAACAGCTCAGTAAATAAGACTGAGTGTTCCATGAACTATATAACCATTAAACGTGAGGTGTGAGACCACTCTTCATGGCATGGAAAACCCTTAAGATATAGATGTCTATTAGAAAAAAATAGGAAAATGTCACTACGTATGGTTTCATCTGTATTTTTTAGATGGGGAGAGAGTGGAAGAAAGTTACCAAATCCTCATCCCAGTTATCTCAGGGTAATAATATTACAGAGCTATTATTTTCTTTTTAAATATCTCCCCCAGGTTTTCCAGAAATAAATAATAGTGATCTCTCTGAAGTATCGTACAGCATGCCGTCCATCAGTGGACGACTGACCCATAAATTACACAGTTTGTTCCCTTTTTTTTAAAGATTTTATTTATTTATTTGATAGAGAGAGACACAGCAAGAGAAGGGGAAGTGGGAGAGGGAGAAGCAGGCTTCTGGCCAAGCAGGAAGCCCGATACGGGATTTCAAGTTAATGAAAAGCATTGAATGCCTTTGGAATGTGTGTTTGTTTGTGTGTGTGTGTGTGTGTGTGTGTGTGTGTGTTCTGCTCAATAGCTCAGATACATTTGTGATTTATTTATTTATTTATTTATTTATTTATATAGTTGACACACAGTGTCACATAAGTTTCGGTAGACACATTTGGTTTTGATGTGTCCTCTAGCAGGAGGGACAGGTGAGAAGCTGTGCAAAGATCCTAGCTGAGTTGGGGGTATACACACTCATAGGTATGCTACCACACACATCATGTGCATACCTGTGCAAGCACACACACACAAACACACACATTTTGCCAGACATTCCTTGTTCAGCATAATTCCTAACCCCTGGCCACATCCTTGACGCTCTACTTCAGAACTGTGTGGACTCTGTGCCTTTAGTTCATGGTGTAGTCTGAGTGACAGATGCCACCTCACATGGCTACAGTCAGCCTTTTCTCTTCTTGGAAGAAATCTGTCTTTGTCTACATAGTGCAGCAAAATTGTATTAACAGACCTCAGGCCAGTCCCTATGCATCTCTACAAAAAAAGTGGAGGTAGAGACAACTGCTTCAGCCGTACCATTCATTTTTCCTGAAATTAACAAAAGAATCTAAAAGTATTCAGAATTCACCTTGGAGAAAAAGTTGAGATTGAAACAGCCTTCCAGAACTAGCTCTGGAACCCTGTCCGGGAACTTCTCTTGAAGTTCCATTGGCGTGAGTCAACCTGCAGGCATTTCGGAGAATTTGCTCTGTCAAGTGAGTTCTGTCATCATATGCCATTTCCAGGAGGAGAAACAGGGTAGACCATTTCAGCCTCCAATTAATGTATTAAATTTAAAGGAAAACCGTTCAATGCTCTATTGTGTTTTGGATCTTTTGTATCTTTCCTTCTGACTATGAAAGTTGGTTCATCGGGATAGCCAAGCACAGATTTGTGGGGTCTCGGGCCAGGCTTTGCGAGTTTTTGATTTTTTTTTTTCCAAATAAGAATTATGTATATTTAAAGGAGAAAGCATGATATTTTGATATACATATACACAGTGAAATGATGGCCACGATGAACATTATGAACATGTCTATCTCCTCACATCATTACCTTTGTTTTGGGGAGGAGAGCACCCGAGATGTACTCACTTCACAAACGTCCAGCACACCATACAGGTTAATTAATTATAGTCACCGAGCTATATGGCAGAACTCTAGAATTTATTCATCCTGTGTAACTGGAACCTTGTACTCTTGGAATGACAGCTCTCTTGCTTATCAGCTTTGTGAACTTGGCAGTGATATTTAACTCCTCTGAGCCTCAGTTTCCTCATTTGCAAATACAAACAAAAATCACAGCTCATGCACTGTGGATTTTCTCTGTGCAGGGGGCTGGGCTGAGGGTCTTAACAACATATTGACTCATCTCAGCCCCCACTTCACTGGGTGGGCATCACATGGACTCCGTGGCAAAGAAGTCACAAAGAAGTGAAACCATTTGCTAAAGTTCACAGACTTGTAAGTGGCAGCGCCTGCATTGCCAGTAGGAAGACAGGCTGTGGAGCCTGTGTTCTTAACTGCCCAGCCTTGGCTGGTTACAGTTATCTCAAAGGATGACCCTGAGGATTAGGCAGAATGGGGCAGGGACAGTGACTAATTGCACTTTCACCCCCAGTTCCAGACAGTGCCATCCAGGGGAAGTCATACTTAGGGAAGGAAATTCTGTAACAGCCCCCCTCGCACCCACCCCCACTCCCCATCACCACCATGCAGCATGAATAATGCCCTGGTCTCTGGTCATGTGTTGCTTTAGCAAATCTGAAATTTCCATTACGTATTTCTCTAAAGAGTGTCACTTTGGAAAACAGTGTGGAGATTCCTCAAAAAATTAAAAATAAAGCTACCCCATGACTCGGCAATTACGCTATTAGGTATTTACCCCAAAGATACAGATGTAATGAAAATAAAGGCCATATATGCCCCAATGTTCATAGCAGTCATGGCCACAATCGCCAAACTGTGGAAAGAGCCAAGATGCCCTTCAACAGACGAATGGATAAAGAAGATGTGGTTTGTATATACAATGGAATATTACTCAGTCATCAGAAAGGATGAATACCCAACTTTTGCATCAGCATGGATGGGACTGGAAGAGATGATGCTGAATGAAATAAGTCAAGCAGAGAGAGTCAATTATCATGTGGCTTCACTTATTTGTGGAACATTAGGAGTAACATGGAGGACATTAGGAGAAGGAAAGGAAAACTGAATTGGGGGAAATCGGAGGGGGAGATGAACCATGAGAGATTGTGGACTCTGAGAAACAAACTGAGGGTTTTAGAGGGGAGGGGTGTGAGGGGATGGGTGACCCTGGTGGTGGGTATTAAGGAGGGCACGTATTGCATGGAGCACTGGATGCTCCATAATACATAAACAATGAATCTTGGAACACTGCATCAAAAACTAATGATGTATTTTATGGTGACTAACATAACACAATAAAAAAAAAAGTGTCACAGAAACTTGATCATACCTGGGATAGGCTGTAAAAAAAAAAAAACAAAAAAACAAAACACCCCCTCCAAGACAGGCTTCCTAAGCCTCAGAACCTATAAATATTACTTTTATATGGCAAAGGAGCAAATACTAACCTTGAATGGCCAAAGATGTAATGAAGTTAAGGATCCTGAAAGGAAGAGATTATCCTGGCTTATTCCAGTGGCCCCAAATATCATCACAGGTGTCCCTATAAGAGAGAGGGGGAGAGTGACTGGACTCACACAGAGAAGGAGGCCATTTGAAGACAGGGACAGAGATTGGAAGCTGGAAAAGACAAGGAAGTATTCTCCTTTGGAGCCTCTGGAGGGATTGTGGCCCTGTTGACCTCTTGATTTCGGACTCGGGGCCCCCAAAACTGTGAGAAAATTACGTATCTGTGGCTTTAAGTTTCCTGGTTTCTGGTGATTTGTTTATAGCAGCCCCAGGAGACTAATACAATGTCCCATCCCTAATAGACTGAGGGCATTTCCGTTTATTTCTGCAGAGGCAACCACAGTCAGCCTCCTGTGCTTACCCAGGTGGTAAGAGGATTTACCTGGGCTCTTACAAAAAAGAATGCCATCCGCAGACATGTCAGTGGAGGATATTATAGAAATTAAGGTGTTCAAATTATATTAAGGTATGAATTCCATAAAATGTTTTGCCTGTCCATTTGGAAAATGAGAACTTTGCTCTGAGTGTCTGGAGATCCCCTGGTAACATCTCCTAGACCTGGGGGCAAGCTTCTGATAGATAGGGCTAGAAGAACCTATTATCCCCATTTTACTGTGAGTACACTGGAAGAATGGTTAACTAAGTTTCCCCATCTTACCTCAGCAGAAGATTGAAAGAACTTTCTGTACAGATAAGAGAGTCCTATGTAATTATGAAATGTATTATTTGAGCTTTGGAATGAACAGTTATTTGATTCAGGGAAGAGAAACTCCACTAATTTCATTTGCATCCTCAAGTATTAACTGACATGTCACTGTATCTGGGCAAGCATGAGGAACTCAAAAGAAGTTAAAATCCCAGTCTCTGCCAGTATGGGATTGGTTCAGGAGATGAGCTATTGGCACAGAGAGCAAGTCAGAACCAAGACGACTGCTTAAATGTGAGAAACAAATACATGAGTGAAGAATGCAGGGAAGGGACTATGTGGTTCTGAGAAAAGACCACTCATGGAGAAGTCAAGAACTTGCTGCTCAGCCCATGAGCCCAGCTCTGCCATGAACACCCTAGTGGTACCTGGACAAGTTCTCTCAGTCCCTGAATCTTAGATTCTTATCTGTAAAATGCTAGGACAGAGTGGGCTCCATGATTACTGAGGTCCCTTCTAGCTCTAGTAGAGATCCCAGATACCAGTGGAGTTAAGAGATGGAACGTTGTGTCACACCCCCCAGCAAAATAGTTACTCATCTCTTTGGGCCATGTCAGTAGGACCCAGGAGTCAATTTGGGAGGTTTCCCATTGGCTAAAGATATGATGTTCTGAGCCCCACTTAGGGAATAAAGCCTGCAATACATGGAACCACAGTCTGTAATGATGCTTGAAAGGGAAACTCTTTGATCACCTTTGGAAGATGCCCAGTAACCAACTCATTATTTTGAAAGCTGGTAAATAGCAAGAAAGAATCTATTTGTTTTGTCTTTCTTGTAAAACTGTACCTCGGGTCACCAAATAGTTGACAAGAGACATTTCTCTCTATGAAAGCACTTGAGTTAATAACCAAGGAAGGAATGACAAAAATGAAAACTTCACCATGTTGCATTGGCCAACGAAATGAAGGATCCAAGCTAGGATCATTGGTCACGGAGATCCCAAAAAGAGTGACATCCAGACACGTCGAGCCTTCAAATAGAAGTACCCAGGAATAGCACCTGGGAGGTGGTAAGGCCAAGTTCCTCTCTTAGCATACACCAGACAGTAAAATGATATTTCTCATATTCCTGATATTTAAGACGGGGAGAATAATTTAGGTTGAGTCTCTGTTTATATTGAGTGGAGGGAGTGGGGATCTGGCATAAAGGCTTTTGTAAGTCATTTAATTATTTAATGAGCAACCCAGTGCCTCCAAGCAAAAGTTCCTGAATCTCTGCCCAGAAGGAATGTTGGAGGTTTAACCCAATGTCCATCCATCAGGTGGGCTCGAGCTGTGGCCCCTCTGAAACCCACCCAGGGAGGGACATGGAGGAGCCAGGCAAGGAGGGCTCAGCTTCAGGGCTGGGCAGCCCCAGCAGCTGATCGTTCCTCCCTCTCCCCACCACAGGCAGTGAGTGATCTCCTCCTGCAAGCTTCACCCTTTGCTTTCACAGGTTTTTAGAGGCTGAGGTAAGCCAGGTTCTGAGGTGTTACCTCAGAGTCTCACAGTGTCTTAGTTTGGGTGCCCCCAAAAGCCAAGCATGAACAAAGGATCCCAGGAGGTACTGTGAGGGATTGAAGAAGCGAGACATGTGCCCCCACCCAAGATGCATTAGGAGCCAGCTACCACCATGGGCAGCTCGGGTTCAGTGCCCCTGGGGACCTCCAGGAGTTGTCCCATCAAGGGAGGAGGAAGAGGGAGTATCCCTCCACCAGTCATTGTCTCTCACTGGCTGAGGTCCGCACCTGGGGTACTCACTCCCTGACACTTCTGGCCAGTCTTATTGAGCATGCTATCTGGCCATGCTCTCTGTCCCTGCGGACAGAGAGACTTGGGGAGCCAGGTACCGGTAGGGCAACTTTCTGCAGGTGACTTCCAGGGTGAACAGTTCAGCAGAGCCAGACCTTCCTGGCCCCAATGCCATGGTGGTAACTGCTGCACTAGATTGGTATTGGGGTCTTTCCAAAGGTCCAGATCTGGAACTCAGGGAGAGAGGACAGCTGGACTTCGCTAAGCCCAGCAGGTGTCATGTGTTGGGGGAGCAGACCCTTGGTACTGTGCACAGGTGACTCTGACATGATGTACCCTGGAAAGAAACTGGGATATTTTTCTGCTCAGCGTTCTGGCTTCTGACCCAGGCAGTCTTCCAAGTTCAGCATCCCTCATGGTCATCCCTTAGGGCTACTTCTTCTCCTCACCTGGCAGCTTTGGTGGAAATGCTTTCAATGGCTCTCAACCATGGCTGCACTTTACAGTCATCTGGGGACCTTTCAAATGACAGATGTCTCTGTCCCATCCCCAAAGTGACAAAAGTAATTGATCTGAGGTGAGTGCAGGCCCCGGGAGCTTTAAAGATCTCTCCAGGTGTTTCTAATGAGCAGCCACAGCTTATAAGAAAATTCTAAAAGCTTAAGCAGGAAGTCCCTATTGCAAGCAAGTATAGTAGCAATCAAGAAGGAATTTCTCACTTCTTTATGAAGCTCCGCCCACTGAGTTGTGGGGAGAAGGAGACCCAACAGGGGGGTGCATGAGTAAGTCTTTTGCTTGCAGGCCCTCTGGTGGATTAAGAGAGTTCATAAGTGTAACTGATGAGTGAGTGATTGATAAGCAATTGGGAGAGATTCGCTGCTGGGAGCTGGGTCTCAGTCACCTCTTGGTCATAAAGGCCTGCTCACCAGCTGTGCCTCTTCAACTCCTCAAGCCTCTGTTTCTTCTTCTCTGAAACAGGGATCTGTGTGCTAGAGAAAACTCCCATAAACCATGTGCCTGCCATGCTCGGGGTATACAAGGCAGCCCCTGCCCCACATCCAGCTGGACAGGCCAAGGGTGGCCACATCGAATCTGCTGTCGTGGAGTAGATGTTGGCTCCTCTTTGCAGTGCTGGGCGGCCAGATGTCATGTGAAGGAGGCAGTTGAGCACCCAGACTCCGGAGTGAAGATCACACTTCCTCCAGCTTTTCCTGCTGCCCTCCTGCTCAGTCCCCACCACGAATGCAGAGAGCCAACAGCAGGGCAAATGCTATGCGATAAAAGATCCCAACTCAGTCTGAAAGAGGCGGCTGTAATTAGGACAGAAGAAAATGTAGCCAGGCGATTTACAAACTTTGCAGAATGCTTTCCCTCCCAAAGAACAGCTAAGCAGGAACCCCCACCCCAGGTGTTTTTAATGGTCCTGAGCAGCAGGAGGGCTTGCAGAATTGTTTTCCTGGCTCCCAGGGGTTCAATTTCTGTTTTTGTGTGGGCACTGAACAGTATTGATCTTCTAGAACTCCTTTTGTTGTTATTAATAACACCACATCATCCAGAGTTTGAACAAAGACAGGCAACCAGGGAAACAGGGGTCCTGATGTTTAGAGCGCAGTCTGTTCACAGACATCCCTGCCCAGCTCCCACAGTAGGGCCAGCCCTGTAGACGTTTGAGGGTGCCCCATCCCAATGGTGCAATCATGATTTGAAGCCAGTTCTATCTGGGGAGCGTACTCTTGAGTGCAGGATGCTAAGTACATCAGCACATCATCTCAATATTACATGGTGCATGATTTAATGGAAGGAGGCATGGAGCCTAGAGGGAGAGGTGGGGAAATGCAGAAAAGACGTTTGCCCAGCAAGGCTTCTCATATGGATTAAGTTTAAAGGAAAAACAGTTACAGCATGAACAGGAAGGAAGGAATCTTTCATGGTGGAAGGAAATACATGAGCCGTGGTAGAGCCAGGAGGAAAAGCATAGTGTGATGCAGGAACAACAGACAGAGAAGTGTGGTTACAGCAAAAGGTCCCAGGGCTGGGGGGTTGAGTTGCGGTGGGGGGGTTTGAGGAAAGATGTAGCTGGGAGACTGAGCCGAGACAAAACAGCCAAGACCATTTGCTGGGTCAGAGTCTAGACTTCACTCTGAGAGTGATCAGAGGAAAGTCCTTCTCTCCTACTTTTTTTTAGGTTTTGAAACTTCCAAACCTACAGAAAAGTTGAAAGAATAATACAGCAAATAACTATGCTCCCTGCACAGGGATTCTGAGGTTAACGCCTGTCAATATGTCATACTGACCTTTTTTCTGCCTTTTTTTTTGCACAGTCTTTGAAAGTAGATTGCAGACATGATGACTAAATAATGGAACATGGGTCTCCAGGAAGAAAGGACATCCATTTTCCCACATTAACCACATTTTCCCATTAACCACAATACCATTATCACACCCAAGGACCGAACACTGGTCACACACTGAGTGTGTTTTCCTATATCCGGTCCACAATCAAATTTCTTCTCTTTTCCCCAAAATGAACTGTATAGCTCTTCTAGTCTTCATCTGGTGTCCGATCAAGAAGACATACTGCCCTTGGGGACAATTGCTCTTCAGTCTCTTTCAGGGTAGAATGTCCCCCACCTATTGTTGTTTTGTGTCTCTTGACATTGTCCTTTGTTGAGAGGACAGGCCAGTGGCTTAGTGGAATGTCCTTCTGGATCTGTGTGATGGTTCAGTCATAACTAGATAAAGGTGAAACATTTTTGGGAAAAGTACTCTCCTTCCCATTGCACCACTCCCAGAAGCTCGTGATGTCAGCTGTCCCAGTGTTCTGGGATAAATGGTTTGCTTGATTGTCACCATGGTCTCTTCATCATCCAGAAACATCTCCTTCTCTATAACTAAGGATGATTGTGCAGTTCTCTCTTTTCCTTCTCTCTTTGTAGATTGGCATTCTTTCAGGAAAATCTCCCCACCACACCCCACTTCTAAAAAAATCATCATTTGAAGCTTATGGGATTCCTATTTTATTCAGGGTGTTAGAAAATGCCATTGTGCTTGTTGATGGTCAAGTTGTCCAAAGCAGGGCCAGTGGGAAACCCTTCAAGCCAGCTCGTGTGTCTTTGATGGGCTCCCATTTGACTCTGAGGACTGTGGGCTTTCTGCCTTGCTTGGTACTTTCATGTTCCACATGTGGAAATGAGTACTTCTCTGAGGAGCCCTGGTTGCTTTCAGTGAGGAATGATCATTGGGAACCGTGGCCTGGATACCAGCTATGGTCCCCAACTACAGAAATGTTGTTTCTAGGCCCTTTGAGTGGGGAGTGCTAGGAAATGTGTATTTTTTTTTTAATTTGCAAGTATATGTAAATGACACCAATTCTTCACAAGGCTCTTTTTTCCCCACATCCATATCCCCACATTGATCCCCAAATATACGAACTTTCTACTTCTTTGCTCTATTCCTCAGTATAGACGGTCATTCTGGATTACTGTACTAGTCACACCACCACTAAGAGTGGGCTTACTAGGTAAAATGCAAGATTTCTTTGCAGTTACTTTTCTTTTTAGAATGTTTTTACGAGAGTGTGTGATCAGAGTATCTGAATTTATTATTTGTGTGTGTGGCTGCATTATCAATGTGTATGATCAGATTTATGGAATACAATTTAGGTTTTTTTTTATCTTCAGTTTTATTTTCTGGAAACGTATTTTTTGGAAATTTTTAATGTCCTAGGGATGGGCACTTGCTTGTTTTCAATATTTTGCTGTTACAAATAACACCGTGACAAATGCTTTTGATCTGTGGACATGTATCTTCCAGGTTAACTCCTGCAAATGTGCTTCCTGCGTCGAAGGACAAGTACGCGTGTCATTTTATGAGATGTTGCCACATTTCCTTTGGTACAGACTGCCCTTGAGTTTTCCGTAGGTTCTGTTGGAGAATGGACTTGAGACTTGAGAGCAAACGAGGTCGGACATAGGAGGTGACTGCAGCTGTCTAGACAAGTGATGGCCAGTGTCTCAACCAATGGCAGTGAGATCAGAGAGGGAGATGGGCACTGGCTGAGGGTGTGATTGGATGTGGGATAAGGGAAATAAAAGGACTCTAGAATGTTTGGGCTAAGGTAAGGAGGCAGTTGAGCGTCTACACTGAGGCAGACGTGTTTATGAGCACACGTGTGTGTGTATGTGTGTGTACATATGTAAGATGGTGCGAGTGGGTGTCTATGAATGAGCGCGTTTCTATCCTTTTGTGTGTCTGCGCATGCACGCATGTGTAAATGCGTTTGGAAAAAAGAGGTGCAGAGGCCTGGAGCACAGAGTGGGTGGGCTTGGCAGCCGTGAGCCCCTGTCATGAAGAGGCTGAGCTGAGATCGTGGCTGAGATCACTACATCCACTCCTGTGTGTCCCCAGCCTCTGGACACAGAGGGGAAATGGCATTTATTGTACCTTTCTCAGATATGCGCATGGGCCTGCTGCCTTAGCCTTAGTGGTACTCACCTGAAAGGGTAACTGGAAGTAGAGGAAAAGTAGAGCGAGTATACTCGAGTATACTATGTCAAAATGGACCTGCCTGCTGTTTAAAAAAAAAAAAAAAAATGGATTTGATGTTTCCTGGCTTCTCAGGTACCACACAGGCTTTGGCGGCCCCCACAGGGGCGGGTGGGTACACACAGGCCCCGACTAGAGGCAGGAGGACTCTCATGAAACAAGCTGCTGGCTGGGACCTCATGAGCCATTCCTGCGGGACTTCTGGTTCATCCTAGACTCATCCTCTGTCCTCATCCTCCAAAAGGCTTGTCCTGGGCCGACCCAGGCACGATAAAGATCGCTCTTGGAAAAAAAGTTAATTTGCCAGAGGCTGGGAGCACTAGAAGGCAGTGGGAAATGGGTTCACTGATAAGCTCCTGTGGGATCTACAAAGGCTCCCTGGAAAGGGGTCCTTATCTTCCATCAGGAAACATGCTCTTTGTTTCTAGAGGCTGCTTTATGTTTGGCTAAAGGTGCAGCCTTGGGTAGTCGTGTGCAACTTACTTACATAGCAGCGGATAAATCCCCATTTTTAGAAGCTTATCAGAAATTCCATTCTCTGCACACATGTAACAAACTAGCATATTTGCAGAAACACGTCAGGGGCTGGGCATTGCTGGGCTCCTTATGCTTCAGTTACTCAAATCATTGAAAAATTCCTTCAAGAACCAACTCAGCAACAATCAAATACAACCCCCATTGGTTTCACTCATTCCAGTGCAATCTTTCTAATAATATGCTTTCTTGCCTCCCTATACTGTGTGTAGGGTCCATTACTTTGTTATTTCTTAATAACTCAGTAGAATTAATACAAGCATCAGCCTGGCCTGGTTGTGATTATTTTAGTTTCTGTTCGCTCTCTTCAAGGTTGGCTGCCAGTGGCCACTTCTGTTCCCTTCTGGTTTGCTTCTAATAGCTCTTTTCACACGAGTAAAATCCAGTCATTCTCCTTTGTTTGCTGTCTTGAACATCCCGTGGGCCTGGGCACAGCTACCCAGTCCGTAACGGTGTTACTACTATGTGTTAAATAGGAGTCACGAGACTCTGAGAGACTTCTCGAACATAAATGCCGGACGAGGGTTCATGGCACCGTTAGCGAGGGCTGAGAGATCCCCATTGAGAGTGAGGATGTGGGGAAAGTGTGGCTTCTGGAAATGTTCCTTTTCCTCAGACTGATAAAGCCTACGATGCAGCTGACCCAAAATAAGCTTTGGGTGGAATTGCTGGGATGAATTCTGTCCTTTGAGTGGGTGGAGATTGGCATGGGCAAGCCCTCCTCATTGTCTGGCAGGCAAAAGAGAAGATGCCACAGACGGGGGTTCTGAGTTCTTATGTGCCCCAGATTCTATCACTTCTGGACCGTAGGGTTAGGTTAGACCATAAGGTTAGAAATTCCTTATCTTCCTGTCTCCTCCCTACAAATGGAGCTCTTACCTGCCTTGCCCCACTGGCGACTATGGAAAAGCTTTATATAAGCAGTGTGGTCTCCGTACACAAAGTACCTTTCTCTGAACTTTGGGGATATTTTAAATGGATGATAGACAAGTTCTGGTATTCCATTTGTGACTTTCCTGAGCACACATGGGACATTTGCTTTCCATCTTCAAGTTCCCCCTTCTCCTCTAGAGATGTTTTCTAATCTCTCTCTGCTCCTCAAACTTGAAAAAGAAATATAATGCTGTTTAAAAAAAAAAAAACATCTGAAATAATTCTCCCCGCTCCCCCTGCCCCACCATGACCTGCAGCAATCAACAGCAGAGTTTCATTTCTCTGAAGGTTACCCACCATAGGAAGGGGTGTGAACTATGTGGGCAAAAGCAAACAGCTCATCCATCCCCCACTGTCTTCCCCTTTCTCTCTATTATCCTCAGGAAAAGAATCGAGGGGCTGGTGTGCACCTGCTGTCCGGTAGGAAGCGACTGGCATTTGACCACTTTTAACATGCAGAAAGGCCAGCTTCCAATGATTTAACCTAATGATTTATGAAGAAAGGGAATGACATGCACGGTTCAGGGTTAGTCAATCAATACTGTGGAGTAATGCTGAACCTCTCGCTTTTATGGTGGAAAAATCAAGGAAATAAACCCCAGGAGTGCCATGTAAATAAAAAGCAAAGGTAATAAATACACAGCATTTTGATTACTCTATTCTCTACCCCCTCCCCCCCTATTCATTAGATGCGGTTCTTTTCTTGGGGCTAGGACACATGTTTGTGTGGAAGACAATGGGAAATTGGACTTGAATTTACTGTGTCATTTTAATATACTGCTCCCTTTACTTGACAGCCAGGTTCACTGAGGGCTGTCTTCGGAGCACTGTCGACCTGCTAAATAATTAATGTGCGCAGCTCAGAACCTCTCTACAGTGCGTCCCAGAGGCTCATAAGTCCACTGTCACAGGAGACCAGCAGGGTGTTTAGCTACTCCATCTTCATTTCTGGCTGACCCATAAAAAGCATCCTCCGTGTTGCTGATTATGAGCCCGTCATCTGATTTGAAGTTATGTCACCCTAAAGCAGGGAGAAGTTCCTCACAATAAACCTCATTTTTAATCCAAAACTGAAGTGGGGAAAGCCTGTCTGCACAGTTTGGAGGAAAGTGGGAGGTAGAGGGTGCCGGAAGGCATTTCTGGGGTACGCATGGGTCTGAGGTCCCAGGAGGGAGAGAGGTTGAGTGGAGGGAGGGGCTCTTTTGATCTCTTTCACCCTCCCCAGGCTCCTCTCCTTCCTGCCTCTCCCAGCCCCACTCTCTGCACCTCCCTACCCCTCTCCAGTCTCCTCTCCATACCCTACCTGCCTCCCTTCCCTTCTCCAAACCCCACCCCTCCTGAACTCTCACCCCCCACTCCCTTCTCCAACCTGCTCCCCAGCCCCACCCCTTCTGTCCTCACCTCTCTTAGTCTCCACTCCGCCCACCCCCCAGCCTTTTCCTTTTCCATTGAGCTAAGATTCCTTGTGGCTCTGGCTGGGGTAAAGCCCCTCTTTGGGTTTAGGTCTTGGAGCTGTAATCTCTGCTGGCAGGGGTTTTATAGAGACACAGACATCCTAGTCTTGTTTTCTGGGCTCAGCAAGGAGAGGAAGGAGAATTAAGCAGAGAAGATAGGAAATCTAAAGGGTGTTCTCCTTTGGTGCTCTGTTCAGACAGGTGCTGTCTCCAGTCACACCAAGGGCCTGAAACCCAAAGAAAAGAAACAGGAGATAGGAGGGAAACTGGGTGAGAAGGAGGAAAAGGGTAGAGGGAAGGGAAGAGGGAGGGGTGGAGGAAAAGGGGAAAGGAGGGAATGGGGGAGGGGGAGGAATGAAAGGGGGAGGGAAAGGCCATTTTCCCAATTGATTTGTGTGGAAATTAAAAACAGAACCCAGACTGCAGGATTTCTGCAACCTTCAGGGAGAGAGTTAATGGGGAAAATAGTGCGGAAAAACGCAGCTGATCCACGTTAGCAGCCCCGCTCCCTTGAGATGCCTCTGCCCCAGCCTATGACCACACACACATATGCCCGCACATGTGCACACACGCGCAGACACTCGGTTCAAACACGTGCACATGTAGGCAGGCACACATGTACCTGCATGCATGCACACGTGCACTCACAGGTACACACAGGCCCACACTCGCACACGTTATCACACACTTGCATGCAGCATGCACGTGCACACAGAGAGACATGCTTGTGTATAGATGCATGCACACAGAGACACACGCACACTGACCCATGGGCACATGTGGACCTACACAGGCACACACAGACTTGAATACATGCACACACACTCATGCACGTACACAGACAATCATGTGCACACATGCACGCACACATACACACACGGGTATATCACCCCCTGCCCCATTCTTCCTGTTTGGAGTCTTGGCCTCTGTAGTTGTCTTCACCCTTGATCCAGGGGTGGAATCTCCAACAGGGTCATGTCCTCTCATTCTCTGCCTGCCCTCAGGACCCCAGCCAGTCTTCTACTTCCTCTGGGCATGAACAAGGAATACCTTGAACTTTTGGAGAGGGGTGGAACAGCCTTTATACACCTGTGAGAGTTTGAACTGGCTAGTGAATTAGCAGGAAGAAAATGTTGACTTGAGTCTGGCGAGGCCTTGGGTGTGCCCTTGGCTGAGCCTCCAACAGACGTACCAAGGTCATCGTGGGAGCCTCCGTGAAACAGATGCCAGGATGGGATGAAACATGCAAGGACTTTCCTAGGGAAGTGTCTATGGGGGGTGGGGGTAGGGCACACATGGATGTGCCCTATGGAATGGCCCTGCAGGCCAGGAAAGGTTTTACAGGACGGGACCATCAGGGAATCACTGAGCCATTGCTGGCCCTCATGGGAGTCCCACATCTCCTGGGAACAGGCCTGCCTTGGTGTCCCTGCTGATGTGGCTGTGGATCCTGTCATCCCATGGCCAGTGGGCAAGTTGTGTCAGGTGCATGGCCACGCACACACCTATCTGTGTCAGGGAAGACAGAGACAGAAGTTGATTGAAACTTTGCCCCAAGTCAGAAGCAGTGACCCAGCTCTCTTTTGTAATGATTCAAAACAGAAAATCAACAATTCACTCAAGAAATAGGTTCACTTTTCAAATAATGCTATATTTGGTCCAGTAATCATTTGCTCACAAGGTGTCTGAATACCAGGGGGTTTTCTCTGCCTGTTCAGCTGGTCAACATGCAGGCACCCCTGTTATCAGCACCAAGGAATGCCAGCCCTTTCAACTGGGTAAGGGAGCTCTTGGCTTGGGAATAAGGAGGTCTTTCTGGAAATAGGGAGGTCTTTCTGGATGTTGAAGGGAACCCTAAACATTGCCCATGGTTATTGAATCATTTCATTTTAGTACCTTTAAAAATCAGTTTGAGGTAGGTTGAGTGACCCTGGCTGAGGGGGGATACTTTGTCATTCTGACTTCCCCAATAAGCCCACTCCTTTCATGCTGGGTTCAGTGAAAGGCCCCGTGGGGTGACAGGAGATAGAGGTCCTCACATGGAGGACGAGGAAGTGCTATGTCCGTGTAAACACAGACCTTATCAAAAGCTGACCCCAAAGCTTATATCCTGAGAAGACTGGTAGTCGCCTGACATCATTTTTATGAAATCAAACAGGTTTAGATATAATTTTAAGGAATCATCCTAATAAACAGTGGAAAATTTCAGAGTTTAAAAAAATGCCCAATCCATCACAAAAGACAAGGAAAAAGTGCCTGCATACTTCTGGTCTTTGCTTGTTCTTTTTCTGTGACCATCTTTAAGGAAACCTGTAAAGCTTTCTCTCACGGCCCGCCATAATTCATGTAGACGAAAATAACAGCACAGAGAATTCCAAGCTAAGGTCTGATTCCACTACCACACACATATCTCAAGCCCCAAGACATTCATAAGCGAAGGGGGGAAAAAAATCAGCCATTATGAAAAGAAGTTTTCATCCAGGAGCTGGGATCTCTGGTCTAACCCGGTAGAGAGTCTGTAATATGACGCTGCAGGGACCCACTCAGCTGTGTTGCCCCAGCTACTGAGGAGAAAGATTTGCCAGCTTTTAGTAGCAAGATGCATTATTTAACATGCATTCACCAAAGCATCTTAAAACATCAATGTAGTGCTATAAGTTATGAGAATTTAAATCCATGTGAATGTTGCAAGCTTTCAGTGATGGAAGGTGATGGTTGTCACTGTCTTCATCTTCAATCAGTTTAGAAGGAGTATAGTTCCCTTCTTCAGGTAGTTCCAGTGGAGATATAGATATTTTACCCAGTGCAAGTAGTTATCAGTGTAGGAGGTGCCCCCGCTCAGGATTTAATGGGATATTTGCCTTCCTCTTGGTACATCACATGGAGCATTTCAAGTTCTGTGTGGAGCAGTATGGCCCCACATTTTCTTAGTAGACTAATGACACATGACCAAATCCTTATACAGAAAATATTTACATTTTATTTTCAGACTTTGGGAGTTGAAACTGGGTCAAATCCCAGAGAGCTCTTACACAAACTAATGAGGTTACAAAATCCAGATCCTCAGAAATCATGCTTGCAGTGGTTTTAATGAATGTTCCACGGGGAAAATGCACCAAGATTTTTTGTTTGAATCAGGCAGTGACTTAACTTAGGTCACTTTGGGTAAATTTCCTCCAATATGCAGAGCATTAACCTTGCATCTGCATATATTTGATTCTTTTGATTCTTCTTTCAGTCACAACTGTAGGGTTTTCATCTCTGAAAAGCATGATGAGGCCACCCAGAGTTTTCTCCTGTCCTGTAGGATATGGGCTTGGAGTTTGATGAGAGTGTCTTAGTAGAGAGAAATTCCCATCTTGGTTTAAAATATAATGTGTTTATAGATAAATTCGAGGTAGGGTAGGACCAACAGATTAGAAGCAGACTGCCATGGAAACAGCTCTCTCCTTACGGTTCTGGAGAGAAGGGGCCATTCTATACCATTCAGAGCCACCTGGGGAAGCACCAGGGTCAGGAGGGTGAAGGCACATCTGTGGGCAAAGCCTTTATTGTGGTTTCCATGGGAAGGAGTGGGTGAGGCAGTATAAGCAGGCTTAGGATTTGCTAGTTGGAATAATTTCAGTATACTCTGGGGAGTAGGGGCTGTCCCTTGTCTAGTGCTTGGCCCTGGGTACCAGGTTAGGGCAGGTGGATAGTGACCCAGAATGTGACACTGGGTGGGCTTTGGATTGATTGGTTTGCATTTGAAAAGCATGCTCTATGTTTACTATTCATTACTTTTATGTTTACTCAAGGAATTGACTTCCCCTGAGAGAGGCCATCCCTTCAGGGTCAGCAGGGCCCCAGATGTCAAACCATTAGAATTTAGAAAATAAAAGACATGATTAATGCACAACTCCAAGTTGAAGATCCCATGGTTTACCAAACAAGACAAGTAAAGATTTAGGGCTGCATCTGTGCTCACAGAAACCCTCATCTGAGGGAAATTTTCTTGGATTTGATACCAAGAAATGACAGGTCTTTATTCTCCCATGGAAGTCCACAAACCTGGCATTCATCAGCCCCTGCTGGTCATGAAGTCAAGAGGCTCTGGAAGGCTCTGTACAGAGAAGGGGGAAGCTAAGTGAGCCGAGAGACAAAAGGGGGGTACATCTCTGAGTTCCAGTGCATGATGAAAACAAATTTGAAAGTGTTTTTTTCAGATGGCGTCAGCCTAGGAAAAATTTACACTGCAGGAATAACATTTCAGTTGGTGGATAAGATGGAGAATATTGTAGAACCAGGCTGTACTGTTAGCATTGGTGATGAATGACCTTGTTTTGGAGAACTTGCCATCTGTTTAGAAAGATGGGAAGGTGAGTTGTTGGTAATCCCTACAGGGTAGACAGAGCACATACCCTTCTTCTGTCTTTGCAAACCTTCAGCAGCTTGCATAGCTGGCTCTTGGAGGTTATGTGCTCTTGGCTAATTACAGAATGAAGGACTTACAGTCTTACAGTGAAGTAAATGAGGAACTCACCCTTTTGCTTTTTTCCTAAGAGAAGCAGAACTTCTCTCCTGCCTCATTGGAGAGTCATGATGCAGATGACAGAAGATGCTGACTGCACACCCAAAGGAAAGGAACCCCTTCCCTTCTTGCCGACAGCATGTAGGGATTCCATTCCTTAGTTTTGGAAGCTATACAACAACTGGGTCACAAGTCCCCTTTCTTTTGTGTTGCCGCTAGTTCCAGGATGCTCACATATCTTTCAGCAGCTGCTTTTTGATCAACTGATCCCCTTACTCTGACATCATATTTTTGCCAAAAACGATTACAAGATGCTGCCCTCTCTAATTGGGGACAGTCTATAATCAAGAGATAAGAGACTTCTAAGTCAGGCAAGCACAGGTTCAAATCCTAGCTGAGCCATTTAGCGGCAAGACAGATTTGGGCCCATTACTCAACTTCTTTGAACCTGAATTTCCTCCTCTGCAAAATGAACTCAGCAGCACCTACCCTGTGACTTCACAGGAAGGCAGACAATACCATTTGTGAAGGTCCTGCTGTGTCGTAGACCTATTGTTGTATATTTTTAACACTTCTACCCAGATAACCTACAAATGTATTTTAATAAAAATGTATTTATTGTCACCATTTATATTTTATGCCATAGCAGTAAGTACAGCTTCAAAGTGGAATATTTTGGGAGGAGATTCATCTGCCCACTGAAGATGTTAAGAACCCAGAATGATGTCCTTGACTAGATGTTGTGTTCACAGATAGGTACTGGCCCTATTAAGGTATTTCAGAGCAATTAGTGTGTGATTTACCAAGCTGTCTGGCCAGGCATAGAGTGACCCAGTTGGGGTCCCCACTCACTCCCAGCAGGCACTGTCCAAAGGTGACTGCCCTTTTCTCAGGTGTCCCATGAGAATCTGACAGCTTTCTTTATCTTTAGGGTGTCTTCCATCTGAAACAGTCAATGGATATAGAAGAAACAGAACAGAGAGGAAAGTTTTATTCTACCACATTGTGGTTATTGCCCTTCCTGGTTCCAGGAATGAATAGAAAGAGAACCTAGATGTTTAGTTTGGTCACCTGAAATTCCCTGTACCAAGTGACGCAGTTGGATATAACATCTCCTTTCTACAAATGCTGACTTGTACTTGGTAAGGAGATATTTGAGGTCTCCTTTGTTCAGATACAAATAAAGAGATGATAGTAGGGACACCTGGGTGGTTTAGTCAGGTGAGTGTCTGCCTTCGGCTTGGTCATGATATCGGGGTCCTAGGATCAAGCCTCACATTGGGCTCCTTGCTCAGCGGGGAACCTGCTTCTCCCTCTGCCTGCCACTCCCCCTGCTTGGGCACACGCTCTCTCTCTCCCTCTGACAAATAAATAAATACAGTCTTTAAAAAAGAGAGAGATGATAGTAACTCATGTTTATTGAGTATCTGCCTTGTGGCCGATGTGGTTCCTAGAGCATGACACACATCAGCTCACTCAGTCCTCATACTCTATATGAAGTGAGGACCATTATTATGACATCATGTGCTAACATAGTATAGCACACATATTGGCCCAGATGAGGAAACTGAGGCCCAGAGAGATTCAGTGCCTGGTCCCAAGTTACACCGCCGGGGAAGGGAAGCTGCAGGCATGGATTTGTGCGAGCCACTAATAGGTCTCCTGCCTGACCTGCGATTCTTCAGAGGCTATGAGTAGTCTCCTCTCATTTCCTTTCAGCAAGTCCAGCCAAAGGGCCCAACAGAATTTCGGCTCCTGCTCTTGGCACCATGGAGCCTGACTCTCTCATGTGTATCTCTAAGACGTCCCATGCGAATATAGAAAAGAACACCTGCTCTCCGTGGGGAGAAACAATCTCTGTGTTCACATGGATCAGAGGTCCTAGGACCCCCCAGGGGCATCTCCAGGGGATGTCTTCCCTACAGGGTCAGGCTGGCAACTATCAAGGTAGCTTGTGGCCAGTGGCCAGCTGCTGGAGCGAAGGCCTCTACATAGGTGTATGGCTGTACCTCCCATTTTATTAGCCTTGTTCTCCCCTTCAATTCTCCCCAGCCTCTAGAAAGGGAACCTCTTCTCAGCTCTAGTTAGGAAAACCCCAAGATGAAGTACTGATTGGTTACAGCAGTTGCAAAAACCAGGGAAATGAAGGATTATTTTTGGCCCCAAATCACCCACATGTCAACTTTTGACCAATCACTACAGCTAGATGAGTGGGGTCCCATCAGAAGATAACAGTCTTTTTTCTGGGTGACAGGAGTAGAGGAGGTGTGGAGGGTGAGATGTCCCCCCTGAAAGGAAAGAGGTCAAGTTCCAAAAGACAGAACAGAGATGTGGGCAGATAGAATAACAATGTGAACAGCAAATATAGAAAAATTATCCTGAGAGTATCTGAGAATGAGACGAACTAAGACCATAACCCTCTGCCAATGTGCAGTGGAAGTTTTGGCATTGGGATATCGGGGAGCTTCAAATGGAAGAAGAGAGGCAAAGGTGTGTGTGACGAATGATTGGGGAGCACAGAGGAGGGGTTGGTTCATATACCTCAACTCTCCCAGTTTTCTTCTGCTCCTCAAACTAGCCGAGCCTTCTCAGCACAGGGCCTTTGCACATGATGTCTTCTCTTTTGTAATGCTCACATTTTCACACTAACTGTAGCTGCCTTTTTTCACCCTTAAGACTCCAGTGCAAGAATTATCTTCTCTAGAGGCTGATCTTGAGCCCTTGATTAAGTTTGGTTCCTCATTTTTTCTTCTCTTCCTAGATCCCTCTTTCTTTCAGAACACTTAAAATAAATTTTAGTCACTTATTGGATTGTTTCTTTATTTGTTCCATGTCTCTGGACTGTGTCTGTTGGCTCCTCTGTATATTGCCAATGCTTGGCAGTCAGTAGGCACTCAATACATATTGCGGAAATACTGCCCTTGTATGAATGATGGTTTTAGGGATGATCAGAAGCAAACGGGCTGGGCCAATGTGGAGAGGAGAGAATGGGGAGAGGATACATAGAGGAAAGGCAGTAGAGTCTGAGAGTCAGAAGTCAGAAGGAAGTTGGAAGGAACTGGGCCATTGTAATGCCCTCAAATAACTCTGGGTTTCCTAGAGTTTTCATATGGGGTGAGGGTTTATCTAAGAAAGTTTATCTGTGTGTCCAAGATGGTGATGCCAGAGAGCATCTGGGTTATCATGGCATGACCCTGTTCCATGGTTGGTGTGATGGAGAAATGGGTTTGCAAATGGTTGACAGATGCCAGGTGGGCCGTGGTGCTTTGTGTGGTGTGCGTTCTGTTCCCTGTCTCCTTTCTCCTCTGCCTTCTTCCCACAGTTCTTGGGGTGCAACTGTTAGCCATGCCTACCTCTCACATTGCGATTTCAGAAAATTCCTCACCACCACTTCACCACATGACAGTGAAGGCACGTCAATGAGGCCATTGAAGGAATCTGCTATATTTTCAGGGCAGTGTTCTGTGCACACGTCTAACCCCCAAACAACCCAGTGGAAGTTCCCCCTGAAAGGCTCTGGCATTGGTGCCCTGAGCAGACTCCTTGCTTCATGGTTGAGCCCAGTGACCCCCTGTTTTCAAAATGTGAAATGATCACTTGGGAGAAAGTCAGTTGAGCTTGGCCAGTCCCTAGTGTCTGGGAACCATGCATTCTGCTGTGAAAGGAAGATGTTGGTTTTTCAGAATATATAAAAGGCATATGAATGAGTTGGGAGAAGTGGCTTTTCACCACTTTCAGGAGGGATAAATTGAATTTTTTAAAGGAGGCTTTTATTTCAGGGAGGCCTGGTTTGTACAGAGACTATTTCTGAGTGACATAGAAAGCTAATCTTGGAGACCTTCCACATTGGGTTCCTCCTGACCTATTGCCTGTTCAGGGGTGATGGATAGTGTAGACAGCAAACCACTTCTTGGTCTCTGCCCGCACCCATCCCCACCCCACCACAGAGTTATTTGGAGCCTTCATCCCATGGCTGACCAAAGCATGCCCAGAAATGAATGCACAGCCAGAGTGAAGATGTCTTTTGGTTGTGGCTTTCTAGAATTCAAAGCAGCTTCCTTAAAAAAATTGGGCTTATTGCTTCTAAGTGGACACTCCTCTCCAAAGTAGAGATACTCCTATTCAGCTGCTGCTCATGTCTCCACCATGGCATCCACTGTCGCCAGCAGGCCTGATGCCCCTTTTAGCACACTGTTGCTTCCCTTAGGTCAGGGACCCTGTTGTGTGTCAAGCGAGCCATGTGATCCCACTTGGCAGCCATCCCAGGTCTGAGGGTCAAGCCTCACTCATCTTTCACTTTGAAGGCCTGTAGGAGCATAGTACCAAATTTTTGTCTTTATATTGTTTCTTGTTTTTATTTAATATTTTCTTCTGTAGAAAAAAACATAAAAAGAAACCCATATATGGGGAGAATAGCATAGTGCCTCTCAAACAGGTAGATCTGGCTGGATTTCACTGTTAGAGATGTACTTGTGAAATACTTACGAATGACTTACATCTAATGTGATTCTGTATACATTTTGTTGGCATATATAAGTGACTCCTTAGGACCCCACAGGAATAATGATTAATCATAGCCAGAATTCACCAAAACAAATCAGAACGCATTTCCTTCCAAGGACTTCCAAATTTCTTGCATTCTTCCTTTCATCAGAACAACTCGTGGATTTGATCTGTGCAGTGGGTAGTTCAGAGATCTTTGAGTAAATCAGAGCTTATTAAACAGAATGCCTAACCGATCTGAGTGTCTTTGACAAAGAACAAGACCTTTCCAGGTGGACATGGCTGACTCCCTTTGTGGAAGGCAGAGAGAAGGTTAACACTGGTTAAGGGAAGGGAGAGAAATGTTAACACTGGTTTTGCGTTTAACCAGCATTGGGTGGATGTGTGTTGGAGAGGGTGATGTTAGTGGCTGGGTTCTGATTGGTGGATGTAGGGATTTTATTCCCACATAAGTAGTATGTATTCCTATGGATTTATTATATTTCCCACTTTCACATATAGGGGAAAGAATCAGACCTAACTTTGACAATTTTCTTTGCTAAAATATATGTGAATCCTTGGATATTGAAATCAGACATCACTCTGGAATTTGTGTTTTCTTCCTGTTTTGGTAAATTTCACTTATTTCAGAAAGTTCAGAAATACCAAGTGTAAATTTGAGAGCAACAATATACACCGTACTTTACTTCTAGCTTTCCAGAACCATCTGATCACCTGCCCTCCTGCCACACCTGCTGGGCACCTGTTTGTCAGTTAGGTGATGAGGCTATTGTCTGTAATCTAGAAGGGAGCTGGTGGGATGTGTGGGGAGAAAAGGGATGAGAGTCTAAGGAGCTGTTATATCTCTGATTGTGGTAACCCTCCCAAATCCTATGCTGCAGAGCTAAGAGGAAAATAGTAATGGTCTATGGCACCACCAGCTTGGCATGAGGTCAGAGAGAGAGAGATGGTGGCACAGTTATCATTCCTATACTGTGCTAAGCAGAAAAGATTTATGTACTTGAAAAAAAAATCCAGAAAGAGTTCCTGGAGGAGAGACCTGGATTGGTTACTCTTTAACGAATGAGTAGAGTTTCAACAACTGGAGATAAGTCCAAGAAACAGTGTTGGGGCACCTGGGTGGCTCAGTTGGTTAAGCATCTGCTTTCAGGTCAGGTCATCATTCCAGAGTCCTGGGATCGATCCCTGCATCAGGCTCTCTGCTCAGCAAGGAGCTTGCTTCTCCCTCTGCCTCCTGTTCCCTGTACTTGTGCTCTCTCCCTCTCTGTCAAACAAATAAATAAAATCTTAAAAAAAAAAGAAGCAGTGTCAGAAGAGGTAGGAGACAATGGTGATGATGGTCAAGACTCCACCAGGTATCTGAGGAGGATGGATAGAAGGTCAAGTCCAAGGCTCCCAGAGTGGAGGGCACTATTGGCAGCCCAGCACTGGACTCAGGAATTTCATCAAGTGTGGTTGGCAGGTGGATTAACAGCAAAGCCGCTGGCTCTCTGAGTGAGAAATAGATGGGATCCCAAAACTCTGCCTTCGTTGGATGTCACATCGCATGCCGGTAGCACTCTTTCAGACCAGTCTGTACAATAACGTCTGAGTCAGGCCAATTTTGAAATCAAGGTTGAAATCCTTAGCCTTCCTGCTGTCTACTGAACCAGGAACAGGCTGACCTCTTTCTGGGCTGTCCCTCCCTCACACAGTAGGATCCCACTTCTAATCTCAGCTCCAGTGCTGACAAGCTGTGACCTGGGTGTTCTCACCTTCGTGGGCCCTGGCATCCCCACCTGGGGGCTGGAAATAATGACAGCCGGTGAATCACAGCCAAGTACAGGAACGTCATGGTCTGCTATGGATACATGGCTCTCCTTTCCAGCTGAGGGACCCTCTGCCTCCAGAAGGAAAGGAGTGAAGATCACATTGGGCTAAAGTTGGCATAGACTCACTCAATTCACAGTCCTTCCTCAACCAAACAGACCATATTTCTTAGAATCTCATGAAATAGTAATACATGTATAAATTTAAATATGTATGCATGTATTTAATGCTTATTCAAGATAGTTTAAAAGACTTTAAAGTTTTAGGTTTATAAAAAGCGGCTGGGAAACACCATACACCCTTTCACTTCCACCTCCCAGTGTCCCCTTCTTGTAATGACTTGCGTCCCTGTAATTTATTTGTTACAAATGATGAACATAAAATGATGCAACATTATTAACTCAACTGTGGTTTACCGTAGAGTTTGCTTTTGGTGACATACAGGTCTGAGTTTTGTGAAGCACATGGTGTCATGTATCCACCATTATGGTATCCTGCAGAATAGTTTCGCTGACCTAGAGATCCTCTGTGTTCTGCCTCTTCATCCCTCTCTCCCCCCCAACCTCTGGGAACCACTGATTCTCTTATTGTCTCCATAGTTTTACCTCTTCCAGAATGTCACATAGTTGGAACCATATAATAGTCTTTGGTGTCTTTCACTTAGCAATATGCACTTAAGGTTCTTCCGTGTCTGTCAATAGCTCATTTCTTTTTAACGCTGAATAATATTCCACTGTATGGATGTACCACAGTTTGTTTATCCATTCACCTCCTGAAGGACATCACAGTTTCTTCCAAGTTCTGACAATTAAGGATAAAGCTGCTAAGAACACGTATGTGTAGGTGTTAAAGTTTTCAGTTCATTCACGTAAATACCAAGAAGTACAACTGCTGGATTGTATGGTAAAAGTATATTTAGTTTCATAAGAAATTGCCAAACTGTTTTCCAAGGTAACTGTACAGTTTCACATTTGCACCAGCAATGAATGAGTTCCCCTTGCTCCATAGCCTCACCAGAATTTAGGGTTATCAGTGTTTTGGATTTTAGCCATTCTAATAGATGTATAGTGATACCTTATTGTTGCTTTAGTTTTCAGTTCCTTTTTTTTAAAAATTTCTTTCTTAAATTTAATCATCATGTAAAGAAACTTAATCTAAGACATATTCCATTAGATCAGATTTGCAAGTAAAAAGCTAAGAAATTATATGTTATGGTGCTGGACCATCAGATTCAATTAATTTTTTCTACTCTAAGGAAATTGGCCATAGGTTTAAGGCTCAACCTCTTTTTTTTTTAAATTTAATTTAATTGTGTATGTGTGTGTGTGTGTGTGTGTGTGTGTTCCAAAATTCATTGTTTATGCAACTTACCCAGTGCTCCATGCAATATGTTCACTCCTTAATACCCAACCACCAGGCTTACCCAACCCGCCCACTGCCTTCCTCTCCAAAATCATTGATTTGTTTCTCAGAGTCCACAGTCTCTCATGTCTCCCCCTCTGATTTCCCCCATCTCACTTCTCCTCCCCACCTCCCAATGTCCTCCATGTTATTCCTTATGCTCCACAGTAAGTGAAATCTTATGATAATTGCCTTTCTCATCTTGACTTATTTCACTCAGCATAATCTCTTCCTGTTCCGTCCATGTTGATGCAAAAGTTGGGTATTCATCCTTTCTGATGGAGGCATAATACTCCATAGTGTATATGGACCATGTCTTCTTTTTTTATTATTATTTTTATTTATTTTTATTTTTTTAAAGATTTTATTTATTTATTTGACAGACAGAGATCACAAGCAGGCAGAGAGACAGGCAGAGAGAGAGAGGAGGAAGCAGGCTCCTCACTGAGCAGAGAGCCCGATGTGGGGCTCGATCCCAGAACCCTGGGATCATGACCTGAGCCAAAGGCAGAGGCTTTAACCCACTGAGCCACCCAGGTGCCCCGGACCATGTCTTCTTTATCCATTTGTCTGTTGAAGAGCATCTTGGCTCTTTCCACAGTTTGGTGAGTCTGGCCATTGCTACTATGAACATCGGAGTACAGATGGCCCTTCTTTTCACTACATCTGTATCTTTGGGGTAAATACCCAGTAGTGCAATTGTAGGGTCATAGGGAAGCTCTATTTTTAATTTCTTGAGGAATCTCCACACTGTTTTCCAAAGTGGCTGCACCAACTTGCATTCCCACCAACAGTGTAAGGGGGTTCCCCTTTCTCCACATCCCCTCCAACACTTGCTTTTCACTGTCTTGTTAATTTTGGCCATTCTAACTGGTGTCAGGTGGTATCTCAATGTGGTTTTGATTTGAGTCTCCCCAATGGCTAATGATGATGAACATTTTTTTCATGTGTTTATTAGCCATTTGTATGTCTTCTTTGGAGAAGTGTCTGTTCATGTCTTCTGCCCATTTTTTGACATGATTATCTGTTTTGTGTGTGTTGAGTTTGAGGAGTTCTTTATGGATCTTGGATATCAACCCTTTGTCTGTAGTGTCATTTGCAAATATCTTCTCCCATTCCATGGGTTGCCTCTTTGTTTTCTTGACTGTTTCCTTTGCTGTGCAGAAACTTTTGATCTTGATGAAGTCCCAAAAGTTCATTTTCACTTTTGTTTCCTTTGCCTTTGGAGACATATCTTGAAAGAAGTTGCTCTGGCCAATGTTGAAGAGGTTACTGCTTATATTCTCCTCTATGATTTTGATGGATTCCTGCCTCATGTTGAGGTCCTTTATCCATTTCGAGTTTATCTTTGTGTATGGTGTAAGAGAATGGTCAAGTTTCATTTTCTACACATAGCTGTCCAATTTTCCCAGCACCATTTATTGAAGAGACTGTCTTTTTTCCACTGTATATTTTTTCCTGCTTTGTCAAAAATTATTTGGCCATAGAGTTGAGGGTCCATATCTGGGCTCTCTACTCTGTTCCACTGGTATATGTGTTTGTTTTTGTGCTAGTACCATGCTGCCTTGGTGATCACAGCTTTGTAGTAAAGCTTGAAATCAGGCAACCTGATGCCCCCAGTTTTGTTTTTCTTTTTTAACATTTCCTTGGCAATTCAGGGTCTCTTCTGGTTCCATACAAATTTTAGGATTGTTTGTTCCAGCTCTTTGAAAAATACCAGTGGAATTTTGATGGGGATGGCATTGAAAGTATAGATTGTTTTAGGCATTATAGACATTTTAACAATGTTTATTCTTCTGATCCAAGAGCATGGAATGGTCTTCCATCTTTTTGTGTCTTCAGTTTCTTTCATGAGTGTTCTGTAGTTCCTCAAGTACAGATCCTTTACCTCTTTGGTTCGGTTTATTCCTGTATCTTATGGTTCTTGGTGGTATAGTAAATGGAATCGATTCTCTAATTTCCCTTTCTCTATTTTCATTGTTAGTGTATAAGAAAGCAACTGATTTCTGTACATGGATTTTGTATCCTGCCACATTACTAAGTTGTTGTATGAGTTCTGGTAGTTTGGAGGTGGAGTCTTTGGGTTTTCCATATAAAGTATCATGTCATCTGCAAAGAGAGAGAATTTGACTTCTTCTTTGCCAATTTGAATACCTTTTATTTCTTTTTGTTGTCTGATTGCTGTTGCTAGGACTTCTAGTACTATGTTGTTTCAATTTCTTAAAGACATATGATATTAAGCATCTTTTCATATGTTTATATGCCATTTGTGTACCTTCTTTTGTTAGGTATCTATCCAGGACTCTTGCCCATCTTTTTTTTTTAATTTTTTAATTTATTTTCAGCATAACAGTATTCATTATTTTTGCACCACACCCAGTGCTCCATGCAATCCGTGCCCTCTCCAATACCCACCACCTGGTTCCCCCAACCTCCCACCCTCCGCCCCTTCAAAACCCTCAGATTGTTTTTCAGAGTCCATAGTCTCTCATGGTTCACCTCCCCTTCCAATTTCCCTCAACTCCCTTCTCCTCTCTATTTCTATCTCCCCTTGTCCTCCATGCTATTTGTTATGCTCCACAAATAAGTGAAACCATGTGGTAATTGAGTCTCTCTGCTTGACTTATTTCACTCAGCATAATCTCTTCCAGTCCTGTCCATGTTGCTACAAAAGTTGGGTATTCATCCTTTCTGATGGAACTTGCCCATCTTTTAATTGGGTTGTTCATTTTCTTATTGTTGAGTTTTAAGAGCTCTTTGTATATTTTGTCTAATAGTCTTTTGTCAGATAGTCTTTTGCACATATTTTCTCCCAGTCTGTGGCTTGTCTTCTCATTCACTTGACAGTATCTTTTACTAAGCAGAAGTTTTTAATTTTAAGGAAATCCAACATATCGATTATTTTTTTCATGGATCATACCTTTGGTGTTGGATATAAAAAGTCATCCCTCAAACTAAGGTCACCTAGAGATTTCCTTACATTATCTTCTAAAGGTTTTATAGTTTTGAGTTTTATGTTTAGGTCTGTGATTCATTTTGAGGATTTTTTTTTTTTGTGAAAGGTGTAATGTCAATGTCTATATATATATATATATATATATATATTTTTTTTTTTTGGCGTATAGATGTCTAGTTCCAGCACTTTAAGTTAAAAAGGCTGCTCTTTGCCATTAAATTTGTCTTTGTTTCCTCCTCAGAGATTGGTTGGCTATATTTGCATGAGACTATTTTCTGAATTCTTGACTGTGTTCCATTAGTCATTAATCCATTAACTTTCTGTTTTTGCACCAATAGCACACATTCTTGATCAGTATTGCTTTATATTAAGTGTTGCCATCAAGTCGTATCAATATTCTGTCTTGGTTCTTCTCCAATATTATGTTGACTATTTTGGGTCTTTTGTCTCTCTATATAAGCTTTGTAATCAGTTTGTTGGTATTTGTAAAATTATTTGCTGGGATTTTGATTGGGATTGCATTGAGTTTATAGATCAAACTGAGAACTGACATCTTAATAATATTGAATCTTCCTATCCATGAACAAGGACTATCTCTACATTTATTTAGTTCTCTGATTTCCTTCATCAGAATTTTCTAGTTTTCTCCATATAGATCTTGCACATGTTTTATTAGATTTATACCTATGTAGTTATCTGTTTTGGGTACTGCCGTACATGAAACTGTGTTTGTAATTTCAACTTTCAATTGTTTATTACTTGTATATAGGAGAACAGTATAATTTTGTATATGAACTTTGTGTCCTGCAGTCTTGCTGTAATCACTTATTAATACCTGGAGTTTTGTTTTTGTTTTGATTCTTTGTGATTTCTTGCATTTAACCTCTGAATAAAGACAATATATTACTTCCTTCCTAAATCTGTGTGCCTTTTATTATTATTATTTTTTTTTTTGTCTTATTGAATTGACTTGGACTTCCAGTATGATGTCAAATAGGAATGTTGAGCAGGGACATCCTTGCCTTGTTCCTGCTCTTAGGGGTAAAAGCACCAAGTTTCTCATCATTACTTTTACCTTTAAATCCTCCATGTGATATGGGGTTATGGGTGCTCTACCTTTATTCCCTTGCCGTCCACTTTTCTTTGTGGAAGGGCTTTCTCTGGCTACAGAGCAGATTCAGTCCATTCTCAGGAAAGGCCAGGAGTACTGGGGGTTAATAAAGTACCTATTTTCTCATCATTAACTATGATGTTAGCTGTAGAATTTTTGTAGTTGTTCTTTACCAGGTTGAGGGGGTTTTCCCCTATTCCTAATTTGATAAGAGGTTTTGTTTTGTTTTGTTTTGTTTTGTTTTGTTTTGTTTTCACCATGAATGGATGTTAGCTTTTGTCAGGTGCTTTTTTTTGCATTTATTAATATGATCATATGATTTTTCTTCTTTGGCCTGTTGATGTGATGGATTACAGTAATTGATTTTTAAATGTTGAACCATCCTCTCTACATGTAATAAATCTTACCTGGCCATGATGTATATTTTTATACATTTTTAGATCGGATTTGCTAGTATTTTATTCAGAATTTTAAAATCTGTGTTCATGAGAGATATTTTGTAGTTTTCTTACAAATTTCTTACAATTCTTTGTCTGGTTTAGTGGTACGGTAATACTGGCCTTATAGAATGAGCTAGGGGGTATTCTGTGTACTTATATTTTTTGGAAGAGATTATGGAGAATTGGTATAATTTCTTCCTACAATATTAATATACTGGTGAACCAATCTGGGCCTGGAGCCTTGTCTTTTAGAAGGTTATTAATTATTAATTCAATTTCTTTAATGGATACAGTCCTATTCATATTATCTGTTTCTCCTTATGTGAGTTTTGGTAGATTTTATCATTCAAGACATTGATCCATTTTATGAGTTATCAATTTGTGGGCAAAGGTTATTCATGATATCCTTTCATTATCCTTTTATGTCCCTGAGATCAGTGGTGATGGCCCCTCTTTCTGATATTAGTGATTTGTGTCTTCTCTCTTTTTTTTCTTATAACATGGCTAGATATTCATCAATTTTAATGATCATTTCAAAGAACCAGCTTTGGTTTTGTTGTTTTCTCTGTTTTCCAGTTTTCTTTTTCTACCATTTATTTTTGCTCTAATTTTATTATTTCTTTCCTTCTGCTTACTTTGGATTTAATCCATTTTCCTTTTTCTGGCTTCCTAAAGTGAAAGCTAAAATGATTGACTTAGAATCTTTCTTCTTTTCTAATACATGCACACATGTTATAAAACTCCTCCTAAGTACTGTTTTTGCTGCATCCCACAAATTTTGATACATTTTTATTCATTTTAATTTTACTTAAAACCCATGTAAAATATAGAAAAGCACCAAGGTAATTTAATGTATTCTGTGTTATCACCAACAAGAACTAATTTTGTCAGTAACCTTCCATCTTATTTCTTTTTAGTAAAAGCCAGCACAATACTACATGTGATATGGATGTACTGTCCTTGTCACCAGTCCTAATCACTCCCGGCCCACCATTCCCAGAAACAACTACTATCATGAAGGTGGTGGGTTCAATGACAACCTCAATTTGTCTTACATCAACAGTGAACCCCACGGTGCTAGAAAGAAGAGCAGTCAGTACAGAAGATAAAAGAAACAGGATTCAGAGTTCTCTAGTCTGGAATGCAGAGATGTGTATTCATGCACAATGCATCTGTCTTAGTCTGGGTTCTTCTAGAAGCAGGCCCTGGGTCAAGGATTTAAGGACAAGTCATTTGTTTGGCATGCAGCTCATGGAGCTGCAAGTTAGACAAGAAAGGAAAGAGCCCAGGAGAGGACACATCATCAGGACAGTTGTAACTGGCAAATGGAGCCCTGGCCCTCAAGCATGTGCTGTGTGCAAGTTCCTGGGATCTTGTTCCATCCTTGTAAGAACGCTGCGAGGACAGGGGTGTTATCTTTTCCCTGTTGTCCAGATCTGGGAAATGAGACTGGCCAGGCTTCAGTGCTCATCGCTGGCCGATACCGGCGGCAGACCTCTGACTCACCTGTTAGGACCCCAGGCTGCCTCTCAGAGAGTGTAGCGCCACTAACCCTTAAGAACATTCAGAAAGGGAAAAGCTACGGTGTCAAAGGAAGCTTTTGAGCCAGCTTTTAGAGGGCAGCATACAGTGAATGCTCGAAGCCTTTTAATTAAACACTGAAAAGCACAGGAGCTTGAAAGTAAGTTGCTTCAATGGGAAAGCTAATATTTACAGATTAAAAAAACATGTAAAAGTCTGGAAATGCAGGTCTCTCATTAGGGGTGATATAATTACCAAGTTTTCGTTTCCTAGCAATAGGGACCAAGATGTTAATTCTCAGTTCACACTTTGCCTTTAGGCGGGTCTTGGATTTGGGTTTGGTTGCTGACTGACGCTGTTGCCAGGGGACACATCTTCGGGTGTTCTGTTGGAGGCAACTGTTCTGCGGTGGAGTTACCCTTATTCTCTGCATTCAGGTGACTTGGGTGGGGCTTTGAGCAGCAAGTGATGGAAGGGAGGCTACCCTTTATGTGACCTTGACTCATTCTACCAGAATGTCTGCCTGTGGGGTAATCTGGGCTAAAAAACAAAAAGACTTCAGTTTAGCCCCTAACCAGCTGTCAGACTTCGAACAAGTCCATGGAACTCTCTGGATTTACTGATTTTAGTCCATCCTGCTCAGCTCTAATAGTGCATGACAAACAGGTGACTACATGTCTGGAGCCACATCCAATGCTTTGTATGCATTCGTGGTGCTCAGTGTCTGCCACCAGTGTCTGCCACTAGTTCATGTCCCCTTGCGTCATTAAGTGGGATCCCCCCAGGCCAAGCCTGGTGGTTCACTATAAGGCTCCATTGTTTGGCATCTTCCCTGTGACTTGGATGAGGGCACTGAAAGCATGCACATCCATCTATGGATCCCATAAAGCTGGAAGGGTGCGCAAAAATGGCCTTGTTGAATTATTTAAGGTAGTTGTAGCTTCTGTAATAGGCAAGACCTCAAATTTCAGGGCCTGAGCACCATGGAAGGTCCTTCCTTACTCTTGCCAGGTCTGATGCAGTATCCAACAGGCACCCTTCCATACAATTACTCAGGGAACTAGGGATCTCTGTCTTCAACTCACCAACTGTTGGGACTTCAGATATTCTCCTCCAGCTGGCAGATGGGGAAGGAGAAATGGTGGAGGACCACAAGAGAGATTTGAAAGGGCCAGACTTAGAAGTGGTGTCTATCACTTTTTCCCATGTGTTACTGGCCAGAACTTAGCTATGTGGACACACATTGAAGGTGAAGTGACTGGGCATGGGTTTTGCTGCAATTATAGCCCAGTCTGCTTCAATTATGTGAGAGCAGAAGCAGGATTCAAAAAGGTCTGAGAGCCTTTAATAAGGGGGCATATCTTAAAAGATGAAATTTGGTGGAGATTAATATCTGAAGTCAAGCTCTTGGTTTGGGGAAAGGCTTTCTACAGAAGTATGAGTTGGAGAAGATGTGACTTACGAGCATCACACTTATAAGTGGCTCTTAGCTTCCTTGGGTCGCATATACTGAGTAGTTAATGTGTGTCAAGTACTATGTCAAGTCTTTGTGGCAGGTAATGTACTGGGCATTTGCATGCATTCTCTCATTTTCATAGCCACCCTCAGAGTTTACAGTCCCATCATCCTAACTTTACAGATCAAGAATATAGAGCTCGGGGCACCTGGGTGGCTCAGTGGGTTAAAGCCTCTGCCTTCTTTGGCTCAGGTCATGATCCAGGGTCCTGGGATCGAGCCCCGCATCGGGATCTCTGCTCAGCAGGGAGCCTGCTTCCCCTCTCTCTCTGCCTGCCTCTCTGCCTACTTGTGACCTCTCTCTCTCTCTCTCTGTCAAATAAATAAAAAATATCTTAAAAAAAAAAAAAGAATAGAGGGCTCAAGGAGATCCTTGAAAGCCCTGTTCTGCAGGGGAGGCTGGATGCCTGTGCTGTTTGGTCTGGAGGAAGGGCATTTTGGTGGTACACCATCTGCTTAAAGGAATGAGAGTCTCAGGGGACTGTTTTTTAAGAGCCCTGAGCAGTAGGTCCAGGGCCCTGAACAGGTGCAGTTCAGGGAGGCCAGGTTCTGTTCTGTATAAGAAAGAACACATTTTGCTTTTTTTATTTTTAATACAGAGACAGAAAGATGGCAAGTTCACTATCAGTGGGAGTATTTGGGCCAAAGCTGGGCATGCTTTGCTAGTGGTGTTTTGAAGGAATTCAAACACCCCTTGGAGGTGATGGCCATTTCTCAATGATGCTGCTCTAGGACAACCCAGTGGTGGATGGTCCACTTTTCCTTTACACCCCCACCATGCCCTTAAAAGAGCCTTGTTGTTGCCCTTGGGACACGTTAGTTACTTAATTTCTGCAGTAGATTCAATGTACCTTCACATCTCCAGTGGTTAGCACAGAATGGGGACTTAATAAAGGCTTTTGAATGAATGAATGAATTAATGAATGAATGTTGGTTTGGATGGTAGGGATAAGTGATTTCTTGGGTTCCTGCCAACCCCAGGATTTCATACTTCCATGCACAAAATGAGCCCCCCTCCTCCCAGCACTAATCAGTGCATTTAGCTCCTCCTGCCCTTGCTGGTTCTGAATCCTTGGGAAGGTCCACTGAGTCCAGAGGGAGGTCACCTCCTCTTCCCCAAATGCAGGGTCTGAAGTCACCACTAGTCCTGCATAGGCCAGGATGGCAGGACCTAGTCTCCAGATCCTCAGCTCATGGCTAGACACAGTGTCAGACTCAGTGTTTTGAGATTATTTTCTCATTACTAATAACAGAGTCTGTGCTGATAGTGGCCACATATTGGATGCTTATGAGCAAATAACACTTGGTTACTTTGCACAACCTCTTTTAAATAGTTATTATAATCTACATTATTTTTGGTAATTTTATTTTATTTTTTTCAGTGTTCCAAGATTCATTGTTTATGCACCACACCCAGTGCTCCATGCAATACGTGCCTTCCACAATACCCACCACCAGGCTCACCCAACCCTCCTTCCCCTCCCCTCCAAAACCCTCAGTTTGTTTCTCAGAGTCCACAGTCTCTACATTTTCTAACATAAAAATAGAATCTTAGGTTTCAGAGAAAATACATGGCAGATCCTGGATGCAAGCCTGGGATCTTCCCTAGGGCCGCGTTTCCCCTGCAGGATGTCACACAACTTCTCTGAGCTTCCGTGAACTCACAGCATCAGACAGGTCATGATCTGCCCTTTCTCCCCAGAAGCAGCCTATAATGGTTCCCTGGGTCAAGGTTGTGTTTGTGCCAATGGGTAATTGGATGACACCCCCACCATCATGGTAAGGGGTATGAGGTTGGACTCAGACCACCTTTAGGTCCAATCTAGGCCTCACCATCTAGCAGCATGTCACCCCAAAGTGACAATCATGCCAGTCACATAGGCAGTTGTCAAGGATTCGGTCAGGTAAACCACACAGAGTCACTTAGCACAGTCCTGCCTCCTCAAAAATTCTCCATAACTTGTTAGTATTGGAGCAAGAGTGAAAGGCTGGAGGGCATTTCTGCTCTTCTGATCTTTTCTTTTTTTTAAGGTTTAAGTATGTCATTTTGATTTATTTATTTTTTTAATTTTAATTCCAATATCATTAACATACAGTGTTACATTAGTGTCAGGTGTACGGTGTAGTGATTCAACACTTCCATAGTGGAGTAAAAGTCTCACTTCCTGGGAGGGAGTCACAACAGAGTGGCCGTCCTTTTGCCCCCCTATGTGGGCAGTCCTGGGTTGAATACGGCAGGGGCTCTGTCCATATTACCCAGGATCCCCTGAAGGCAGAGCCTGAGATAAGGACTCATGTGGTTTAGGAGGGGATCGGTGGCAAGAACTTGAAGTGAAGGGAGAGACAAGTGGGGAAAGAAGGAGGGGGCCTCTGTCAAGGGAGCAGTGTCGAGTGTGCTGTGCAGGAGGAAAGGGGCTCCATGGTTCTTGGGCTGGGTAGACACCCTGTGAAGCTATCCCCTGCAGAGATGGCTACAGGGAGAGTTCTCCTCCAGTCCCTACCCCCCATAGCTGAGGCCCCCTTCTCTGCACTTCCAGGGCCTGAACAGCCTTGCTAGGCTTTGGGAGAGTCCAGAGCAGAAGGCTGATGGCTGTTGCTGGCGCTGGCGGTGGTACTCTGCCTGGAGACCTGGGTTGAGCCCCCAGTCACAGCTGAAATAGAGGGCTCAGGGTCTGCTGGCCTCCCTGCCCCGGGAAGGGCCAGGAGGGGCTCAGCAGCTGCCTTTTCAGGAAGCTCACCCAGAGGGTGGCCTAGGCTGGGGCCTTGAATCAGCAACTGGGAAAAGCCTTGGCCTTCCTCAGGAAAATGGAAGGTCTCAGGTTCTCCCAGCCGGGGTGCCCCGCCCAGCCAGATGCCCAGGCCTGGGACTCGTGCCCTCAATTCTGCCAGTGTTCCCACACCATGGATTGTCTTCCTGTCCTTGAGCTTGCACGTTCTACCAATTCCAGAGTGCCTGGAAGATGAGATGAATGAGAATCTCTTCCTGGCCTGTCACATCGAGGGAAAGGGGAGGAATGTATTTCTACCGTAGGCTCTCTTGGGAGTCCCGCCTTCCTACCACTGTTCTATGGCAAGAGGTCCAAACTCTGGCCCTGGAAGCATTGTCAGGCAGGCAGACAGCATTACAGGTGCTCTCTGTGTTGAAATTTTACTGGGAAGAAACATTAACTAGAAAATAAAGGGAAATGAAATGCCTTTCTTTTTATTATAGTTATTATTTTAATTTTTAGAGAGAGAGAGCATGTGGGGCCTGGAGGGGGAGTCACTGGGGGAGGAAGGAGCCGAGGACGAGGGAGTGAATCCCAAGCAGCTCCACACCCAGCATCGAGCCCGACAGAGGGCTCAGTCTCACAACTCTGACCTGACCCAAAATCAAGAGTTGGATGCTTAACCAACTGAGCCACCCAGTGCCCCAAAATACTTTTTTTTATAACCTTCATATTCATTCATTCATTCTTTCATTAATTCATTAATTCATTCACATATTATTTCTTGAGCATCCTCACTTTTTCCAAAAGAACAGAGCTCAGGTGTCCAGTCCTCAAGGCCTAAATAGTCTGGGGAGAGGAGGCAGAGGTGGGGGTCAGTTTGAAAAGAACCAAGGTTGTGGTTCAAAGGAGCCGTGTCTCTGCAGGCTAATGAGATCATAACACACGCCTTTCCTCTGACTCACGAGAGTTTAGATGATGAAGCTTCAGATGACATGATGGGGATCCCTTCCACTGAGCAGTAAACTGGCCTCACCTCTAACGTTCAGACAGTGGCCAACACACAACATCCAAATTCAAGGCAGCTCTCGGTGACAGACAAGTTTGCATCCCCAATGCTTGTTCGGTCTTCTTTCCACCCTCACTGCCAATACGCTCCCCATTCTGGTGCCATCTCCCTGGCCCTGTAATGAGCAATGAGAAATCTTACTGTGGGGAGGAGGAGAAGGTGGAAGGGAGGTAAAGAGGAGTGTGCACAGAGGAAGGAAGCCCTCCTTCTGCGCATTGTCATTTGTCACGACCTGTATCAGAAGGTTGTCACCTCTGCACGTGCCCACCCTCCTCCTCACTATATGGTAAGTTCCACCTATCATGGGACACCACTAGCTCATAGAACACTTTTATGCAGACTGGAGAAAGGTGCCCCTTGTGCTAGTCACAGCCTTGTGGTCACTGGCCTAGCAAGCAAATGGCACCTTGGTTCATATTTTTTTTCAAGATTCCTTTTAGAGGTGACTTCTGGGGTTCAGGCTAGTGTTCTGTTTCTTGACCCTGGTGCTGATTACCTGGATGTGTTCACTTTGTGAAAATTCATCAAACCTGCAACTTATGATTTACATACTTTCCTAAATGTATGTGCTATTTCAGTGACATTTACAAAAACATTAAAAGAATAAGAAAATATATCTTTTTAAAAATACTCTCTTCTGCATTTTGGCTTGGCAAGGGCAGCCAGTGGCTTCTTTGGCCAGGGGCCTTTGTGCATTGCACATCCTACCCAAAAACAACTGTGCATGGCTGCCTCAGCCTCACTCAATGTCTTATGTCTCAGGCGGGCTTCCTGAAACTGCCTGGCCTCCAGCAGGTCATCTTGTTAATGGGTGTCTTCTTGATCTATTCATCAGTTGTATTGAGCCTCTGTAGCCCTCTGAGTAGAGACAGCTCTTTTTCTCCTTCATTGCTACTGACAACTCAGCTGTGTGGCCCAGTGGAGAGGTCACTTGTGCAAACTAGAGAATTTTGTCACTTGCCCTAATCCTGTTTCTGCAAGAGCAAATGAAAGGTTGGCCAGTAACTCCCTGTGCATGAGACATTTTGAATGATTGCTGCAAATGCGTGTAGGACTGGGAGACTCTCAAGGTCATTGGAGAGGTTGCATTTTCAGCTGTTGATAAATAACTTTTAACTGGTTTGTTAGTGACTCCATCCCTTTCTGTAGCTGTTTTCCTCTTCCCTGCACACCTGCTTTAAGAGTGGTCTACATGCTCTTTGTCATGCAACTGGAAGAAAATCAGATTTTGGCTCATGGGGTTTTGTTTTTGTTTTTGTGTTTGTGTTTTTGTGGGGTTTTTTTTGTTTTTTTTTGTTTTGCTTCCTAGCAATGCTTGACTGGGCTTTCAGGTCCAGTAAAGTAAAGATTTACCAAGAGCAGCCCTCCCCATCCTTATTTGCTTTTCCTGACATCCTCAGTCTGTGCACATGCATAAGGCAGGATTCTCTGTGTGGCTATTTTCAGGAGCCCAGACCACATCTCATCACAGCTCAAGAACATAATTCAAAGAAGCCCAGCTCTGCTCTGGGGAAGCATTGCGTGTGAGAGATAAGACACTCGGGGCTTATCCCACAAGTGCAATAGTTTATTTCAGCCACAGACCAACAGTTGAGACACCAAGGGGAAGAGATGGTGTACTTTTTAAAGAACAGGGTTAGAATTTTCCAAGGGGGGGTTATGGTTTATCAAAGATTCACATCAGAACCTACTATCTGGCCATCAGGCATCAGGCTCCCAGCAGTATTTCTGTCTTAATTGTATTTACTGTTGTCAATGGCAAAGTTTAAAAAAAAAATGAAAAGCATGGGGCTGATGTAGGATCTGAGGGCTGTCTGTGTGTGTGTGTGTGTGTGTGTGTGTCTGTCTGTCTGTCTGCCTGTCTGTCTGTCTTGGGGGAGGTGAGGTGTTGGGGTGACATATCATTAGGCAGGGAGAGTGTTGAGAGAGGTGAGATACTCTGGATGCTTAACTGGAAAAATTGAGGTACTTGGTGGGGCTGGGAAATAAGCAGAGGACAGCAGTTGACCCGCAGGGAGAGGACCCACCAGGAGCCTTAAGCTCTACCCATCCACAGGACATCATTGATGGGCTATGGCTAGATCCCTTGTGTCACACACTCTGATCCAGCTCTTTGGAGAGAGAATGAGCTGATGCATGCAAGGAACATGCTGTCTACCGCCAGAGTCCTTTGGGAGCCTGACCAAGTTTGGGAGGTCCTTGGCTTCTGGTCTCAAGTGAAAAACTGCTTAATGTCCCAGGAGGCATAAGGAGTGGTGGGTGGCAGTGGGTTATGGTGACGGAGAGAAGGCTAGAGACAGGTGGTGAGCTTTCAGGTTCTGATTGAAGCAATTTTGCAACATTTGCTTTAGATGCTCTCCACGTGCCTCAGCCCCATGTTTCTTTTATGCAGGACCCCTGCATGCTCTCACTCCCCTCTGAGCTGCTCCTTCTCCCCAGCTCACGTGCAGGCCCTGTTTTGTCCCTGTCCAATGGAGGCATCAAAAACCTACTCAGGAGAGGGATTTGAGGGGCTGAGAGTGTTCCTAGGCTGCCCCATCTGCCTTAAACAAGACTAAAAATACACCTGAAGTATTCCATTGTGTATATATACCACATCTTCTTTATCCATCCATCTGTTGATGGACATCTAGGTTCTTTCCATAGTTTGGCTATTGTAGACATTGCTGCTATAAACATTTGGGTGCACATGCCCCTTCGGATCACTACATTTGTATCTTTAGGGTAAATACCCAGTAGTGCACTTGCTGGGTCATAGGGTAGTTCTCTTTTCAACATTTTGAGGAACCTCCATGCTGTTTTCCAGAGTGGTTGCACCAGCTTGCATTCCCATCAACAGTGTAGGAGGATTCCCCTTTCTCGGCATCCTTGCCAGCATTTGTCATTTCCTGACTTGTTAATTTTAGCCATTCTGACTGGTGTGAGGTGATATCTCATTGTGGTTTTGATTTGTAATGGAATACTATGCAGCCATCAAAAGAAATGAAATCTTGCCATTTGTGATGACGTGGATGGAACTAGAGGGTATCATGCTTAGCGAAATAAGTCAATTGGAGAAAGACAACTATCATATGATCTCCCTGATATGAGGAAGTGGAGATACAACATGGGGGGGCTAAGGGGATAGGAGAAGAATAAATGAAACGAGATGGGATTGGGAGGGAGAAAAAACCATAAGTGACTCTTAATCTCAGAAAACAAACTGAGGGTTGCTGGGGGGAGGGGGGTTGGGAGAGGGGGGTGGGGTTATGGACATTGGGGAGGGTATGTGTTATGGTGAGTGCTGTGAAGTGTGTAAACCTGGCGATTCACAGACCTATACCCCTGGGGATAAAAATACATTATATGTTTATAAAAAAAAAAAATACACCTGAAGGCTTCACTTACCGCAAAGCATTTGGAAGAAGGATCACCACCACCATGGACAGGGCCCTTTTCCATTTTACAAACCACTGTCTCCAAATGTTTATGAATTGCTCCTTTCAGAAATCTGATCACCTTGGTAATGTTATCATCTCCTAGTTCAAAAGGCAGAGATGCTGGAGATTACCAAGTGTACTCAAGGCCCGTGATTTAGAGACAACTCTGATGTAACTGAATATTTATGGACCCACAGGGTGGGGACAGGTTTGGCAGCCACCCTGTGCACTTTCCAACCATCTAAGGAGTCGACTGTTACCGGGTCAGTGAACAGAAGATGCATCAATGTTGTGGGGTCCCCAGCCTGTGACCCTCTGATTCATGATGGATTAAAGGTTCATGGAGGACATCTTTTGCACTGGTCACTTATTTCCTGTTTTGTAATAGGATTTCCAGGTAATTCAGGACTCTGAGGTAGATATGGGGGGACAGGGTCTTGATTACAATATGAGACTTATAGAATCTGTCATTGTTTTCATTGGAGGCCAGACAGATAACAGGGCATGAATACAGTTGGTATGTTAGTAGCTGGTGGACAAACTGCTTCAAAAATATGATTAATGGGGGGGCTCTGTTGATTAAACATCTGACCCTTGATTTTGGCTCAGATCATGATCTCAGGGTCGTGACACACTCAGCAGGGAGTCTGCTTGACAATTCTTCCTCTCTCTGCCCCCTGCTCTCATGCTCTCTCTCTCTCTTTCTCTCTCAAATAAATAAATAAATGAATAAATAAATATTTTTTAAAAAAGTGATTAGGGTGTCTGAGTAGTTGAGTCAGTTAAGCATCTGCCTTTGGCTCAGGTTATGATCCCAGGGTCCTGGAATCGAGCCCCACATCAGGCTCCCTGCTCAGTGGGGGGAGCCTGCTTCTCCTTCTCTCTCCACTCCCACTCATGCTCTCTCTCTCCCTCTTGCTCTGCTCTCTCTCTCTCAAATAAATAAATAAAATCTTTAAAACAATTAAAAATGTGATTAATAGCATTGGTGTAGGAGGGGTCCTCTATCATGGCATGTCTGCACTTGACTGTCAAGCAAGTTCAACATTTTCCCAAATGACAGTGGTTTCGAAACGTCAAGCCATAAAAAATTTCAGCAAAGACATAGAAGGTGTAATTATCACATTTGCAAGAGACCCGAGGGTTGCAGTGGTAACCACAACGTGTAACGAAGGACCAGGATGTCAGGCTGTCTCCACAGTCCGCAGATGGAGGAGATCAAATTTAATTGGTATAAGTGCAGAGTCCCACAGAGATGCCCCGAGACCCATGATGTGAGTGGGGGATGGTGAACTCTGGCTGAAGAGCACTCTCTGTAGAGTGGACCTTCTGGTTTGGTTCATGTTCCTGCCGTCGATGTGGCTGAGGATGTGCGTTCCTAGAAAGAAACCAGGTGATAGCTTTGCTGTCAGACCTCCTTCTCTTCTTACCCCCCAACACTTGCTCTGTGTGCCTTGTTATCAGCAAGAAGACTTTTATGCCCCCTTAAATTTTTCTTCCTCAGATCTCAGGCTTGTTCTTGAGCCCAGTATTTGTAAGTAGAATGGAACCACTATTGTTGGTCACTGAATGACTGGCCGTGAGGAGAACTCAGCCCAGTGGAGTTGGGATCCTGGTAGAAAAGAGGAGGGGGCAGCAGGCAGCCAATAATGTCAGTGACTCTAAGATTCTCTAGTTCTTTTTTATTTTCCGTAGTGCCTACTGCAATGTTGGGTCATTGGTGGGTCGACTAATTAACTATTGACTTCTTCATCTTTCTCCCTCATGGCATTCTCTGGTCATGGCTCTGTGCTCAGCTTGAGCACAGAACAAGCTGAAAATGCCTGGGACTCAGTGACTCAGGAGGAAGCCTGCCTAGTGTTGTACAGGATTTGTAGATAAATTACACCATCTTCTCTGTGTCCTTGTGGGACAATTCAGAGGTGACTCAACATCACCTCTCAGAGTATCCTCGGTGGGGTTGCCCACTGAGGTCACAAGCTGGGGACTAAACCCTTTCCCCCCACCCTGTCTTCACTTCCCTGCTGTCTTTCTGCTGCTTCCTCTCACCACTCCCCAAATCAACTCCTTATCTGATGGTCAGCTTCTGGAGGAACCCCCATGAAGATAGAGGCCAAATAACTAGAACTATATTTAGTTGGGTGATGAAAATGACAAGTGTTACCATCACATATCAATTCCCTCAGTGACGTTGAGTAGGCACCTGTTGAATGCAAGTAACTACACTGTGGATTGGACATTCTTACACAAAGCTTCGAGTTTACAGTGTCTGAGGAAGGTCAAGTTTGCATGTCCCACCCTGCAAGTTCTCTACACTGCCAGGGAGCACAGGGTCCCCTGAGAATCCTGCCTTCTGCTCTTCTTCCCCATCTTTATTTGTAAAACTGTTTCTTAACTTTGAAGGAGAAATCCTTAGGAAAAGAGACTTGGTAAGATGCTATTTCTTTGGACCAACAGTTAGCAAGCCTTTTGAGGAATGTGTTTGTTCCTTGGCAGAGCAAGCCACCATCCCATTCTTCACACCCTGCCACATTGTCTTAAGATGACCAGCGTTTCAGTGACCACACTAGCCTGAATTGTCCATCCACAGCTAGGAGTGGTTCAGAAATCCTCTGTCCACCTACAAATCCCAAACCCTGATCACAGGGCAAGGCAGGTTGGTGGGAGCAAGGAGTGGCCATGGGCAGTGACTTCAGCTTGGCGGGCGTGGGGTGGGGGGCTTGATCTGAGAGTCACTGCCATGTCCGGGTCACCAGCCTGGGGACGTAACGCTCCCCATGTTCTGGCATTCCCGTTGTATTCGCAGTCACAGAACATGACACTGAGACCTTGTGCAGAGCCTCCCTGTTAATGTCTTTAGAAGCTTAAATATTAGAGCCTGAGCTTTCTCTTGGGATTAATATAAGGGGTTATAAGGGGAGTCATGTGCCAGATATGGCTCCTCCATGAGCTCTCTGCTGCTATAGAAAGAAACCCTGCAAAGGGCATCCAGAAAAATGTCTCAACCCCAGAAAAAAATGAATAATGAAGCACTTACCGACATGTGGCCTGGGATGTAAAGGGTAGCCCTCATGGCATCATCCCAGATCTTCTCGGAGCCTCCCATTTATGACCAGAGTCTCTAGTGGAGGCAGGCAGACTGTACAAAGGAAGGCAGGGTTCTGGGGCCTGATTTGCTGTGTGATCTGGGGCAAATTGTTTTACCTCCCTGGGCTTTAACTTTCAAATGAAAGAATGAGACTGGGTCATTTTCAATCCCTGCCTGCCTTCCTTCCTTCCTTGCATGATACAAATTTTGGCTATACTATAAATTATTCATGGCCTCCTTTTTTTTTTTTTTCCACTCAAAATGAAAATGCTTTATTAAATTCTCCTTGAAAAAAAAAAAGTGTATTCTAACGATTTCGATGTTTTACTTCACTGACTAGAAGAACACCAATGAGAAAGTCTGTGCTACTTTCTTACCCTCTGAAATGGTAATAGCTAGGCATATTTGAGAAGAGGTAGAGTGGGGGAAGCTTCCCAGTATTCTGCCCTAGAACAGGCTCTCTGCACTGTCTTGTGAAGCCAGGCAAATGTGTGCATCCTGACGGCCACAGATCACTCATCATGGGACCAAAGTCCCCTTGGAGGACAAATATTCTCTAAGCCTGTGACTCTGGCCGGCTGTCATCCCATCTGGAGGAGGGCGAGGGAGTCAGCTGGGAGAGCGAGTCGGGCAGTCCCCAGAGAAAGAATCCCACGCAGCTTCTCCGGCATTTCCTCCAGCTCGTGGTAATCAAGAGTGGCAGCTCCAGCTATGAGGCTGGGAAGCGGCAAAGCCTCAGGACAAGGTGCCCCCAGGAGAATCCCAGGGAATCGGGAACAGCAGTGGATCTGTTCCCCAGATTTTTCCTCCCCAGAAAAAGCCAGATTGCACACATTCTGCAGTTACATAATTATCCTGTCATATGTGACTTCTGCACACCTGGGTGGGCGGGGCACCCCCATCAGTCAGGATGTGTTCTGGACTCATTCCTTCTACATCCTGCACAAAGGGTGGCTTCAGACCTGCCTCTAACACACGCATGCGCACACGCACAAGTGCGGGCACACATACACACCTGTGTCCGTGTGTGTGTGTGTCTGTCTGTATCCTCTCCATTCTTCGGCTCACTTGAATAAAGTTAGAGGCAGGCTTCCTACACAGACTATGTAAATGTTATTTTTAACCAACTCCAGCCTTATATTTGGTATTAGTCCAGGCGGGTTTTTTAAAATTTTTAACAGGCCTGTTCTTTCACATATAAAATGTGCCACATTAACCCTTTTCCTAATGTTCAATAGCATTAAGCACATTCACATTGTTGGGCAACAATCTCCAGAACTGTTTTCATCCTGCAAAACTGATATTCTGTCCTGATTAAACAACAAATTCCCCATTCCCCTCTTACTCCCAGATCCTGACAGACACCATTCTGCTTTTTGTCCTTCTGTGACTGTAATGACTCTAAGTACCTTATAGAACAAGACAGAGCATCACAAGGGAAGGGAGGGAAAAATGAAACAAGATGAAACCAGAGAAGGAGACAAACCATAAGAGACTCTTAATGTCAGGAAACAAACTGAGGGTTGCTGGAGGGGTGGTGGGTGGGGGGATTGGGTGGCGGGGTGATGGCCATTGGGGAAGGTATGTGCTCTGATCAATGTTATGAATTATGTAAGACTGATGATTCACAGACCTGTACCCCTGAAGCAAACAACACATTATATGTTAATAAAAAAAAGAATAAAACTGTCCAACTTAAAAATGAAGAAGAAGAAGAATCATATGGTTATCTTTTTGTGACTGGTTTATTTCACTTAGCATAATGTCCCCTAGGTTCAACCATGTTATGTAGCATGTGATAGTATTTCCTTCTGTTTTAAAGTTAATCAATATTCCATTGTACAGGTATTCCACATTTTGTTTATCTCAGACTGTTTTTCTCTGCTGATTGAACAGTCTAGTTCATGTTGTTGATATATACCCTGCAGTCATCAATGTTTGAAATAGGAACTACATTTAATTCTGTGGGGAGGTGGATAAAATTGGTGAGTTTTTGCTCTGTGAGCTTTATCAAGGTGCTTACCTTGATGGACTTGAGAATTGTTACCTATAGACACTGGAGAATGTGGGTCTAGTGGACACACTTGCCTTCACTTATGAGAGGGGTTCAAAGAGTCAGACTTTCTCAAAACTCACTTCTCTCCAGCGTGAGCCCAGGGTTCACTCGAATATCCTTTGGTTTTGGAGGACTCAGGTGTGCAGAGTGCAAGTGTGGTGGGTGATAGATCAGTCTTGGTTGACTTGATTAGGTGATGAACACGTTTATTGAGTTGGTTTGCTGTTAATGGGAAGTATACACATTCCAATATATTTAAAGAGATACTGATCATAACCCTGAACATACAGGCCAGTCTTGTTACAGTTTCAGCAACTTCATCCAATTTATGCTTCTCTAGCATCCCTCCCTTGACGGCTCCATCGGGTAAAACAGCCAAGTATAAATGGACTTCGTGCAAGGCTTCCTCATATTAATAACCTACTCATTACCATTCTTCAAATCTTTCAGTTGTGGAAGGAGTGAGAACTTGGGCATGTGCCTGACACATTGTTCTTTTAAGTTATGGATACATTTGAGACACCGTGTAAATATTTATTGATTTTTATTGCACGGACTGTATTGACATAATGCAATATTAAATAGACTCTTAGTCCTGGATGGAACTTTAGAGAGTGGTTGTTCTTTTATCCAAATACAATGTGTGAGCTTTGTTAAATATTTAATAAATTATCAATAACTATTTCTTTTAATATAACCAATGTGATGTCTCTCTGGAAGTTGAGTGTAGATTTGTGATCTTCAGTAGTTGAGAGAAACTTGGGGAACCCCTGGGAGTATCTTTCTGATATCAGCCACCCCTCACCCCAGCCCACCAAGGCTGAGAGATGGCAAATGCTGGGCGAGTTTGCAATTTCTGTTCCTCAGCCCTGACAGCTCTCAGACATTAATTTTGCACATACAAATCATCTGGCATCTTGTTAATCTGCACCTCTATGACTCAGAAGGACCAGAGTGGAACTGAGGTTCTGCATTTCTAGCCAGCTCCTAGGTGATGCTGCTGCTGCTGGTCCCACCGCTCTGCATAAGCAAGTCTCCTGGCAGCACAGGGTATCAGAGGAGCAGGGCTCAGACCAGGTGAGTGTGACATCTTGGGCAAAAAGCATAAGGGGGCGCCGGCTCTCAGTGTTTTTTATCCAAGGGCACTGAGGGTGGCACTTCCTCTTTTGGTGTGCAAGTGCAAGGCTGCTTGACCCCAGGGGCCTCCTTACCTTCTGTGCCCCAAATTCCATTCTCATGCCACACTAGTCCTGGCCCTGAAAGGAAGCTTTTTGTCCAGGGGAAGGGGGGTGGGTGCTGATGTACTGCTCTAACCTGAGTTACCTTGTGGGCCAGTACAGTGGAAACACCTGTGTTTGACCAGAGATTTCCCAGTCCTCCTTGCTGCCTGATCTGACCCCGGACAGCCAGCTGGGCATACCTGAATGACCCGTCACCTAACCCAATCAGAGCAGGGCTCCCAAAATAGCTCATTCTGTCCTTTCGCTGCCCAGCTGGTGCAATCTTTTCAAAAGAGCATGTTCTCTGCCAAGTGCTCCATGGAGTGAAGCACACGATGCCCTCCATGGCAGCAGGCTGAGGGGACATGGTGTGAGTCTGTCATGCGGCCGTGACTTGAACCCAAGCGGATCCTTCACTTGCTGTGTGTTAAACCACTTGCTCAGCTGAAGCGAGATTGCTGGAGCATGCTCCGTGTAAGCTGTCTTATGTGGATGTTTTTCCCTCCAGGTGCTTATCATGGGTAATTAGGCTCTCTGCCACGTTAGCTGTGACGAGTCACTGCAAAGCCCCTACACTCTCCTTTCTGCAAGTCTCTAACTCTCCAGTGAAATCAAATTACCCGAAAGCAAAAGAAGAGAGGGATGAGTGTTTAGCCGACAACCGTGTAGCATGGGCTCTCTTGGATGGTTCCTTTGGGGTGGGGGGGGTGGAGTGGCAGGATGTACATTTCCTGGTGGATTCACATGACAGAGAAGACCAGACTTTGGTTGTTCTCAAGCTAAAAGTTCATTTTTTCAGGCCATCGAGGGACTGATGCGCCTCTTCTCAACCCACACCCAGGTCTGCAGGCCCCTGAGAAGGATGAGGTGAGGCTAGTGACTTCTACATCTACGCCTTCAGCATTCCCTGCTTTACTAGACTCCACTTCTCTGCTCACACCGTGTCCGTTTCCCAAGAAGTAGCTTAGGATGCTAAGTCTAAGTCCACTTCATGTTCTCTAGATGGTCTTGGATAAGTCCCTTGTCTTCTGCCTCAAGTTCGGCAAAAAAAGTTTGGCTCTTATTTTCTCCACCAGAAGAAAAATGGGAAAGGGAAAAACTGCATATACATCTGTACATATATATGTGTATATCTATATACATACACGTATTAAACATATACACATACATTGTATGAATATAATATGCATGCCTTGAACATTATTTATTTGCCAGATACTTGGCTAAGTACTTTACCTGCATATCTCCTGTATACCCTAGCATCAGTCTTAAGAGGAAAATACCAATGCCCTTCTCCACTTGCCCCCAAGAGGTAAAGTACTAAAGGCTGAACAGATATTAAATGGCTGATCGAGGATTAGAATGCAGATGCACTGACCCTCGTGCCTGGAATCTTAACCACTATCCCAGTCGTTCTCGTATGTCTGAGTTTGGGTTTCCCCAGAAGTAGAGTTTGCTCTTTCCCTGAAAATGCATGTAATTTATTTGGAAGGCAACTTCAGGACTCACTGATGGATGAGTGGAGAAGAGAGACAGGGAAGGAAGGCAGTCAATACAGTTTGCTTTATCCAGTCAGTTACCTCTTTGGACAGCTGAAGCCCATCCCACTGGGCAACTCTGGGACACAGAGTAGAACACGTGCCTCAGTGTCACCCAGCCTGAGGGGCAAAGGAGCCGGGGTATTTGTCCACCAGCTCCCATTATTCGCTGAGAGATGTTCATTCCCTGGCCATCCAGGGCTGCCGTGCACACAGGCAGAGAAGGCTCTGCTAGCAGGGAAAGCTAGCTCTCATGGGCACTGATGCATTAGGATTATCCCACACACCTACACAGGTGTTAGGTGGTGAAGAGCATGACTTGTCTTGCCCTACCCTCTGACACCTGGGGGAGGGTCCCAACTGTCACCTTCTTTTGTTCCCATTTCCTAGGGAAAAGAGGAGCTGAATGTGTAGACACAGCTCTCAGCTGAACCTCAAATGGCAAGACAGCCCACAGCCCTTGGAAGCTATCAGCTTCCCACCCTTGGGACACTGCCCCCCAGGGGCTTTGTGCCCTGTCCCACTCCTGATTCTTTTCTCTTCCATACTCTCTTGCTACCGGTCACTGAGTGATCCTACAGAAATCCAGATCCATATTTATCTGATATGCCAGGGGCACATGCAGAGGCCAACAATATCATGGATGGAAGCCAGATCACCTAAAGGGTAAATGGTGGGAAGCAGAGAAGAGTGGTTAAATGACTGTTTTCAGACAATCAGAGGTTGCCAGGGGGGTCTTGGGAGCTCCAGCACTTGAGGCATTTATGATGAACTTCAGAGAGGTGGAGAGGAGCTCTCCCCACCCAGACTGTGCAGCAGGGGAGTTGTGCAAAAAGCACTTCTTGCTTCTTGTGTTCTGGAGCAGGGAACCAGCAGGCAGGTCATGGGCACCCTACATGCCTTGGGTCCTTTGGTGAACCTGAGTCTCTGAGGACATGTGTGCCCTCCCAGGGAATTCATTTTGGTCCTTTGGCTTCTGGAGCATGGGTGATATGCTCTTGCTGTGTTCAGGGCTGATGGGGCAAAGTTTTTCAGCTTAGTTCTTTGGGCTTCATCTCCTGCCCTGACATCTGGGCCATATGCCTCATACTTCCCTGCCTGTGGTCTCTCACTTTGACCCCTCTCATCAAAGATGTATTTGACACCAAAGATTTTCCTTCTTACAGCCCTGCCATTGCACACTACTGAGCCCACGTCTTGGCAGATGATGGCACTCCCCTCGCCACAACCTCCTGCCTTTGCAGTAGTCTTAGTGCTGTTCCTCAAAGGGTCTCAGTCCTCTTTTCCTCCAGGTACTCAGATGACCTCCCCATGCCCTTGAAGCCAGGTGTGGTCATGTGATGCGTTTTCAGCAGAAGTGCCGCATCCCATGTGGGAGCTATAAGAGCCAGTGGTGGTTTGTCATATCTTCCTTCCTCACTTGGCTGGTTATGGATCGAGAGGGTTGAGAGGAAGCCTCCTAGAGTGATTCCTGGGAGCACCGCCTCCTGCTGACACACCCTGGATATGTAGTGTGAATGAGAAATATACATGTGCTGTGTTAAGCCATGAGATCCCGAGTTGTATGTCACGGCAGCGTAACCTTAGGTACTCCGGATGACATAATCTTTGTTAGGTGCAAGGTTACTTGCAAGGTAGCCCAGTCTCTCTCTGTCAGGCAAATCCAAGTTCCTGATTGTGCTGCCCAAGCCATTTCCTAGAGTGACTTGTCTCCTGATTACTGTGGACTTGTTTCCTTCCTTGGGTTTGGACTCCTACTGGGTGCTCCACACACTCTCCAAAATGTGTTTGGAGAAATTCTTCAGGTCAAGGCTGTTAGCAGTAATCATCTCCTTAAAAAGGTCCCTCTTGTTCATTTTCAAGCAAGCGCTTTTTACCATTGCCTTGAAAAGAAAGTACCTGTGCACAGAGTTGGGATCCTGTTAGAAGGATTCCATTGTTAATTGGGGGGAATCAGGGACGGATCCCCTACAGCACCACTGGTGATGTTCTCAGTGTTGAGAACAATGGATCCATCTTCCCCGATGGACAACCTTGCAGGTCTCCAAGGACCGCCATCCATGTTTTTGTTCAGTTCACAACATGCTAAGAACACCTTTCCTTGTCAACATGAAGAGAAGCAGTCCATGGCTTTTAATAACTGTGTGGCATTTCCCTGCATGGAAGCTCCATGTTTATTTATGTAGGTGTCTCTGTAAGACCCTGGTTCACTGCCAGGTTCCTCAGGTCATAAACACCACTGCCTCCTTGTCTGTCCACCTTGCCTTACAACAGATTCCTAGAGTGCTTGCTGGGTCCAGTAATGCCAGTATTTCCTGAGGGACGTGGTGTAGGTGGGGACAGGTCCCTCTTTCCCAGGACACACGTGCCCACCACAGTCCCTCCATTATTAACATTTTAGTCTGGATGGAATCATGTTGAAGGTGCATATTCACATACTCGTGTAGAGAAACCCCCAGAATACCTCCACCAAAACACTGACCCCTCATTGTGGTGATTTTCTATTAGTAAATATCAAGATACAGGAGGGCTTTCAATGCATTTTCCTTTATTTGTTCTACGACAGCTGCCCAGGTGAATGCATAGCATGAATGAAACGTTGGAGCAGGAGTGGGAGAGAGAAGAGGGGTGTGGACCATCACAGTGGGTGCCAGGCTGGGCCCAGGCAGGTCACAGGGACAGCTGATTGCCATATTGAGAAGCTGAGACATGCGGACAGGAACCCTCTCCCCGCCTGCATATGCAGCATGAGAAATTCAGGAGAAGACCCATCTAATAGGGGTGGCCTGGAGATGGAATCAGGGCTGAAAAAGGCAAGGACTGAGAAAAGCTGAGAAGGGGGAGGGATGCAAGGGGCTCATCCTCTCCTGCTGGAGGTCTCGAGGGGAGGGGCTCAGCATGGGCTGCACTGACTTTGTCACACGGCTCTCCCTGAATCACTGGGAGGCAGCCCCTGGGGGTGAGAGGCAGCCCTGGGGCCTTCTCTGTCCACTCTTACAGCCCTGCTGAAAATAGAAGGCCATTCACATGTCATCCACAGGCCTGGATACTCACTCCTGACTCGCCAAACACTGAGAAGGAAATCGCAACGCGCTGTCACCAAGGCCATCAGGAAGTTAATGGTTTTCTATTGACCTTTTTACAGGTTAATAGAACCTGTAAAAAGCTGCCACTGCAGTGGAAGGTTCTCCATCACATGGGCTGTCAAGGCAGGGGTGGGCTCTGCTGACGGTGGGCTTTCCTGCATCCTTGGAGCAGTTTCTGTGACTTGCCTATGACTTACCCACCTTCCTCTGCAATCAAAAGCATGTGTGCACACCCCCCCACCACACACACACCTGCAGACAGGTATGCATGCTCACGCCAGTGGACGTGTGTATAGATGTGAGCCCATTCGCATGTGTGCCCAGAAAGATGGGGGCAAGGGAGAGAGGAAGTCAGTGGGAAAATGACCTTCTGAGGCTCTGTTGTGTTAGGACACCACGTGGAGAACTCTTGTGCTCACTCATTCGTTCGCAGTAATTCTTCCTCCCGGGCCTGGTTTCTGGGGGGCTGTTTGTTAGTACTTACTGTTGTTAAAATTAACAACGATTACAGCACATTCTATGTGCAAGGGTACATTTGTCTCAGGAATTTAAGCCTTCCTTTTCAGCAAGCCTTTAAATATATTGAAACCGAGGTGGGGGGAAAAAAGGAGAGAGTGTGTCCCTTATATAGATGAAGAAACTAAGGTCCACAAACACACCGTGAGTTCCCCTGTTCCTCATCCTATTGATTAGAGAAAATATAACCCCATATTTTCGCCATGGGTGGGAGTTTGGATTTTCTTGAATTTAGGAGCCCAAATTATAAATCAACATAACTTCTGTAAAATGTCAAATGATGGTATTATTTCAGGCTGATCCCCTCTACTGCCATTCCCTACAAAAGCTCTTTTGATCAAAAAGTCTCGTGGCCGTAGGAAAGATGCTGTAAACCTCTCCTAAATGGGGATTATGTAAACTACGCCCCAGAAAAAAGGACAGTGAGCATCTGTGATGCCTGAAGAGTCGCGGGGAAGGGGGTCCAGCCAGAACCACCTCTCTTTTTGGCCTCTATGCAGTGGAGGTAGCCCATCGGTGTTTTCTGTTTGCATCACAGAGCAAAACATAATTCCTGCTTGAAGGGGGAAGTCTCATATGCTTCTGGAATATTGTCCTGGTCATCCTTCCCTCGAAAAGTAATAAAGTATATGCATTTTCTGATTAGGGACAAATGTCAAAGTGTCCACCATGATGGACGTCTCCGTTTTCCATGGTGCTGATATATCGTGGCGGGAGCTCATGAATCTTTAATGGCTGGCCTATATTTAGGGGCTTTCAGTTTCTGAGGGCGATAAAAGGTTCTGCAGAGGTGGAGTTCTCCTAGTGTCCTGTGTTCTGCCAGGGCTGATGCCTATTTAAAGCACATCTCGTCTTTCTAATGCACAGAGATTCTGCTGATCATGAGAATGTATCTTGGGCCTGAGATTAGATTATAAGGCCCCCCCGCCCCCTGCCAAAAAAACGTGTTGTTTAATTTAGGCAGCAGTATGGTAAGATTATCCACGATGGGTCAGACCTGTGCCTGACCCCCGAGCTTTTATTCTAAGCACAGGAGATGGGCAACAGGGAAGAAGACAAATAAGGTAATGACCGGCTGTGATAATTGCTATGAAAGATATAAGCAGGGTGGTGTGACATGTTCTAAGCACAGCAGTGACATCCCCTGATTTGCATTTTGAAAGATCACTCTGGCTGTGGGGTGGGAAGATGGGGGACAGACATGAAAGCCAGGACACCAATTAAGAGGCTGTTGCAGGGGTCCAAGGAAGAGTCGGTGATGGGGATGAAGGTGGCAAGAAAGGGGGGATTTGCAACATACTTGAGAGCGCAAGTGAGAGAACTTGCTGGTGATTTGGACAGGATAGCAGAAGAAAAAGAAGGAAGGAACATCCTAAGTTTGCAGCTCAGCAACTTGGCGGATTGTTGTACAAAGGGGAGATGGAGGTGTAAGTAGAAGGGGGAGGTTTGGGGAGAAATATCGAGTGTCCTGTCATCTAAATGATCTAAATATGGATATCCTAAGCACAGACAGACATGCCTAGAGTTCTGGCAAGAGGTCAGGCCTGGAGATACCCAGATGGGCAGAGACAGAAGCTTATAGGTAGCATTTGAAGCTACGGATTGACCTGGAAAGACATCTCAATTAGAGAATGATCCCTCTGATCCGTCACCATTTGGAATCCAGTGGAGATGTACAGGTGATGGAAACCAAGGAGTGGCCAGTGAGGAAGAAGGAAAAAAGGGTATGGCATCCTAGAAGCCAAGAAAGGTGAGGAGGGGTGGCCACCAGGGAAATAGGGTCAGAGAAGCACTCGGTGAGGGGTCTTGTACGATGGAACCTGTAGCAGCCTTGACAAGGGCAGATCTAGAAGGAGGCTGGAGGGCATGAAATGGGTTGGGTGAGGCAATGAGAAATGGAGTCAAAGGACCAAGAGGAGCAAGTTGAGCTCTCACTTTTACAAGTTTTTCTTTGATAACAGCACAGAATAGAGCACCGAGTGTGGTGCATAAACAATGAAGCTTGGAACACTGAAAAAAAAAGAAAAAAGAGGAAAAGAAAACAGCACAGAAATGGGGGCAGTAACTGGATATAGGGTACTGAATAGCGGAAGGATTTCTTTGTTTTTTAAAGATTTTATTTATTTATTTGAGAGAGAGAGAGCAGGGGGAGGGGCGGAGGGAGAAGGAGCGAGAGAATCCTAAGCAGCCTCCCCACTGAGCTTGGAGCCTGATGCGGGGCTCGATCTCGCAGTCCTGAGATCATGACCGGAGCCAAAATCAAGGTCAGATGCTTAACCAGCTGAGCCATGCAGGCGCCCCGGGAAGGATTTGTTTTAAGGAGGTATTTTTAGGTGGAGATTTTATAGCATCTTCACTTACTGATGGAAATGACAGAGTAGAAAGGAGGGGTTCATGTTTCAGAGCAGAGGGGAGAAGGATAGGTGTAAAGCTGTCAAAAATCAAGGAGGGGGTGGCACCCAAAACACAAGTTCACCAGTCTTCCTTCTAAAGCAGCAGGGATGTTCCCACTTTCAAAGCAGGCAAGGGAGACTATAGGTATAGACGCAGGGAGGCATGGGGATTTGGTGGAGGAAGACGAGAGTCTGATAGTCTTCTTTCTGAAAATAAGGCAAAGTGATGAGCTGATGGAAAGGGTGTGTTTGAAGAGCACCCAAAGAGCAGGGAGCAAGTTCACATAGAAAATGTAGTCCAATTGCCTGGCTCCCTAGGTGACCCTTGGAGTTTCAGTGTTCTGCCAGTCCAGGTGGGTCATTTTCTCTGGCCAGGTAAGTTGCTCAGGTGTGGCCCAGAATAGGTAGAGTGTTGGATTGAACCACAGTCTGAAGTTTTGCCCCTTGAGTACCATGTAAGATGTGACAGCGAGGAGGTGAGGGTGTTTGAAAAGGAGTAATAAGGATAGATAAGGCCGTGAAGAAGGGAAGGTGGTAGATAGTGGGAAGGCGTTGTGGCAGTTGGGTTTCTAGAGTAAATGGCCTGGACAGCTTTGGGGGTGGTCAGAAAGAATGTTTGAAACCAGGATGTTGGATTAGGGATGTCCTGTATGTTGACAAGAGTCAAAGCTTATTAGTAGGGTCAGAGAACGTGAGCCTTGGGGGTAGTGAGATCAGGAAAGGGAGAGGTCAGGGCTCTAGATGGTTGTCCCTCTGGTTCTTGATGTCACCATGATGATGACAGGAGCAGGAATGGGGAAGCAGGGACGAAGCTGGAAGTTGAAGAAGGAAGAGGAGACATGGTTTAGAAGCCCCAGCTGGGGAGCTGTGATGGAAATGAAAGCTATCTGGACTGCTTGCGTTTTCTCACTGTTTGGGCTTAGAGCCAGTGTTTTACCGTGTGCTGCAGAAGCTTCTTGGGGAACGACATGTCCCCAGGCTTGAGGACTCCCAGCTGCTCCAACTGACCTGCAGTGCTGGAGAAATGACAGGACCTCACCGTGCTGAACAGGGAGCGCAACATGTGGCTGCCTCCAGTGCTGCAAGGCCAAGTCCACGATCACACGGTGCATTCACCTGGGGGCCTCAGGGAAACAGAGCACCTGCCTAGCTCTGCCCGAATATCCCTGTGTGGCTTTGGACCTTTGGTGGCATTTCTGTTTACTCATGTGTGATGCGAGAGAGTAAATGTACTCCTCGATCTGGAACCTTTTTTGCTCTAGCGTTCCATGACTTTTCTTGTCTGCACCTGGCCTGAGGCCTCTGTCTAGAGTTTTGAGAAAAAACAGCACACTTGAAGTTGTTTACATTGAAAAGGACACCCTCCGTTTATGAATATTAACCAACCAAGCCCATCCAAGTGTGTCACCGTGGGACCTTCACCTCTTCAAGACTAACAATATTCTTGTGCAAAAGGGACACCCGTCGCACTGCTAAGGGGTGTCTTCCCACACAGACATCCTCCCTGTAACTCTGGAGGGGTTCTAAGGTCTGCCAGGGATGATTGCTTGAGGAGCACCTGGCCAGCCAGGTCACTCCCACAGCCCAGGGCTGTGTGCAGGTGTGTGTGGAGAGGCCCTGTCCCACCGGCCCCACTCCGTACCTGTCCTGTCTGATAGGGATTCAAACTAGGGGCCTACATCCCGCCCACAGAGGTGAACCCAAACATCATCCCTCTCAGTCCTGCTGCTGATTCCCCAGAATGGCTTGGCATATGGCTCCGAGGTTGCCGGTTCCCAGGTTTGATTTAAGAGAGGGGGCCTGGGGGTCCCTGAGCAGGGCTCTTATCTCAGTGACTGCAGCTATGGGATTGGGGGACTGACTCTCCTTCTCTGAGAAGGGGGTAGATTGGAACCAGCAGGCCAGGCTGCCCTGCCCAGATGTGAAGAGAGGGCTCATCTCTGTCCTAGGTAGCACTTGTTCCGACCCTGAAATGTAAGTCACGTCGCAGGCTGGGAGATGAGTGCTCAGATACACAGCACTAAGTGCTCACACTGAGTGTGCCTACGTGTATGTGTGCACGCATGCATACACATACACAAGACCACTCTTGGCTGACAGTAAATTTAACAACACACAATCCTGGGTATTAGACACCAAGGAAGGCTGGCCTTCTCTGTGTCGCCTGTGCCTCGCCAGGGCCTTGAATTAGGTAGATCACATAGGCCCACATTTCTTCACTGATTTGTGTTTTTTCTTCATGCACATGTGAGTGATGTCAAACCCATATAGCCCTAGCCACTCAGGGAGGTGCAGGCCAGTGGAGGTGAGCGTGCGCACGCACACACACACATAGACATATGCACCCCACACAAAACACACACACACACACCATACAACACACACATAATACTCCCCACACACCACACATACACACACACACCACACACACCACACGCACACGCACGCAGCCCACACAAAGACACACACACACACTCCACACACACCACACACACACATACACCATACCACACACACACACCACACACACACACACACACACACACACACACACACACACCACGTACACACAAGACCATGATGCACATATACTAAGTGACATGCAATACCCAACAGCAAAACCCCATGGGAGTTCAAAGCAGGGTGGATTTTTCCCAGAAGGCAGGTTTGGGAGAGGCTCTGGAACCAGGTGGTGCCCGTGATTGCAGCAGGCAGGGTCTGGGGAGGGGTAAGCACCCAGCACAGTGGGTGTCAGGGCCTTGGAGGGCATGTCAGGGATTCTGGGCCTGTTGTGATGTTTCTAGCTCAAGGTATCTTCGGGGAATTTGAGGGAGAAGCAGAGTCAAGGGGGACCCTCTGTGTTGATGCTGTATGTGGCCCTCTGGCTGGTGGTGTCTGCACTTGTGGCATCACAGGGATGCCCTCTTAACGGGCGAGGGGGAGAGTGCCCAGATGTTCCTGGTCTTCGCCCTCGACTGCTGTTCTGGTCCCTCCACAAATGTGATTCTGAAACACCCACAGAAACTGCTTCAGATTTCAACCTTAATTAGTATGCCAGGAAGATCAAGTTTAGCACCAGTTTCTTCCTTAGGGTCACTGCTAATGCATTTCCTCTTTCTCTCTGGAAGCCGGAAAGCGAGGTGCTGTTTCTGTGAACAGCTCTGGTGTTGACTACATGTGTGGAACTAGGGAGTGAGGCAGGGGTGTCCTGGTAAACTGCCCCCCTGAGAGGGGAAAAAGACCCAGTTTGTGAATTGTAGCCTTTGCTGACTTCTCTGGTGTAGATACCCCTACAATCGCCAACGTCACAGTAGGAATGATTTAACAAGAGGCTTGTAAAATTTTTGAATGCTTAACATATGGTTCTAGGGGCTGGTCCAGCCAGCCCATCATTGAGTGGCAGGAAGGGTGACGTGAAGAAATGAAAGCATATGTAGTCAAGTTGGAAAAGTTTCCTTCCCTTGCTGTCATCCACACAGCTGCTATTTACCTACAGAACTGTAAAACAACGTTTGTATTGTTTAAGCGCAAAACAGTTTTGTTTAACTGAGCGGATACAGCCGGTTTACCGACACCCGAATTTCAAAAGTGCTTTTTTAAAATACAGCAACATCTGAAATTTTAAAACATAAAAATAACAGTCTACAAGCGTCTGCATGACAAAGAGATTATTGCTTTGCAAAGGAAATTACCATGTACTTCTTTAAATACCAGGTAATCTTGGGGTTTTTTAATTATTCACTTTTGCAAATATTAGCATAGTGTTTCTTTAAAAATCCCTCTTGGTTTTTGTTTTGTTTTGTTTTGTTTTTTAAAGCAGTGGTTCTAAATTTGGGATCCTGGAATCCCTGGAAGGAGCCACTGGGGTGACAGTTTAGGGACTTTGTGCAGATTCTAGCATATTCTTCAGTATGTCCATTACATAGAAGGTGATGGCCTGTCACCCGCCATGGGGCTCGGTCATGCACGTCATAAATGCATGGGTGGTCAGCCCTGCAGATCCAACAAGGCATTTCCGAGTTGAGGACACATTTAAAGTCAGCGCAGATTCAGTCTGTGTAAATGGTCCCCTTTTCCTGCTAGAGGTGTTGGGCTTGTCTTGGGATGGCAGGCGGGACCTGGGCTTCGCAGGGAAGGTCTACAACAGATTTTTGATGAGGACAGTGACAATGATGGTGGCATCTCAGCTTTACTCACATATGTGGGGAAGGAAATCAAAAGAAACAGAAACCGTACTAAAGCCAAAACTCATCCACGGGGCTGCTCTGCATGCATGTTTATGCCCTTGAGTCTTAGGGTGTTACACTTGCTCCTGTCACCAGGGCTGTGAGGGGCCATCTTCTGTGACAATATTCATCACCATGGTGGGATCTCCTCATGAATTGGGGAAACCAAGTCCTCTCTGCACCTGGCCTTCCCAAGGACAGAAGGATTTTCTGCAGGCGTGGGAGTGCTCCTGAGGACCCCAGGAAGGTTGTGGAGGGCACAAGGAGGCTTGGGGCCATTGCATGGACCACTCAGCTGGGGCATGTGGGACTCCTGCTGCATCTGACAGCGAGTTAGCACGTCTGGCTTCACCATGCCTCTCTAACCCCCAGAAGCCGAGTTTGGCCCCATTCAGGACCGAAGTGACTTGGTGGGGGCAGGGCGTCCCTTATACGCTTGCTATGGTTATACGTTCAGCTGCACGTGAAGCCTCATGTCCACGTGACTCTTCGGGATTTTACTTCATGGGTTTGTATTTGTCCACGTGGTCCTAATTTTAAAGAGAGGGATTAAGTTCAGTTTGTCTGTCACTGATTGTAAGTGGAAAACTCACTAAAATGGAAACATTTGGCTTTCTGTGTGCTGCACCCTAGGTGGTGTGGGATTCTGCCAGGTGCCCCCTGCCGCTGGAGTATCACGATGTAGTGATACGTCCTGTGTTGTCCTGTGTCGTCCGTCAGCCAGCCGGTCTCTGTCTGCCTTGTTCCAAGTACGTCCCCAGGGTGGTTGGTGGGTGAGCTTTTTGCAGTTCTCTGTGCATTAATTAATGTCATCCTCTGCAGAAGGAATGCTTTCTTTCTTTTTAAATTATGTGTTGTTGGGGCATCTGGGTGGCTCACTGGGTTAAAGCCTCTGCTTTCAGCTCAGGTCATGATCCCAGGGTCCTGGGATCGAGCCCCACGTCGGGCTCTCTGCTCAGCAGGAAACCTGCTTCCCTTCCTCTCTCTCTGTCTGTCTGCCTACTTGTGATCTCTGTCTGTCAAATAAATAAATAAAAATTTTTAAAAATTATGTGTTGTTAGTCACCATATGGTAAAAAATCCCGAGTGAACACAACATCTTCATAGGGTTAGTATATAAATGAACTATATTCTGAAGAATATGATCATTTCAGTCTCCATATAGTTGCTGTTTGGGGAATACAGTCTTTTCAGTGAATTATGTTTCAGAATGAATGGGATGATTTCTTTCTTTCCTTTCTTCATCTTCAGGACTTCAAGACACTTGCTCCTTAGAACTCTATGGAACAAGTTAGACAAATTATTATTTGTTTACATTATAAAGGTGAGAAAACTGAGCCGCAGAGTTTATGGAATTGGCTGAAGCAAGAGCTCTAGATTGCTAACTCACCATCCGCTCCAGTCAGCCAGTGGGAAATAATAATGGTAGGGACAGTCATAGTCCTAGCAATGACAGCTAACTCTCCTTGAACACTTTCTGGAACTGAGCTCAGTACTTTATGTGGTTTTTCTTCTTTCATCTCACAACAACCTATGACACAAATAAGTACTATTATTATTCCCATTTCCAGGGTCACACAGTGAGTGAGCCACTCACCCATAGCCAGGCAGCTGGGGAGCTGGGAAGCCAGAATCTGAACCAACTCTCCCTGACCTTACTCTCTGCTTCTAGTAAGTTCCATGTAGGTCTTGGAAGACTTACAAGGCGGTACAAGACCTTCCCAGGGGAGCTGTTGTCACTGCCACAGAGGGTCTGATAGCTCCGTTGCAGATGCTGGTGAAGAGTTTGGGGACGTGCCTCAAGGAGGGACAGAAGCCATCAGGCTGATGCAGGCCTTGGCACCAAATACCTCTCCCATCCTTTCGAATCAGATCAGTCTGTAATTCAGTCGTTGGGTCTGCAGAGACTTCTAATTAAGAGATGGATTATTTTTGATGAACTTTTATTAATTCAGCAATCTGACTGAATGCTGAATTGTCATTTTTGCTAATAGAGAAAATGGTTTGGTTTATTTTCCAGAACAAAGAAAGTCACTCAACTTAATTAAACTGTCTGAGGAGATTTTCTACTTGTCTTACTCAACACGGGCCCAGGAGTGTGCTTCATAAATCCTGTTAGCCACAGTGGCAACTCAAGTCGAGCTTTCCTTTTGAAGTTGGGGTGCATTTGGTGTCATCTACTTCTAAAATTCCCATTGTGGTCTCAGTGACACCCACCTGAAGCAAAGCACATAATTGTTACATGATTTCAGGGATTGAGAAAGCCCCCAAGTCCCTGGGGGGATTCTGCTACTGCCCCTGGGCAGGGTAGTCCAGGAACGGTGGAGGGCAGCTTTATTTCCCAATAGCTTTGAACTTCATCATAACCCAGATTTTAGGCTCTATTAGAGAGCACTGTGAAAAGAAAATTATTAAAAATTCAGACCTGCTGAAGAAAATACTGACTAAATTTGGCAGTACATGAAAGAAGTATTTCTCATAAGCAGGTGGGAGTTATCTTAGTGCTACAAAGATTGATTAATAGTAGAATATCTACCAATGCCATATTTTATAGAGATGAGACTCTGTGGAGAAAAAACGATCATGTGAAAAAAAAAATTGATGTTGAACAAAGGGCATCCCCAATGTCAAAAATACTCTCACTCTGATACAAGTGGGAGGTGGCCAAGAAACACACATGCTATATAAAAATCACTTCCATGACACAGTGTCCATCATGACCATTTTTATTTGACATACTTGCTTTTTTAAATGTTCTGGTCAATAGAAGAATGAATGTTATTTACAGATAATACAATGGTATACCTAGAAAATCATAAGAATTTACTGATAATCTCTTAAAATTAGCAGGAAAGTTTTAAGTGGTCAGACATAAGATGCAGAAATCAATAACTCTCCCAAATACTGACAGTGACTAGACAATACACTGAATCTTTTATTCAGATAATAGCAATAAAAGAGATACAACATATTTACTAGGATTGATTTTAACCGTGCACCCCTTTATAAAGAAAACTTCAACATGTATCTAAGTATATATTAAAATATTTTTTAAAGTCGATGTTCTTGAGTAGAATGTGGAAACTTATGTTTATTTTATTTTTTTAAAGATTTTATTTATTTATTTGATAGAGATCACAAGTAGGCAGAGAGGCAGGCGGGGGGGGGGGGAAGCAGGCTCCCCACTGAGCAGAGAGCCCCATGCGGGGCTCGATCCCAGGACCCCGAGATCATGACCTGAGCCAAAGGCAGAGGCCTTAACCCACTGAGCCACCTAGGCACCCCACTTATTTTTAATTTTTTATTTTTTTATTATGTTATGTTAGTCACCATACAGAACATCATTAGTTTTTTTATGTAGGAAACTTATTTTTAAATCCTCTTTCCAATTTAACACAAAAATCTATAGGGTCAGGCACCTGGGTGGCTCAGTGAGTTAAGCCTCTACCTTCGGCTCAGGTCATGATCTCAGGGGTCCTGGGATCGAGCCCCGCATTGGGCTCTCTGCTCAGCAAGGAGCCTGCTTCCCCCTCTTTCTCTGTATGCCTCTCTGCCTACTTGTGACCACTCTCTCTGTGTCATATAAATAAATAAAATCTTTAAAAAAAATCTATAGGGTCTATTTTTGGATTTACCTGAAGACCTAAAAATATTTTGAGGAAGAACCACGAAGGAACATTTTTCCCTTCCTCCATACAGAAATGTGTTTTACATTTTGTTAGAGCTGCAGCATCATCCAGGCAAATGAGTGGAACAGTGTGGATAGCCTGAAACTGACATCAGGCCATGAACCTAGTCTCTGACAAAGGGGACAGCCTTGATCGAGGCAGAAGGGATGTTTAGCAAAGTGCAGGGGGAAATTAGTTGGGAAGACTCAAGGTAGAGTCCCACCTCACCATATATATAAAACTGTCCTTCTTCTCCCACCACTTTCTCAGATCCAAAGCAATCCACTCACAGATGGGAAAGTATGAAGCATCTGCCCTTCCAGCCTCTTTCTTGCCAGAATTGCAGCTGGTTATGTGAACGCACCCAGAACCTCATTTTGAGGAGCGATTGCTATAAATCCAAGATGTTAGTGGTTAATAATGATAAGCCTGAGCTTGCCTTGGATGCAAATCCTAGGCTTGATTAAAGGCAGATAAAGGCAGTCCTGCTGTTCTTACTACTCAGCAAATGACTTCACGTTTCTGCTGTGCAATATAAAACAAGTCTAAATGTAAAATGCAAAACTTTAACTCCTAGAAGATAACACAGGAGAAAAATCTAGCTGGCTTTGAATTTGGTGCTAACTTTTCAAATAGGACCCCAAAAGCACGATCCATGAAAGAAGATGGTAAATTGGACTTTATTAAAATGAAAAAACTTGAGCTTGTTGAAGGACACGGTTAAGAGAATAAAGAAGTCACAGACTGGAAGAACATCTTTGTAAAAACAGATCCAATAAAGGGTTGTTATCCAAACTATGTAAAACTCTGCAACCTGCTGCTGGAGAGGGCTGAGTGAGTGCATGTGGAGGGAAGCTTCAGAGGAGGAGAGGAACACAGTGGAGAGGGTGCAGCCTTCATGGCAGGGAGAAAGGAGCAGGGGGGTGGTCATCGTCCAGTTGTGGGAATCCAGAGCACAAAGAATTCCAAAGGCAGCCCTTGGAGGAGGGATACCAGTAGTACAAGCTTGTTAATCCTCCTTTTCTCTGTTTGTATTAACTGTCCTGACTCTCTGGGCACCATATGGGATTGTTAAGAGCTGAATTAGACAGAAACGACAATATAAGGTGAGGGCTCGCTTCCTTCCTGTGGATGAGCCCCCAGGGTGTTGGTGGGGGAGTATGTAGACACCCTGGTAAGGACGCTGGTCCCCACTTGAGGTGAGCAAGAGTTCTTACCTGGTTGGAAGTGAGCAGGAGAGATTGAGAAAGGAAAGTTTACCACTGGAGAAACGTGCTTATCATGGCACAAGCAGGTGGATCTCCTAAGGACTTGTTCCCTGTGATGCTGAGAGGAGGGACAGCTGATGGGTAGAAGAAATTTGGCAGGAAACAGCCTTCCTGATTGGGAAGCTGGCTGGACATGGGCTGGGCAAGTGTGAGGAAGCCAGCTGATTCCAGACCTTCTGTCAGGCACCTGTGCAGGTGTTGCTGCCATTGGCAGAAATAACACATGAGGGAGAAAGAAGCAGGTGTTTGCAGCTGGAGGGACCTTCAGGGATCGGATTGCCAATTTAGTTGAAGGCAAGCTAAATTCACAAAAGGGAGGGATTTTAATAGCAGATAAATTAATTACCTGGAAGTATTTTTGAGTTACAGTTTCTCTTCCACGGTGTAGGTGTGTGCTAAAAAACCCTGCAGAGAAAGAACAGTGCTTAACTCAGAGTTAAGAATTACAGGTACCACATTTCTTGCATCGGGGAGGGTCTTTAGCCAAGGGGTCAGCCAAGCTGGCTTTACCTGTCAGGAGAGTACCACCTGCCACGTGTGTGAAAATCAGGTGCCTATGACATCAAATCAAGGCAAATGGCTTGATGATCTTCTTCCTCCTCTGACAATTTCTCCCTTTGGCCAGACTTAATACATGAATATAGTATAAACTCTGTGCACATTGGATACTGTATGTAAACGGTATATAGTCTGTATAGTATAAAACCATTTAGACTTGATGGCAAAAGAAATTAAATTACTAATATTACACCTTGAAGTTATTGGAAGTGAATGAAAGGATCTGGTTGTCATTTTCACAAGGGACAACCTATAGAGGGGATTAAAAGAAAAAAATCCTACAGAGAAACAGAATCCCCAGGTGTCTGGATATTAATTCTCTCCCTTGAAAGGCCTTCAGGAATCCCGTCCATGGGGTCAGCAAGAAGTTCTTGGTCATTCACATTTATTGCCATCTGTCATCTTGATTATTTGTGGGGATTTCATTTAGTGATCTGAACCCAGAGGTTGTCCGTCAGAGTCGGGAGCCGGGGGATGACCTTGCATGGCTGCCTCTGGTCCTGTCCCAGTCTTCCTGCATTTGATGAATGACACACCCCTCTTCCCACCCCCTGGAAGAAATGAAGTGCAGGCTCAGGGCCTTATCGATTTTCCATAACAACAGATGCATCTTTAGAACTCTATTTTTATTTCAGAAGTGGACTTCTGACCCGATTCAGGTCCATAAATCAGCTGACAAAATGTATTACTACTGTTCTCCTTGGCATTACCCTTCATGCCATGGCTTTTTCTTACAGATGATGTGGAGAATATCCTTGGGGTTCAGGTACACCCTGTTCTTCACTGGGGGGCATTTCTGCACTTTGATTTCAGAGACTTTTTTCAGAAGGGGAATGAAGGGACCACAGCCCTTGATCTCCTATGGTTTGACAAGTGAGGCTCAGCAAGTTACAGTGTGCCCCCAAAATGAGTGCTCCCCTGACCATCGGCAGTGTTTCTTAGCCCAGCTGGGGTAAGGGTGAAAATTTCCCCTAGGAGAGTCTGACCTCTGTAAGAGCCATCCACGGATAAGTTCTGGCTCACCAGGCCATTCCTATTATGTGACAAGGAACTGGAAACCATGAATGTTTGGAAACTTGAAGGTGAGAACTGAATCAAGTTTCTCTGCATCCCAAAACTCAGCTCCATGCCTGGCACCATCAGCTCCTGTTGACTGAATGGGGGAGCAGGTGGCCTTGGTTGCCAGCACCAAGACTCCTTAGGAAACGAGCATCTTTGATGCCCTGGCCGTAGAACTTTTGGTTTCCTCCTTTGGAAGACCACTGTGCTGTCTTGGAGCTCATTATAGGTTTCAGACGGCAGTGTGGCCTTCTCCCAGGCTTCTCCTGGGCCCAGGCCAGGTTCGCTGACTGGCTACCCCTGAGTGGAGAGGGCAGAGTCACAGCCTGGGTCGCCTCAGTGTTCTGTGGCTAACATCCATGTACATGCGGCTCCCGTTCCCACCAGGGTCCCGTGGGTTCAGCACCGTCATTGGGAACTACTGACTGCAGGCAGGTTCTCAGGTTAACTGCTTGTTGCCAGGGTCTTGCACTCTGTCCATTCGGCTGTAGCTCTTCTTGGCTTTGTAACTGCCCATCATCCATGTTTGTGGAGGAACCCCCACCTCCTGCCCAGCCTTCCTGACGTTGCTCTTCTGTGTTTCGGATGTCTTCTGTGCTCCACGTTCTCACAGATCAGGAGAGAGGACGTTCCTGTTTGTTTCTCTCAGTCTTAGCCTGGGTTCCCCAGGGAGCAGCCCCTGGACAAAATGTAAGCATGAGAGATTTACTGGGAGTGACCCCAGGGAACTTGGGAGGCCATGGGGAAGTGAGATGGGAGGGGAAGGAAATCAGTACAAGGTGTGTCAAGGAGAAGGTAGGGTTCAGTCCTACTAGGTAGTGTGTAACCTCCAGCTCCCACCCATCACTGGCTGGGGGTACCCTCGGACCATTAACCCCCAGCTCTCTAGTCTGTCCTGCTGTCTTACCTGCAGGATGGGGGACAGCCCCATCCTGCAGGTAGGACATGGAGAATCTCAGGCTCTTGGCATGAGGGCTATGAGTGTGCCCAGAACACATGGCTGGGACATGAACAGCACTATTACCCTCAGGTTTTGAGGCTTCAAAGTGGGCTCCTATACCTGCCTGCTCCGTGGACTGGGCCAAGCAGCCCAAACTCTGCGACAGGGACAGTTGTGGTTGCCCAAACTAGGAAATGCTTATAGGCATGGGGCCTGGCTGAGGAAGTTCAAGGATGTTTTAGCCCTGAATGGTGCTGTAACTGTACCTGTCTCTCACTGATTATTTCAGACTGAAATTTGCTCATTGCAGTGTGATCAGGTGTCTGCAGAAACATGCAGCAAGAGGGTGCGGTTAGCAGGAAACAGGGTGGGGGGGCAGGGGGCAGGTGGCTGTTAAGGCCTTAAGATGAGTAAGCTAAGGAAAGTCATTTCTCCCCTTTGGACCCATTTTTTTATTCGGGAATTTTAGACTGGAAGAGGGTTCTAATCATTGATGAATCTGTAGAACAGCTACTCATGGAAAGCTGCATTTTACTCCCTGCTGGTCTTTTTGTCTCCCAAACCTTTCCTTGGGAACCATATTTATATCACTGGACATGTAACTGCCTGCATCTCCTTTTTCAAAAAGAGGAAAAGATGGTACCCAATTCGAGGTGCAGTATTATATTACTTCATTAGGGACAGCCTGGTAGGTTGCCTCACTCACAGGTGGCAGGGTCCTTACCTCTAGTCTCGATTCTGTGCCTTTGTCAAACAACTAGCCCACTTAGCTCCTGAGACCCTGCTCACAGGCAAGTCCAGAACATTCCGTAGATTTCACACTCTTCTGTGTGCTGGTCTTGGAGAAGGAAAGTTTCCCCAGAGGACTGTTGGCTTACCTGAGCTCCTTGGGTCAGTGGCCTCAATCTCAGAGCTGCATTTATTGCTCAGGAACATCTGGGTCATGGGAGACCAATCCTTCCTGGCAGTGAGGCTCAGACGTTCTCCTGGAAGGGTCTGAAACAGCACAACTGAGTTTAGTAACATAAGAAAAATCCAGTAGAATTCAACAGATGTATAGTGGCCGCCCTGCTTAATAAAAAGCATCTGAAAATACTGTGGCTTCTTGACAGGAGCATCAGAAATGCTTGCCCTGCCTATGACTTACTGTCTACTCCTCTTGTAAAATTTCTTGTGGCTACACATTCAGGGAAAGAGCAGTCATTTTTGGAGCATGTATTGGGCGCTTGGGAGTCAAATATGAATGAGGAACAGCTCCTTCCTGTGAGGAATGGCCAGTCCAGATGAAGAGACAGATATCTGAGGTAGGGCTTTCAAGAGAAGGTGCTACATTGCCGCATCTTGGCTGTCAGTGTGAAGTATGTGGAAAGAGATACTGAAATGATAGCCAGTACTTATTGAGCAATTACAATGTCCTGGACCCTTGTTTTAGTACTTTATGTACATTAGTGCTCAGCTTTACACACATTCTATATAAAGTGGAGGAGGCTGACTTCATAATTTTAGATGAGGAAACTGAGGCCCAACACTGCCCAGCTGGTAAGAGGTGGAGTTAGAATGAGAATCTGGAAGGCCGGGCTTTAGACCTTACTGAAAATCCATCCTCCTGAAATGAGAAGAATCTGGTAGGGATGGAGAGAAGGGTCTTGAGAGAGCTGGGTCTTGGGTGAGGGCATCAAAGGTCAGGAAAATGCAGGCCAACTCTGATTTTCCATTTGGGTGCCTGGTGACATTCATGACCCTATCAGTCCATAAGATGGGTGCACAATGGAAGACTAGTGGTTATCTCTGAGATGGAAGATAATAGAGTGGGTCTGAGTCAGGATAAATTGAGTGAGATATTGGTGGGATAGTGGGGAGAATGCCCAAGGGTGGGAGAATGTCCCAGGTGCCTGGGTAGCATGGCTGGGTAAAGCATTTGCCTCGGTTTGGGCTCAGGTTGTGATCTCAGGGTCATGAGATTGAGGCCCGGGTTGGGCTCTGTGCTGAGGGCAGAGCCTGCTTGAGATTCTTTCTTCCTCTGCCTCTCCCCACTGTGTGCCCTCTCTCTCTTCCTCTCTCTCAAAAAGTAAATAAATAAATCTTAAAAAAAAAAAAAAAGAATGTCTGTGGGGCTTCCTGGAGAAGTCAGGAAAGTCAAGGAAGCATTTCAGTACACCTAGAGATAGCCAATGATTGTTCACCATGCAACTCTCCCACATGAAACTCTTCTTTGGGAGGAGGAAGCGGCGCTAGGGCCTCCTGTATTCACCCTTGCTGTCACAGCTCTCCTCTGAACTCTAGACCTAGCTGGCACCCCCTCCTGGAAAGCCACCCTCCACACATCCAAACTGACCCTTTGACCATGCCCCCAACCTGGCGCTCCTCTTGGGTTCCTGTTCTCTGAACACCCACTCATGGCTGAAGACAGGGACGGGGACATCCTCCTAGAGCCACACCCAGTGTCTCCACTAACAGACCCTGGGGCTGTCCCTCTTCACTAGCTCTCAGATCTGGCCACGCATCCTCCATAAGACTGCCAAACACTTCTTCCTCTCTCCTGGACGGTGCCTTGGCTCGTGTGGCTTCTGCCTCCTTCCAGTGCTCTCACCTACACAACAGCCACCATGATCCTTCTACACATTCTAGGTCATCATGCATCCCCTTTTGGAAAATGCATAAATGATTTCCCATTGCTCCCCAGGAAAAGGGCAACCCTTGTAACCTGACCCACCTGAAGTGGTCTGGCACTTCCCTCTCCACCTCCCCTCTCTCTGCCTGCCCCTGCCTTTCTCCCCTCCAGCCTCTCTCTCCTTCTTGAATAGCACAAACACATGTGGGCCTCCCACCCCCACTCCAGCATTTCTAGGCTTTTTATCTTACCAGTTTTTCCTCTGCCTATTTCCTGTTTCTCTCCTACTCTTCTTCCCTCCCTCCATAGGCAGAGGAATTGCAGCCCTCCCTTCATGAGCACTTCTAGCCCCAGGGAGCATCACAGTTGAAACCTTATATTTCTTAGTGAACTTAAATTGTCAGTTACTAGACAGTAATCTCCTTGTACTTGGTGCTCTGCAGATGGCAGGCACATAACAGGGTTAACAGATATTATCTAAATGAGTGAATGAATGAATGAATGAATGAAGCAAACTTGGGACAGTCTCACCTCTCTCCCATTTGAAGATTGTTCTTGCCTTCTGTGAAGACAGAATGCATACCTCGCTGAAATGTTCTGGACAGCACCAACTCTTCTGAGGAGGAGGGACCCCTGGGCAGAGTTTGAGGACATGGCTCAGCCAACACAAGGCTCTGTAAGCATACCCACTGAATTGAATTGCAGAGTTTATCAATTCAGGGTGAAGACCAACTTAGCAGATGGGAAGTGTGCTGAGTTCCAGGAATGCACCATGTGATTGCCAGGGTCCTCCCCTCTCTGAAGCATGGCAGAGCCATCCCAGCCTTCTGGTTGAACTCCTGTGTTAACACACCTTATGTCTCCACTGCAGGGATTGAGGCTCTGCAGCAAGAAATTACCTGCAAATGATTAGATTGTTTGCTTGCAATTAATGACTGCTGAGGGCAGGCACATCAGGGCCAGTGATCAGTCCTGATTCATTGATCAAATCATTCCACTAATCAGGGATTCCAGGAAGCACCTGCGCTCAGTCACCAATCATCCCCCTCCTACCCGCATGGCAGGGGTTGACATTTAACAAGCAATAGCTCCTTGGCAGAGTTTTGACCGAGCTGGGCTTTCCAAAGTAGTGGAAATGGGGACCAAGAAAGAAAAAGAGCTATTTGCAATGGAAACAAAAGAAAAAGAGATCGTAGAAGCAGCCAGCCTCGGACGCTGGACACAGATCAGCCTATCACATTTCAGTGGCTTGTGGAACTGCGTGTGTATGGTTTAACCAAACCTAAATTTAGGGTTTAGAGTATTTTGGCAAGATCTTAAGGGTAGGTAGCATTTTTACCAGCTGCACCAGCTGTTTTTCTTGCCTCTGAGGTTAAATGATGTTCCAAATGCCCTAAAGAGCTGCCTCCTTTGTGTGTGCACCAGAGTCTCTGTATCAGGTGCAAGAGAGAGGCTGATGGGTCAACATGGCCAGGAGGCTGAGCCAGGTGTCCTGGGGCCTGAGCACATGCAGTCATTGTGTCGGGAGCTTTGAGACAGGCTCTCTCTGCTCATGGCCAAGCCTCTAAGAACCAGCAGGCGAGGTTGGGTCCACACGGTTAGGGCTGGTTCCAGCTTTATTCTGAGGTCATCTTGGAAGGGCAAAATACCAGAGTATGGTAGTGTGCTGAGGATAGATTCAGCAATAGGCTTAAAGGTTGAAGAGAAAGGATTCCTGGAAACTGAGGTTCCAACAGTGTTGAAGGGTCAACTGGAAATAAATGAAATTAAAACCTAATGAAGGAATTAAAAGTAGAATTACCATATGATCCAGCAATTCTACTTCTGGGTGTTTATCCAAAAGACTTGCAAGCAGGGTCTCAAAGAGATATTTGCAGACCCCCTGTTCACAGCAGTATTATTCACAGTAAAGGGGGAAGGAGCCAAAGAAGGGGGGAGGAACCGAGAATTGAATGGGTATGCAAAACAGGGTATATACGTACAATGGAATATTATCCAGCCATAAAAAGGAAGGAGTTTCTGAGACATGCTCCAACATGGGTGAACCCTCACGATATTATGCTGAGTGAAATAAGCCAGCCACAAAAAGACAAATATTTTATGATTCCACTTATATGGTATGTGGTACCTAGAGTGGTCCATTTCAGAGAGAGAAGGTAAAATGATAGTTTCCAGGGGCTGGGGGAGGACAGAACGGGGTGTCATTATTTAATAGGGACAGACTTTAAATGTTGCAAGATGAAAAAGTTCTGAGGATCACAGCTGAGTTGTGCACCTAGAAATGGTTAAGATGGCAATTTTATGTCATGTGTACTTTACCACAGTTGAAAAAAAATGAAACCTTAAAAAAATATGGAAAGATACTCAACCTCATCAGTTATAAGCAAAAGTGCAAATTAAAGCTCCAATGAACACAGTGTTCCCTGCATCACAGTGGCAGAGGTCAAGAAGCTAGAAAATTCACTGTGTTGGGAAGCAGGCACTTCATACATTGCTGGTGGGTGTAAAAATTGGTACTGACTCTTTGGATTATATTTTATTTCTAGCAATGTTAAAACATGTGCATTGCCTTTAACCATTGATTCCCCTTCTGGGAGTTATCCTATAAATATACTTGTCCAGGTACACAAAGGAGCGTGCAGGGGAATGCTGTAGCCCTGTTTGCATCGTGAATGACAGGAAGCAATCTAGGTGCCCATCACCAGGGCACTGCCAAGGGATGGGTCTTTGCAACACACAGAAAATGAGGCAGCTAGATTGATGTGTTCACATGGAGAAGCTTCCAAGATGCGTTAAATGGAAATGGCAGCATGCAGACCACTATGTTTAATTAGCTACCATTTGTATGAAAAGAAAGGAGCCTGGATTATGCTTTAGTGCTCGTATGTGCATAAGAATATTCATGCCAGGGCCCAAGAGGACTGGACATCCTGGTGGTCTCTGAGCCTGAAATTGGGATGACCGGGACCATCATTCCTTCTTATATCTTCAGGGATTCCCATCCATAAACTTGTGTTCCTGATTCTAAACAATTACATGCACACATCACCTAGCCGTCCAGACATATGCATGCTTTCAGAGTTGGAGGTGATAATGAAAACCCAACGCCTTGCAGTTTCTCCAGAGGCTTGTCTGAGACCACCAAGATTCACCCACTTCCAGAATGTCCCTGTCCCAGCAGTCTCCACGTTGCCAGAATCAGTCTGGAATCTTCACAAACCAAGATACATGTGGAGACTGCAGATCATGTGTCCCTATCGGTTATTCATAACTTCTTCTGCATTAAATGAATCAGTTTTCTTTCCTCTTAAAACTTCCATGACTGTTCTCATACTGGAAGAATGGGTTTCGGTTGTGAGAAACACAGAGAGGGTGAAACAGTGGGGGAGAGGGGCAAGGTCACTGGAGGGTGTGAAACAGGGTTCCTGCTCATGGAACTTTGGATTCCATGCCCCCCAGGGAGGGAAAGAAGAAGACACAGAATGTGGAAGACAGACCAGACTGGTGAGGGGTTCCATTGCCACAGATCTGCTTTTTTCCCCAAAGCCAGCCTCTCTGACCCCTCTCCAGGAGAGGGTGTGGTCCCTCCAGAAAAAAGAGAGTGCCATCTAGGTGGCCAGACCAAACACCTTTGACTCATTCCATTGTCCCCACACCAGGCTGCTTTCCACACTTGGGGTTAGCCCTGGGGGTGAACCATCAAGGACTTTGGATAATGGACCCTATTGCCAGCAAGGGGTCTGCTATAGACAGGTGCAGGAACTGGAGCAATGGTGGTGGGGGGAGTGCGATGGGGCAGTGACCGGGTGGACAGAGTTGGCACTCAGAGGTGGCCATGGGCAAGTTTGTCTGTGCCATGGACTCCTGCCTCTTTGAATGGTGGTTAAATGTACCAACACCAGGATGAGTCAAACCTGGGATTGGGCTCTGGCTCCGGATCCCAGTGGTTATAGAAGTGCCTAAACCTCAGTTTTATTCATCTATGAAGCGGGGAAAATAATATGGATACGTTCTTCATAAATGAGTTTGGAAGATCCGTTAGGTAAGTGTCAAGAATTGGCTATTTTCTTACAACCTTTCTGTGGCATCTCCCATAGAACCAAGTGCTCAGAACACAGGAGATGCCAGAAAAATTCCTCTGGGATTGAATTAAATACCCTGGAATATGCTAAGAGGGTTTTTGAGCCTGGAGGCATCCATGCCATTGGGAATCCCCCTCATGTCCTCCCAGAAGCGTAGGGAGGGCTCTGTCCGCTCTCCCCCAGCACTCCCTCTTTTCCTTTTCCAGGTCATGGTTTTCATTTTCCTCATCCCTTTGTTCCTCACTGCCCTTAGAATCTTACTGGTTTCCCTAGCACCAGCATCAGTACTTCTGAGTAATAATGGTGAGGACAACAATGGCACTTTAGAGTTCCAAAGCAGAAATTGTCTTTTGCCTGATTTGGTAGATGGGGAAACCAAGGCTCGGAGAGACCACACACTCAGCCACAGTAGAACCACAGCTTTCTAGAGAAATCATACCAGCTTGTGGCACAATCAAGCATCTGTATTGGAAGTCATCAAGAAGTTCTATCTTGAGTCTGTCACAGTCCCTAAACCTAGTCAGTCACTGAGAGCAGAAGAGGAAGATTAAAATCCATACAGCACACCAAACACCCACTGAATTCATACAATGAGGTGTAGCTACTGAATTCTGGAAATATTTGCTGATCCCCAAGATGCTGATACCACCGGGGTCATGAAGCTCTATGCCAAGCCTCTCAGAATGATCTCTTTGTGGTTAGCTGCCACTTCCAATATTATAGTCCGATTCCCTGTGGGGTTTCGTTCTGTTTGTTTGTCTTTTCCTGATGGGGCTAAATACGTGGGATGCTTCCTTCTTCAAATTTAGGCTAAACTGAGGGATGTATCCATAACCCTTTCTGTGTGTGTGTCATCACATCCCAAACAGTCTCTTAGGTCCTTGAACCTCCTTCTCCAGAGACTGATGGGGATAGGAAGGCATCAGTGAGGGAAACTTCGTATACTAAGTAAGAGAAATTAGCATGGCCCAGGTAATGTGACTATTCCTATTTACTCTGGCATCCACCCCACGGATACAGCTGCAGTCATGGGACCTCAGGCAGTGCTCAGTTCCCTCATCTGGGGCAAGCAGAGGCCAGAGGGCAAGTGCTTTGGAGCACTGAGCTGGACCTCTAACCTCAGCTCTCTTCCCTGCTCACCTCCAAGGATTGCTTGCACCTTCACCTTCCTGCCTTGAGCACTTCAAGGACGAGACTGAGAAGTCACACCAGGGTCTTAACAAAGGAAGGTAAAACAAAACCAGGACAATGGTTTGTTAGAGAATTTCATGGGTTGAGCTCTGTTCTACGTGATCCCATGATGCCGTGAAGAATTACTAGACTCTCAGTCCCATTCACAGGGACTAATAAGTTACGACACAGGTCCCTTTCTCAAGAGGATTGATCCACTGACTCTGGGAGCTTACTGTTTTCTCAATGTATGTGAGTTTTCATGTTCCAGAATCCTGAAGTTCAGATCACAGGTTTTAATGGCAAGTATTCCATTTTATTTATATTATTTTATTTTAATTATGATTGCAGAGAAATCATGCCTATCTGGTTACATAATACATGGCCCAAGAAAATTAAACACCATAGTAATATATTCAACAGGGGCTCATAAGCTATGTTTTCAGTTCGTAATTTACATTTACCAAATACCTGAAGTGTGGTAGATATAATCTAAACATTTACATATTTTGCTCTCTTATGAATTTTTTTCCCAACTTATTTTGTCAAAGGAGATCAAGGGTCTTTGGAAGCAAAGTAAAAATGGGGTGTTATTCCAGATATTCTATCAGCCAGAAATCACTATTCAGAGGCACCAAGGTACATATCAATGAGCTTTAACTTGAGTTTAATAGTGACCCCGAGGCTCTGTGGGTCCTGAGTTGTGTTTTGAGTATAGTAGAAAAATCAAATTATGTCCAGAAAAGTGTTAGTGCTGAGTGTACTTTATAATAACATGTGATTTTTTATTTAGGTGGCCTGTATGTTAACACACGGTAGGTAGCTCTGTTTCTAGAATGTGCCATTCCCTTTAGCATACTAAATAACACAGTTTAATGTTGCCCCATTTTCCTTCTGAATACAACACCAGATCCCAGAACCTTTGGGTAGAAGGTAGAAGAAAATGTCTTTGGGAATAAAGTTCCTATCATTTATGGGTGTGCATGTGATCCTGAATTACTATGTATTTTTTTTTCTAACTTTATAAACTGCCAAGGACTGCCAGGGATCCCAGAAACCACACTTCCTGACCATCAGTGGCCCCAGACTGGCCACATGAACAGTCCATGGAGTTCACTCAAACTGTCCTCTTCAAACCATAAGAGACTCTTACTGTCACATAACAAACTGGGGGTGACCGGGGAGGAGGGGTGTCGGGAGAGGGGGGTGGGGTTATGGACATTGGGGAGGGTATGTGCTATGATGAGTGCTGTGAAGTGTGTAAACCTGGCGATTCACAGACCTGTACCCCTGGGGCTAATGTGTTTATAAAAAAATTTAAAAATGTAAAAAAACCTGTCCTCTTGACCCCAAAGGTCCCCTCTCTTCCCATCTGTCCCTACGGACAGTAATGAGATGGAACTCACAGCTTGTGGCCCTTTGGGAATGGAGAAAGTGGCTCCTGGTCTACTTCCCCAGGATAGAAGCTCTTCTCAGACTCGTGAGAAAGCCGGCAGTTGAAAAATATCTCCTGACCCTCACTCCATCCTACTCCACTCACAAAGCCCAAAGGAGAGGCAGGCCAGAGCCCGAAGGTCCTAAAAACTTGCTTTGTTGCTGAACAAACTCAGATGATAACCCCCAGACATCTCTTTCCCCAGAAAACTAGGTAGTCGTTTTCTGGGGAAAGAGATGTCTGGGGGTTGTCATCTGAGATTTAATTACCTTAAAGAAAGCTTCAGGACCTGGACACCTGCTAAAAGATGACAATGATTCAGAGACTGACACAGAGCTATTAAGATCAGGAAGTAGGGAAGATTCTACTGAAGACACTAGTGTTGAAAATGAACATTGCCTTTCAGTTTGGTTGTCCCACACCCTGATCTCCAGGACCCCTGTTCTGAGGGACACAAGATTGTATGGGCTCTTTTGCACAAGACTTGAGATCTGCCTTGGGGACACTTGAGGACTTATCTCCTCCTGCTTGTTCTTTGCCTTCCCTCAGAGGTGTTAAAATATGTGTCTGTGGATGTTACACAGGTGAATGACTGGCTGTGGGGCAAAAAAATTCTTTCTCCCCTCCACTCCCTAGTGGCACTTTAAAAATTCAGATTATCTCTGTTTTTCTTTGCAGTGAGCAGGGAGTGTTTTATTCATATTTTTAAATGTGAAACTTTAATAAAATTCAGTTTTGCCTTTTCCCCACTCCCCATGCGTTAATGACTCAGTTATGCTAGTACTCATTTGAAGCCCCAGTACTTGGCCCTGCTGTTCCTCAGGGAGGATGGGTCCTCAGTGCCAGCCTTGAACTTGGATGCCAGGGGTACCAGCATCAACCAACCCCCAAGCCCCTCACCTGAGCCGTGGGGGGCTATTCCACTAGATGGCGTTATCGCTTTCCTGCCCTCTCTTTGTTCTGCTTTCTCCTGGTTATTGCTCTCTCCTATGTGTTGATTCCCCACACCTCTGACTTTTATTTTTTAGCTGTACCCTCTGTGTAACCAGCCTCTTCAACGAGGCTGCTTTCCCCAGCCTCGTTTGCCATGTCCCCCAGTTGGCTGAGCTGTCTTCTGTGCCCACAGTCGTAACCTCAGGGCTGAAGCGCCCAACCTTTGTAACTGATGGACAAAGGCAGGCTGATGGGGACTGAGCTTCTAGTCCTCCTGGTTCATGTGTCCACGCACCTGCCCTTCCTCTCTTCCCACTGTCTGAGGATGAGCTCTCCCGAAACAGCCCTGAAATGAGGATATATATGCTATCTCTAAGGATGACATACTAGTCAGGGAGTGGGGCAGGAAGAGGAAAAGAAGGAACAAAAGTGGGGTGTGATGTCAGTGAGAGTCCTGCCCAGGCTGTCTTCCCCTGATCCCACAGTGGCTCTCAAGTATCATTTATGCCCTCTGAATGTCCCAACCCCAGGCAAGTTTGCTCCCTCTATTAGGGACTAGATAAGGGACCTGGGCAAGGGAAGGGTGATGTGTTAGCAGCCGGACTTTTCTGCAGGTGCCCTAGGGCCGTCCAGGTGCTGGTTTAGGGGAACTGGAAGCATAGGAAAGGGGTACACATCCAAACGAGGGGGCTGACAGATCACTGTTGTCCACGGTGAACCAGGAGAGAAGCAACTCTGGGAGGATTTCCAAAATAGAGCCTTCTTGCCGACAAAGTCGTCCCTGTTCTTCCTTATCCTCTGGGCCAGATGCTTTTTTTTTTCTGGTAATTAGGACAACCTGCGGTTAAAAATGTGGATTCTAGGATCAAAGGAAACTGGGCTTTAGATCTGGCTCTGCCGCTTAGGAGTCTTGTGGCCATGAGCAAGTTATTTGCCTTTCTGAAGTCAGATCTTCACATCTGTGCAATGATGATGGTTGCATTTATCTGCCAAGGTGTTTGGAGGACCATTTGAGACAATATGTGCATGGCCGACCACCAGGACTTGGCCCACGACACCCACTCAACACATAAGAGGTCTTAGAGTCACACATCTTTCCCAGTTTGAGAGGAGAGGAATTAGGGATATTAATGCTACTGTAGGACCCTCGCTTACTGTGGGTGGACCTTTCACCCTTGGACTTTGAGGCTGAGGTGTCCATACTTTAGCTGATCATATCCCATAGTTACATGTTTGCCATGGACAATTATTTCCTTTATAGGGCTTTTCTTAAACTGAATTTTTAAAAAGATTTTATTTATTTGAGAGAGAGAGTGGAAAGAGGGGCAGAGGGAGAAAGAGATTCCCTGCTGGGCAAGAAGCCCAAGGCGGGGCTCAGTCCTGGGACCCTGAGATCATGACCTAAGCCAAAGTCAGACACTTAACTGAGTGAGCCACGCAGGTGCCCTTAAACTCACTTTCAAAATTTTTTTTTGTTTTTTACTCTCAACAAGGATTTTTTTTTTAATTTTAGTAAATCACGATGTCAACTTTCTCAGCTTTATAGAGAACAAGATTACCCAAGTATACAGAGTTAGAGATTTATTTTCATGCCAAAATTCCCTGTGAGATGGCTAATTGTCCCTTTCTGTGGATATAGCCAATTATGGTCACTTACTCCTGAATCATTCCAGTGCACAAACAAGAAAATTCATTCGTGGTAGAGGGGATGAAAAGCAGTCTTGGACAAGCATCTGCACATACATAAACAGACATCATGTGTGTGCCCTGCGCTCCTTAATCCATTTCAAAATTGTATCAGCAGAACAAGACTGCACAATAAACACTCCTGCTTAAACACATACACACAGACAATGGGAAAACCTTGACAGTAAAAGTTTGGGTAAATTTCAGTGCTCCCGTGAAACAAACAACCAACCAAAAAGGCTTCCATACCACTATAAATGCAGAATTAAGGAATTTATTTTTCAAGGTGATTTTATGTATCTTCCATAAATGAACACCTATTTTTATAGTAGTATTAAAATAAGTATTATGTAACTATTGACATAAAGTTTGTTCTTATGTGGCCCAATATCATCTCATATATCCCCCCAAAACACCCCAGGCATTCCTGCTGGAAGCACTTTGTTCATCAAATGCCATCCAACCACAGCAATGGACCTCAATAGCCCTAGAGCCTGAGAAGGAGTTATGAGTCTGTTATTCCTAATCTTTCCGATAAAAATGTTTGGTATTTTTGAATGCTAGTGTCTGACCGCAGGTAGAGAAATATTTTTGGGCCTCGAGGTTGCTGATGGGGCTGGCAGGTAGCTCTCAGAATTAAATGGCTGGGTCTAGCCTCGTCACCATAGTGACAGGAATCAGCACTAGTCCACCAGATAACCAGCTGGGTGGGGAAGATTTACAGGTGTAAGTTGTTCCTTTGTCAACATCTCAAGGTCTCGCATTCCCATCCCCAAAGTGGGTCACACCAGCAGTCACCATCCAGATGTCGCCTCTGACATCTGAGTTGGGAGGACCTGAAAACCAAGGGAGTAGTCTACTGTACATACCTTGGAAGAGACACATGATGCAATGACGTATTTAAAAAAGAGAGAGGGAGAAAGATAAGCACGTAAGGTAAGCATTGCCTGTTTACTTAGTGAGCACAGCTCCTGGTGCAGAGTAGGCATTCCAGAATTTTTATTGAACAAATAAGCCAAGTCCTAAAACCATTCTGCATCACAGTCAGGCATCCACTCCCTACAAATAGCATCTCTTATTTTCTGTGTTCTTTATGACCAGGCCAAGGATAAAAGAGTAAAAGAATCTGGAAATGCAAAGCACTGTTGGAATGTAAAGGGGTAGGTGAACGGCTGGGGAAGAGGAAGAGGTTATGGAAGTTTCTTGGGGAAAGAGGACCAATTCGAAATTGGGAAGGGTCAGGAGTCGGAGTGAGGGGTTCGGTGTTGGGAGCACACCTGTCACGCCAGCTCCCTGCTCATGCACGCCCCAGCCCTCCCACCCCCAAAACACTGCAGTGCAGCTGATGAGGGGTTGGCCAAGGCTGTCCACTCTACTGCCTGCCTCTTTGGGTCCTCAGAAGAGAGGCAGTTTGTTGGGAAAATGCTCTCTTGGGCGTGCTTGCTGTACACTGTATCTCTTGGCTGTGGCTCCCTTTGGCCTGGCTTGCTGCATTCCAAGTTAAAATAGCTCACACTCCTTCCGGGTGGGAACGAGGAGCCTCCCTAGGGTTGGGGGTGTAGATCTGCATGGAGCGAGAGAAAATCCGTGGCTGCTGTTCTTCCTTTTGATGGAAGTCTCTCTGTGTCCCTCACTCTCAGCCACCAGGCCAGCGTGTGACAGCAGAGATGCCACCTGTGTTATTTGAATATCTAGATCCTAGCGTGGCCCAGGATCTGTTGTCCCTCCCACTCAAACCAATCATACTTGCGGAAAACGTTTTCAGTTTTATCATCCCTGCCATGAAGGAGAGCAGTATTTCCCTCGAGACATCAAGGTGGGAGTCCTGCTGTAGAGAAGCACTTCTTGTGGTGATAGGGCTCTGTCTTCAAGAGCTACAGAATTAGCTGAGGAAAGATTGCAAACATGAATCTTTAGGGCGCCTTAAAAGGATGCCTGGTTTTGTCCAAACTCATTACCTTCCAAGTGATGGAATCATCTGGGAAATAAATTTCTTATTAAAATCTAAGACCTCCCCAGAATCCATCTGCAAACTTCAAAGGGAGATTTGGGGAAAGGAAATCCTACTCAATTTTAACTATTCCATGGATGTTTGTAGGGGGTTAGAGGGAAGGAAAGTGGTTTCTTGATGCCAAATCAGAAGCTGGTTCCATGCTGTGGGTCAGTTTCCAGGGCACACCACCTGGGCAGCAGCTTTTCTCAGGCCAGGGGCTTAACTTGCAACAGAAAGAGCTAGAACCCAGAGCCCAGCTCTGGGCCGCTGTGATTTGGAGGGATTAAGAGAGGAAAAGCTTGCTTTCGCCATCCCGGAGTGCGCAGGGATTCACCTTTCCCAGCTGCTGTGCATTTTTTCCATTTCAGTGAGATTTCCCACTCCCTTGGAGCCTTAGAAACAAAAGCCAGCCCAAGGGGCTGTCTCAGATGGAGCCCCCAAGACTAGAGGTTCTGGGGCCGGATATTTATTGATGGAGAGTTCTCAGGGAAAGGTGAACAAGAGAAGCAGGATCAGGCAGGAGGATGAATCAGCAGGGCTGTGTTCTCAGTGGCAGACTGGCCTCCGCCTGATCTCACAGGGCCATGGTGCATGAATAGTGGCATGGAGCTGTCCTAACTTGAGGCAGAACATTGGCTGCACCCTGCTCATGGCATGAGGACTTCATCTTGTGGCCATTTAGGTTGAGGGAGCACTTGTTCGCCGAGAGCAATTCTGAGGAGAATGTACCCTGAGCCATTAGCAGCAGCATTCTCACCCCGGGGCAGTGGGCACCCCAGCCCGATGAAGGAGATCCTGGGCCTTCATCAAATGGTCCTTTCCAGCGGTGCACACTCACCTGCTTGACTTCCCACAGACTGGGAGTAGTAAAACCCCCAGTTTTTGTTACCTTTATAAGAAAGTGTCATTCATCAGTCTAAGAGATTCACTTTCCTTTCCAAGCCATTATACCATAGCAGGTTTTAGACATGTTTTATAGAGGGATGGGAAGGGGAGGGGATGCATAAGCTAACATAGCTGGTCAGACATTATTGCCTCCCCCAGCATACAGCACCAGCAACTATGGACGCAGCCACTCAGTTATTCAGCCCGGCTTGTTAAAAATAGAGGCATAAAAAGAGCTGATTTCATCCATTTTATGGCAGTATATTTCCCCCAGGAAATGCAAGGTTGGCCAGCATGTGTGTGGCCCATACCTTTTGTGTGGAAGATGTTTTTAAGACTTTACTCCCTTGTATGTGCCTAGTCTTGCCCCTGACCACTACTTAAGCTTCTCATCTTTTCTCAAGCTTTTTTCCTTTCTGTTACCTGGAAATGGTCACAAAAAATTATAGCCTTTTCCATTCTCAAACCCAAGCTGCCACTTTCTTTCACACACACATCATGAGGTTCTAATATCCAGTTCATCCACAATACCCCAGATTTGGGGCTGGTTGTTCTTTTGTCACCTGAGTCCCTTTCCACTTCCAGTGGAACAACCACAAACTCTATTCTGTTGTCTGTTTGGATCTGAGCTTCCTGGTAAAAACAGTTTTAAAGAAACCTGACAGGAGAACCTAGGAACGTCTGGAATGTGTTCAAGACCAATGAAAACCCGTAAGAAGACATTCTTGCTGCCGACTCTTGGTTCAGACAAGTCAGACGTGCCCCTGGGACACCCCTGGCTCCCATCAGTTGGCACCAGGAATGGAAACTTTAGCCACACATAGTTGTTTCTGTGGCTTCTCTGCTCCCCTCTTGCTGATGACTTCCCAGAGCATGTCCCATCTAGCATCAGTCTGTCCTAAACATCAGCCAGCTCATCTCCATGCAGCAAGGACCCATAGGCATGCTGCGATCTCAGTACAAAAAATGCTCATCCACTGAGCTCACATAGGCCCCCTGGGAATTGACAGGCTGATGAGTGATGTGTGTGGCTTGTTTGGGACCCTGTCATTTGAAAGAAAGGATGGAATGCCGTCCCCATACCCAGGGGTGTGGGGAATAAGCTGCTGCCCACCACCAACCCTCTAGCCTCCACTCATGTGGTCTGGATCCCAGTCTCTGTGGTGATTTAGTGCAGGATTCCTTTGGGATGATCAAGGGAATGTTTGTGGAAGAAGCAGCATTTGTGTGGTTCCTGGGTTAGCCTGGGCTCCCAGAAGCTGAGCCTGGCATGAGTGTTCATGCGAAAGTGATTTTGAAAGTGCTCCCTGGAAAAACTGGTAAAGAATGAGTGGTGGGACCAGGGAGGGAGGAGAGAGGAGAAGAATACAGTGTCAAGCAGGCTTACGGTGGCCACTTTAGCTCAAGGTAGCCCTGGGTGCTTGTCATCAGATCTGAAAGCACCCCAGGAGTGACAGGAGGAAAATGGCAAGGAGATTTGCTTCAGTTCCTTTCTAGCAACTTCCAGAAGAGTTTACAGGAGCCATAACTTCCCCAGGTCAGTTCTGCCCCCAGTGTCTAAACCTCACTGCGTTGTAAGTTGGGATCTTTGGGAAACCCGTATACCAACTCTTTTTTCTGCCTTACCCCTGTGGGTCCTAACACACTAAGCAGATACTGGGGCAGCAGCATCCCATGGCCATAAAATGTGCAAATGATAAAATGGGACTCCAGGGCACAGATAGACGCAGTGCAAAAGGTGCCAATATGCTTTCCATCAGGATGTTATCTCAGCTAACAGGAGGATCTGAGTTAACTCCTTGTTTATTTTCAGTCTATAGCAAATGTCAAGATGCACTCAACCAAGGCAGAGCTCCAAACCAGTTCCTTTTGGGTAGAAGGGGTCAGAAACCATTTTGTCTGAAAAGGAAGCCCTTAGATGGAGAAAGCTATCCACCACAAGGCCCACAGTGGAACAGAATCCCAATGCATGCCAGAGTTATGTTCTCTAGCCTGAGGCTTAGTAAAAGGCTAATCAGGAAAACTGGCCAATTTTAGTCTTGGGTCCCATTCTGGGTTCTAATGCACCATGAAATTCAATGCAATCCCGTGTTCTTTCTTAGATTCTGGCTGCAGTCTTTTCCTTTGGGGGGTGGGGGGGAAACAGAGCTGGGCTTTGCATAAGTCCATGCTTGATCTCTCTGGGCCTGGGGGAAAACATGAACTAAGCCCTGACTCATGTTGACCCTCAAGAGGGCACTTGACTTAGATCTGGCCCCAGGATGGTTCTCGCTAGACCTCATTTTCCTCCTCTATAAAGTGCAGGGGTCTCAGGATGGCGATGAGGATTAGGAAGGATCATGTAAGGGAAATGGTGATATGTTAACACATTAGTAGCTATTTGTGTTTCCCATGGAGAACTTGGCTGCTCATTCAAGGAGAAACCCATTGAAGAGTACGCACCTTGTTAGAACAGAGAATGACTCTGCTGCTTCCCACCTCCTCCATACTTCTGTCTCTGCTTCCTGTCCACTTGGAATGCCTCCTCTACAGCTGTGTAAGCCTTGTCTTCTTAGAGGCTCCGCACATCTGAGTCACCCATGCAGTCTTTATCCACTGAGCTGGCTCATGCTGACATTTTTCTTCCTGACCCCAAATACCACTCACTCTCTGGTTCACCTTCATCTAGATAAAGATTTGTTGTAAATATGGCTGTAGATGTAGTTCTCCTTTTCAGATAGAGGTGAGTAGTGGCAGGTTGCCTCTTCCAAAATGGCCACAGCAGTAACTCTAGGACCATGTGCTCATCCAGAATCTTGTTCCTCCCCCTTGAGGCCACCCATACCTTTGTAATGACCCTCTGCATGACTTCCCAGGCCAGATCATAAAAGGCCATACAGCTTCCTCCTCTAGCTCTCCATCTTGAAACTTGTGCCTTGTAGCGCTGAGCTACCATGGGAGAAGTCCTCAAGCCAATGAAGGGAAGGCCATGTGGAGAAGCCACATTGAGTTACAGAGAGAGGCCAAGCAGCCTGAGTGGTTCCAGCCCCCAGGTGTTTGAGTCTCCCCAGCGCAGGTGCCAGACAGTCAATGAGTAAGTGTCGTGTTTCCAGTTCCAAACACTAAGTCATTGCAATCACATGAGCGGCCACAAAAGGACCACTTGCCCCAGAAATGTGAGATACAATAAAAGCAGTGTTGTTGCCTTAAACTGCTACATTTTGGGATAGTCATTATGCAACAGTTGGTATGTCTAGGATACATAAGTGTGTATATGTATAGATATGTATGTGCACATGCATATATATACTTACGTGTTTGGGAGGGTATAGCCTGCCTATTACCACCCTTCAGTTTGTATGTTCATGCACTCAAATCTGACTTCTTCGGTGGGTCTGTAAACTCCACGAGGGCAAGACCATGTGGCATACTTCCTAGTTATCCTCTGGCAGAGGTAGGGCCACCCGGCAGATGCATAACCACTGCACCATATGTCCTTGAGTGAAACTGACAGGGAAACATCTGGGCCCACATCTGTGTCCCTGAAAAGCTTGCCGTCCTTACAGAGTGCAACTCTGATCCTGAAGGAATCGGAGTCTCTTTGGTACTTGAATCTTTCTCAAAGGAACCCTGTATCTTTGGAAAGAAACATTGCCTGAAATCACTGAGAGAAAGCCAGCCAATTTGCTTCTGTGTCACATACTCAGGGAAAGACAATGCTGCTCTCACTGGCCCTTCCACCTGTGGGCACTTGACAGCCAGCCTCTTCCAAGTGATTAGGCAAGACCTTGTCTCCTCGGTCCAGGACCCCTGTGGGATTTGCCCCTGAAAAACAGCCCCTTAGCCCGTCTCCTCCTCTTAATGTTACCTAGGAGATCAGAGATTATTTATGCAGCTATCTGTGACAGTCTTGTTCTGCTTATTTGAGCTATGGCAAGAAAACTTAAACATTGGAGCCTTTCATAGAAGGATAAAGTTATTTGTATTCCTTCCCAAAAGCAACAACAAAAACAAAACCATGGCACCCGGGTGGCTCAGTGGGTTAAAGCCACTGCCTTCGGCTCAGGTCACGATCCCAGGGTCCTGGGATCGAGCCCCGAATTGGGCTCTCTGCTCAGCAGGGAGCCTGCTTCCCCTCCTCTCTGCCTGCCTCTCTGCCTACTTGTGATCTCTGCCTGTCAAATAAATAAATAAAATCTTCCAAAAAAAAAAAAACAAAACCCAAAACCATGGATCTCAAATGTCCAAAGGGTCATTTTTTAAAGAATAATTTTAATAGATTTTTTTTTCCTTAGGTCTATATGATATGCCCTGAAATTCAGTGTTTATGTGAGGAAGGATTGAAGGAAGGAACAATACAAACTCTTCTAGCCTATGAAAGCCTGCCAGCTCCTTTTACCCTCCCTTTGCATGAATTCACTGTCCAAGCAGCTCAGGTGAGCTACAGGCCAGCATCCTCAGTACACATTAAACCAGACTTTAGATGGTGGTGGTTTCAAGGGGTCTTCATTTTCTCTGACCAGCCTTTTCTCAAGTGAGCCTAAGATTTGTCCTGGTTTATGACAATAAATACATACCTTTGCATGAGGCTTCTGTGACATGATGACTGAGGTTAATGCATCACAAAGTTTATGTTGCCTTTGCATTTTCTTTTTTTGATCTCAAAATAATGATGTTGATTTCTTTGAATGTGCTTTCAACGCCAACAATCCTGCAATGATATGCAAGCACATAGAAAGACACAAGCCAACCAGCTATGACACTAAATTCTAGTTTCAGGGGTGAGGGGGGCAAAAGGTCATTGACTTGTGATAGGGGATATGATGGGGTTCTGGGGCAAGAACAAAGTGGAACCCCTCCCTCTTCCTTTGTGGATGCCTTTCCACTTAACTTTCAACAGAAATGTAGTTTTGATTATTTTGTTCTTGACTAATTCAGGAATTTAGCAGAATTTTCTTTTTCTTCCTTTTAAAAAAAATTAATCACTAATATGTTTATGTGCTTGATTTAGTGACCAAATTTAGTCAGAAGTTTGATTTGCTGCCTACCTTTCTTTCCTATTTCTGAAGCTTCACAAATTTGTCTGGACTTGAAAGGCACTTATTAAACACCTACCTTCTATTGCTGTGAATTTCAATTTGCCAACATCTTGTAGGATGTCAAAATTTGACACTTATGGGAAAATGTATGAGAACCTCCAGACTCCTAAAGAAGTAGAACATGATTTCACTCCCTTGGCAGTAACTGGTTTCCAATACCCTTTGTCCCCTAACACACATTCTTGCCTCTGAGCCTTCGAATATCACCTGTCAGAGACATCAGAACTGCCACAGATGCTTTTCTGGGTTGTCTTGACCTTGAAATATTTGTAGTTGAAGGCTGTGGGAGGCAGCATCATCACTTCCTATAAGCTCTGCTATATCAAGGACCCATTTTGCTCAATTCCTGGTTTATCCATATATAAGTTTGTATGCAATTAAATTACCTGTGGCCCTTTATCATATCTTGCCAGCACATTCCAATGACCTTCACGTTCCCCAGGTCTTTATTTACTACTGGGCCACATGGTTCCTCCAGGTTGCCTTAGTTCCATGGAGAACTTAATGGAGCTAATCAAGTTTGGGAACCTATAATGTGAATTTAGTTTCCGGTAAGTTTTCTGCCATAGGTGATGATGCAGAATATATTCTGTTTGTTTCATTCACTTTCCAGAGATTTTAAACATTGTTTTTCTTTATTTTCCAGAGTCTGTAATTGTTCCTACAGGAGAATTAATCCAATGCAAGCTACTCTACTATGAACTGAAGTAAAAAATCCAGAGTATAGTCATTGTTTCCCCCACACTGCTTGGTGTGCCTGCAAGCATGGACAGTTCAGGTGTCAAAGACTTCAGGGGAATTTACATGTATGTTAGGGCTCCCCCTCTCTGAAACCTTCCTTTCTGGGATGCCTAGTTTCTAGCTCCTTCAGAAGCTCCAAACTTCAGTCTTGGAGACCTCAGCCCAATAAGATCCCTGCTTTGTGTTCCACCTCTATCCCCCAGCTCTGTTCCAGCTCTATCCGCACATACTAGGGAGTTTCACAGGGGAAAAGCTGACAGGTGTGGCTTCCTTCTTTCAGTTTGGGGGAAACAATGGCTTAAAAGCCTGAAATTGCTGAGTAGGGACTTCACATTGCTCTGGAAAGACAAACTCTGTAGTTCAAGTCCCCAGTGTGTAAGGGGCTTGGTAAACAGGTCAGACTTCCCATTGAAATCCTGTGAGGGGGCACCTGGGTGGCTCAGTGGGTTAAAGCCTCTGCCTTCAGCTCAGGTCATGATCCCAGGGTCCTGGGATAGAGCCCCACATCGGGCTCTCTGCTCAGCAGGGAGCCTGCTTCCTCCTCTCTCTCTGCCTGCTTCTCTGCCTACTTGTGATCTCTGTCTGTCAAATAAATAAATAAAATCTTTAAAAAAAAAAAAAACAGAAATCCTGTGAGGACCACATCACAAGATAAAGAGCATAATCAGAACAGAATTCTGAGAGAAAAAAGCCTAAAACCACCACCAGAGATGACCCTGCAGTAGTTAACTGCCTACTGGAACAAATTCAACACTGTTCTGAGGAAGACAACAGAATCCAGAGTCTTCTCGGTGCATCTTCTGTAAAGTCAGATATACGATATAAAATGACTAGATATACGTCAAGTAGATTCTAAATTCTTTTGCTTTAATCTTGTCTGCTACAAGCTGTAACCAGCCTTGCTCTGGTAACTACAAGACAGCACAGTGACCTTCCTGAGGGATCTTTCTTGGCCCTACTCTTGGTCTATACCCCTAAAAGCCTAGTTTGGAGGACAAAGCATGTTGTGAAAACAAAAGGTAGTTAGTCTGTTTCGTTCAAAACCATAATGTACCATCACTACAGCAAAAAAAAAAAAAAAAGAAGAAAAAATTGATACAGTAATTACTTTTAGTCTTGGATTAATTATAATCTTCTTGTAATTTTCATTCAGATGGAACCATCATATTTGGAATGTAGACTTTGAATGCACAAACTTAGTGATCCAACAAAAAACTCTGATTTGCGACCTACCCTTAAAAGAGTTCCAGATATAGTTAGATTCTTGAGTGTTTTGACCCCAAACCATAGGTAGCTAATATTTAATATATGTCAACATAAAAGGGAAAATTATTTCCTCCAGGTAACATGTTAATTTTTCTTCCAAGGAGGAGCAGAGGTTGCCAGGTACTAAATGAGGAGTAATGTGTTTTGCCAGCTAAGTTAGCCAGTCATTTGTCTTATTTATTTACATCTCTTCCTACAACTAACTGTGAGTTTCTTTAGGTATTTATTTCATTGCTGTAGACCAGATTTCAAGCAACTATATTTTAGGTGTGTAACAACCTAATGAATCTGCTTGAATATATTTGATATCTTTGGGAGATTGTATTGAAATATTTTCATCCCCCCATCTTTAAATAGATAATGCTCAAAAAAAGATGCATGTTAAAGGAAACTGTGGCAGTCGTTACTATTACTAGGAGCAGGGAATGCCAGTTATTCTTTCAATTTAGCACTTTGTAAGCAAAGCTTCAGTGAAGGGAAATGAGAAGCACACATGTCCCCACCCCCATTCCCATAACCAATATGGCAGCATTGTTAATAGATCAAGTTCCTCTCCTACACTGCACCCCATCTAAGACTCAGCCTAACAGCCAGTCATTACCACTCTACTGATGAACATGTGCGATGAGATCTATTTTCTGATTCTGAAACTGGTGATCATGGAATATCATCAAGGGTGAAAGAGAAAAAACAGATTTTGAAAGGAGAAAACAGAGGAAAAACTTTAACTGTGCTTCTCACCAAATCCTTCTGTTATTACCTTCCCATCTATAGACCAACAGAACACTATGGGTTACTTCTGGCTCTGAAATGTGATGGATTAACACTTTTTTTTTTTCAAAAGAAATCATTGATTTTGGAGAGTCTGCTCATTTAGCATGCACACTTCATCTCTGCTCTAAAGTAAACACATGAAGGAAAACTGTCGATTTAAAGTCTTATGGGGAATTACTATATTCAAAAAGAACTGTTTAAATTGCATTTGTCCTTTCTTAGGACATGCACCCTCATTCCCCCCAAGGGTGCCGAGGAGGAATGACCTTTTCTTTTACCAGTGTGCATCCCCTTAAGGAACTATGTAGTGGGTTTCTGTGCATATCAGTTTGTTGGTCTGAATTTCTCTGCATCAGTAGGCAGACATGAAATCATGAGAGATGAAACACCTGGGTCAGACCCCAGTCCATCCAGCCACACATTCTCTAACATTGGCACCAAGGGACATTTTGAAGAACAGAGCAGTCCATGAAGGGCCTAAAGTTCTGAACACCACAGGGCTATTGACCATAAATATTCCATTTCCTTTAATGATATAGCCATGGTCATCCCACATGAGCAACAAATACAGGTTGTAGGCTCTTGCCCCTACAAATAGGCCTCCTTCTATGTGCTGCCATATTTGTGGCCTGAGAACACTAAATTAGTCATGGGATCACTGTATTTTCTACAGTAGCTACTGGCTTGGAGACATGAGCAATGCTGATGCCGTGGCTTTTTATTATTGATAAAGAAATATGTTTCTAGTTCCTCAAATTACATTGCAGTGCCTTGCCAGGCCAAAAGTCTATGGTAACTAATGATTGGGGTTCTTTAGTTGCAAAGAATGTCTGTTCCCTTCCAGGAGAAAAGCTTGTGGGATGATTTTTTTAAATCTCCTGCCAATATGGATATGAGAAAAAGAGCTCTGAAGTGGAAATCAAGGAACTTCTCATGGGTGTGTTGGATCAACTTCAGCACCATCAAAACGTGGCAGACAGTCTTCAAACCTGCATTCAGGAGTTAGGTGGTTCCATGCTGCTGTCAACAAAGCAGGATGCATCAATCCCTTATAAATGTATAGAAGTGAGGCCATTGAAAACTGTTACCATTATTGGAGGGGCAATTCACCTGAATATGGATGAGTCCTCTGCTGGAAGAATAAATCTTTGTTGAAATGGAGAGGTGCCAACGTGCAAAATTCTTAGCTTCCCTTGTCTAAATATGGGTTCATCAGAAGTAGACCCTGAGGCAGATTCAAGTACAGGTTTATTTGGGAGATGATCCAGATAGGGGAGTCAGGAAGTGAGACAGGAAAGGGAAGGCATCCAATCAAAAGAGTGTTACAAAGCCAGTTGTCACACTGAGCACCCAGAGCTTTACCCAGCTGAGGGTGCTAGCAAATAGTGCCAGACACATCTGAGAGTTATCTCACCCAGGTGGTGAGGGAGCTGAGGTGTTTATACACCCACCCTTTCATCAGACTTGGGTTGAGGGCTTCACCTGGGGGAAAGAGCAGTATTAATTCTCCAGCATATCCAGCCTGCAGTATCTGGGCAGAGAACCCCATCTCTGCCTTAGGGAAAGTCTTCAGGCAGACAGATGCAGGTGCTGGTAATTGCTTAGCCTAGAAGTGGTAGGATTCCAGGAATGTGGGCAGTGTCCCCAGACACTGATGTCCTGGGAAACAAGCCTTATCCATATTTTTATCTCTCTACTATTTAATAAAGTAAAAGGAGCTATCATTTGATAATTACTTGCCTGATTCTAGGTACTACATGTTTCATAAACATCATCACAATTCATCTTCATAATAACTATGTAAACTGGTGTTGTTTTCATCCTCCCATTTTGCACGTTAAGAAATTAAGACTGAAAGAGGTTAAGGAATTTACGCAAGGCCACAGAACTCGTAAGTGGTGAAGGAAGTCTTCAGGTCCAGGTCTTTAGGCTCTTACAAAACCCTGGCTGCCTGTGGTAAACAAATGTCACCACATAAGCATTTGAAACCAACTTTCTCAGCAAATTTGACTGGTAGTATCTTTTTGATTGACAGCCACATTGAGGCTCTTGGTTACCATGACCCGTGGTTATATCCTCCTTCACAGAGATGCTGTTTATGGTCTCATTTCCATGCACACATCGATCCATTTGAATCCAGATTTTGTTTCTGGCTTTCGAAGGGAAGAAGTTGTGACCTTCAAAGTCAAGGGAGGAGAAAGGTCAGTTTGCCCTTTCTAATATGGAAGAATCAACATGCTAGAAAGTCAGACCCCATTCATGATCTCAGGCCCTCTACTACCATCTGTGTGAACTTTGGCTCATGACTTGCCTTCTTTGGGTCTTGGTTTACTTATCTGTAAACTGAGGATAAAGATTCCTATCATAGAAACCATGATAAAGGGAGCCTGGGTGGCTCAGTGGGTTAAGCCGCTGCCTTCGGCTCAGGTCATGATCTCAGGGTCCTGGGATGGAGCCCTGCATCTGGGTCTCTGCTCAGCAGGGAACCTGCTTCCCTCTCTCTCTCTCTCTCTCTCTCTCTGCCTGCCTCTCTGTCTACTTGTGATCTCTGTCAAATAAATAAATAAAATCTTAAAAAAAAAGATTTCAATCAACAAAAGACAGTATTTTATAAAAAAAAAACCATGATAAAGTGAAAAATAGTTATAGGACTCAATAAAGATTAGTTCCATCCTTAAGTATTGGGATGGTTGCAGAGAGAGCTGAATGTTCCCTTGCTTCCAACCTATGCTTTTGTCCACTCAGCTGATGACTCATCAGTGACCAGGACAGTGCATCCTTTGCCTTTCTGTAACGGGTTGACTAGGGTACCTGGCATGTGTGAAGAACTGAGTAACTGCATGTTTATTTGCATATGATTGATTTGTTAATACATTTTCCAGTGTTGTTGAGACTCAGATTCCAAAGACGACCTCCCAGCAGCCTGCAATTCTCTGGGACACCCTATACTCTCCCATTGCCATATACGTCCCATCCCACCTCCCACCCCTGTACTTTTGTGGCTTACTGAACCTCACTGAGCATAAGAGAAGGGCACCAAAATGTCTCTGAAACTTTTCCAGAGACTAAATATTTAGAGAGTTAAGTTGAGAATATATCCATTTTCACATAGATTCCTTTGTGGATAATTTTGTTCAGGGGCCTTCAGTTATGACATATGTGTTCATTTAATCAACAAACACTCTTAATTAAGTGACTGTTCTGTGCCAGGCACCTCACTAGGCACTGGGAATGCAGAGAAGAGAAGGATAAATTCCTTCCAGCCTTAACTGTCCTCCCCTGGTCTGTTGGAGAAGACAAAAGAAACCAAAAATTGATGAGGCAAGGCCTCACATGTAGAATGCTGAGTCCCATATTAGCTTTTGCATTACTCAGGATGGGCTGGGCTACACTGAGTAACAAACAGCCCCAAGCCTCAGTGGCTAAGAGAAGAAGCACATTATTTTTTTACTCATTCTACAGGTATAAAATGTGCATGTCAGAGGGGTAGGATTCTGATATCAGTTGCTCAGGGACTCAAGCTGATGCAAAATTCATCCTGCTGTATGATTCTATGCATATTTAGACAAGAAAATGCAAAGTGATGAATCAGACACTGGCTATTAAAGCCTGCCTGGAAGTGTGACATATATGGTTTGCTCCCATTTCATTGACCAAAGCAAGCCATGTGGCCCCACCTACCCTTAAAGGGAACCTAGAAGTATAGTCCTTCCAGGTCTCCAGAACAAAGAACAGCCAAAATAGCCACTCCCAACTGCTGGGAGTTTTACTGCTCTGTTTCTCCCAACAGGATTTCTTAGTTAATAATTCTGTCTTGTGTTTATACGAAAACCATCCCTGGGAGAAAGTCCCTCTAAGTTTGTTCACACTTGTCTTCTCATGGTATTTATTTTTCTCTTTCATGGACCTTGGCCCAGTGGGTGCTGGCCACAGAGAGAGAAAAACGCACGGTTCCTTTCCGCAGGGAGTTCACAGTGTGGGAATCAAAGGTGACTGCAGTTGGTTGGAAAACCGCTTATTGGGTACTTATAGAAAAAGGACACCACAGAAAGAGTCTGGAAGACTCCATGGGAGGCTGAGTACTACAACAGCTGGCTAATGGTGTTCTCCTAGTGTTAACACCAGGGGAAGGGGGAACAGAAGGTTTTATGGGATGGAGCACTCAGGTGGAGGAAATTGTCTAATGCAGAAGCATGAAGTCATGCATCATGCATGGGAGAAGTTGGGCAGTGTCAACCCTAAATTCTTGGGCAACTCCCAAGAGACAAATCAATAAAATGTGCAAGGTATTTTGTTATAAAAAGGCCCCTGGGATGAAAGGCCAGTGTTGTGATGGTTGTAGCAGTCAGATTCCTTTCGTTCAAACGTGTTAAGGTAGCTAAATTTTTGGAACTACATCTTGGGAGGCTCCATGTAATCAACATGAGATCAGTATGCCTATAGATGCCATGACTGTCCCTGCTACAATTTTTTCCCCCAAATGAAACAGAAAATACTCTCTATCCCTTGCAAACCTCCATTTGGACTCATCAAACTCCGGCCTCAGGAAAGCAGCCAGGAGAAGCAGGACAGCTGACTGCTGTTGCCTTGGTAAGGGGAATCCACTCTGTTCAGGGCTCTGTGGTTTCTATGGGAACAGCACTGCTTGCTTTTGCTGGCTCCCCTGAGCTGACAAGATGTACTAAAAGGAAAATTGGGGGAGAGAACGAGAGGAGCAGAAAGAGACTTGAGGATTTTGAAGGTATTTGGGGGAACCCTCCATTGGATGTGTAGCTGTTCCCAGCACACCACGTGGGCCATTTGGCTCCAACGCAGCCTGAACAGGGGAAGCATATATCTAGAGGTACATGCATTCACACAGCTCTCTCAGACTAAATACCATCCTGGAGAAACAGATGCCAGCACAAAGCAGGTGGGAATTGGCAGTAGGAGGATTTCAACTCCAAGACCAGAAAAGAAGGTGTCCTTGTCCCCAGGCCGGACCAGCATCCCATCATTGTTATAATTATGAAGACTCACTATAAGTGGCCTAGGAAGATGGTGGGAGGCATTTTACATACTCTGCCTACACTCTCCCCAGCCACCCCGCAAAGCTGACATTCACCCACCCATTTTACAGATGAAGGAAATAGGGCTCTGAGAGAGGATAAGATAACCCATGCGTTATATAAGTGGTATAGATGGGATCCAAACCCAGGCCTGATGCTCCATGTTGGGCCCTTATGCAAAATCTAACCAAAAGCCCAAGGGCAGTGTCAAGTTCCCAGAGATGGGTAATCATCCAGCTCCCACCTTGGCCAAGAAATGCCCCCGGTTCTTTGGATTTGGGTGTGAAGAAGCACACCAAAAATGGAAGACACATGGGATGGCATTACTACCATTAGTTCTGCAGGAGGCTCTAGCAGCCCTACCTTGTTTTGTAGATGAGGAAACTAAGGCCAAGAAGCACTGGGAAGAACCTCCTAGTCCAGCATGCCACAATGTATCTTTACAGGTTATCTTGGACAGCTGTAGCTGTTCTGAAAACACAATTTCTCAGGTGTATTTGGGGCCTACCTGCCAGGTAGGGAGCTAGCTCGGGCTCAAGGAGGCAAGCAGCTGCTGCTGGCAGCCCTCTTCTTGACCAGTTGGGCCAGGTGGACAAGATGGGCATATTCCATCCCCAGTCAGTGTCCAGGACTGGGGATTCCTTTAGCATTCTTCATCCTGCTGACACTTATTAGACACCAGCTCTGTGCACTAACCATACTCTGATATTAGACAGGAGGGAGCAATGAAAAGGAATTGCGGCCATCTTTCAGATGGCCAACAGACATGCAGGTGGTTTCTTGAAGCACCTGTGACTCTGTCTGGGGCCTTCTCTGGTCCCACGTACACACCGAGTTAGCCAAGTGCAGAGATGAGGAGTGTTAAGGGTTAGCCCTAAAGTGTTTAGGACAGCCTTCAACAGTGATGGATGAGCATTTGTGGACAATACTGAGGCATATTCTACACCATCTCTTAGAGGGGCCCCAGCAAATTTGAGCCTACTGTCTCAGCCCCTTTCTGATTTGTCTCCCTCCTCCCAGATATCACTTCCCAGATAAACTGCTGGCATTCATATCTCTGTCTCAAGGTCTGCTCTTGAGGGACCCAGCATCAAACATAGACATGTGGGACCTCTGAAGGAGGGCTTACTACCTGGAGGGCAAGAGGAGAGGGACTCCAGCTCATGTTTAAAAAATCTTTTCTTGTAACTTTCACCAAAAGATGATTCTATAGGAGCGAAATAAAATATATGTATTCTTCTTTGAAAATTGTGCATTAGCTCTTTGAAATTATTGTTAGAATTTCATCACCAGCCCAATACATGTTTACACAAAGGACCTATAAGGAATAAGTAGAGTGGGATCCATGTCAGTAGCTTGCTGGGGGATACTGAACCTGGTCATTCTTTCCACATTGTTGTGAACCACCAAATAAGAATTTTGTTGTTGTTCTCGAAGCAGACTGATCTGAGAATCCTTAACTGCCTCTCCTCTGCTTTTCCCACCCCCGCCATCACACCCACCCCTTATATCAGCCACTGACCAGCCAGGTTCAATTTCATGAGGAAGTTTGCCAGTGGCCTGCTTGGCCAGGACTTCGGACAGCGCCTCAGCCCTTCCTGAGCCAGCACTTGGATCTGTGGGTCCCACCTCATTCAAGGGCATAGCCTCCAGCACGGTCTGGGCAAGTCCAGGTGAACATGGGGACCAGCCAGGGCTGGAAGGTTTCCAGCCCACCCAGCAGGGCCTTTTCTCTCCTTACCTTTGCTCCACTCCCCACCATGCGGGTGACCCATGGAGAACATCAGTATCCTGGGTTTGGAAAGTGGACAGAAAAGGACATTTCTCTTGGTTCCTGATCCATACTGAACAACTTCGGGAGGGGAGGGCAAGGTGAGAGCCATGGGATGGTTATTTGGACTAAAATTTATTCAGGCAAATTCAAAGAGAAGTTCAAAGGAGGAAGTGTGAGAAAGCATCTCCTAAGAGTGTAAGACATCCTGTGTGCACAAGGAGAGCCAGGAGGTGTGGAAGAAGGAGAGGCAGGAATTGACTAGGGGGCTGCAAATACCAAGTCTCCCCAGATCCAGCCTCTGTGGGTACTGTGGGCAACAGGGAAGTTTCAGGGAGGAGGAAGTCGAAGGGTTTCTCACCAGGGAGGCTGGAAGGCCTCCGCTAGCTCTGCTTACTGGACAAGAGCACACCAGCCAGAAACATTAGGGCCATAGAGGGAATACGCTAGAACAGAGACTCCTCAGTAAAGTGGCTGGAATCCTTGCAGTGCCCAGGGCCTGACGGACAAACTTCAACCTTGTTCTGTGAATGTTTGTCCCCTTCTGGTAATTTCCAGATTGTCGTGTCATTTGGTCTTCCAAGTGAAAGCCTCCAGGCTTGCCCTCATTTTTCCCATCCATTGATCAGGAGGACTCAGTGCAGCCTGTTTGGAATAGCTTCAGCTTGGAGAGCCACTTGGAGGGGTGTGGGCAGATCATGACCTCCCTCTCTTTCCTTGTCTTCTCCACTTCATCACATGAAGAATAGGACAAAACTAGCATGTGTGATCACACCTGTGACATGTACAGGTGATCTGTGCTTCACATGCTGGATGTAGCCTCAGGCCATATCACCACCGCTGTGGCTCTGGAAAGAGTTATGCGGTGTCTTTATCTGGTGATGCCCTGGAAGCAGAGAGCAGAACTTTTTCAAGGAATAGACAGAGACTTGCATCTTGGGCCAACCACCTGGCCAACAAGCTGCAAACCAGAGGCATGTTCTGTACTGTCTCCCCGGATCTGCAGCGGGACTGGACCCCAGGTGTCCTGTGTGGTCACCCACTCACTCATCAATGTTATTGTCTTTGACTCCCTTCCCTGGTCTCCTCCCCTTCTTCGCTCATAGCGTGTCTAGCAGTCACCTCCAAATAAGCTATGTATCCCCAAATCCTTGACTGAAGATCTGCTTTGGGGGAAACCCAAAACAAGACACGTGGCAAGCAGGTGTCATCTTGTACATCCTCCCTGTCCACTGGTGATAGTTGTCCCACTTGTGTGCTGGAGATGGACGGAGAGCTTGTGGAGCTCCAAGAGAAAGTCTGCTTTCATCAGCTGGCCAAATTTGCTAAAGATGGGGCCAAGGTCAGGGAAACATGCACAGCTTCCCACAGAGCCTGCTCTGATGCATCTTCCAGAGACGAGAGCCATGGGTCCTACAGGAGGCCTTATGAAGGCTCTGGCCTTGAAGCTGATGGGATTTTATGAAAGGCAGGGAGAGAAGATCACTTGGAGAAGGGGATATCTCGGGCTGATGGTATAATCAGTGCAGATAAAGACATAAAAAGAAAGCAAATAAATGCAAGGTGTGCTCAAGGAATAGCAAATGGTCCTGTCTGTTAAGAATATGACACCCACGCAACAATGCGGACTGTCAAATTTCTAGCACTGAGAGCATGGCCTGGCACACAGTAGCTGCTCGGGAGTTAGTAACTAAGTGAATGAGCACATGCAAAGTATAAAAGGGCGGGAGAAGAGAAGAAAGCTCTAGTAGGGAACAGCCAGGACCATCTTGGCACTGCCGGTGCACAGACTGGGGCTTTCATCGCCCAGTAGGGAAGGCCTGACCAGGGAGACAGGCATGAGCAGCTCTGTGCTTGATAGTCCATTTCAAGGGTGGCAAATGTGGGTCAAATTCAGAAAGGGTAAGAAAGACCAGGGAAGGTGTTGCACCAGGCCCAAGGCCCCAAGCCAAGACAGTCCTGGTGGGAAAGGAGGGATCTTAACCCTGTGTGTCCCATGGACCCCCTTGGTAATGCAGGGAAGCCTACAGACCTCTGCTCTCATGAACACTATAAATCACAAGGGGTGATCTAACTGCCCCCCAATGTTGCAGCGGTGAGCAAGAGCTGCTGTGGGCATATAGTATAACGTATCATGAAAACATATCTGTTGGGGCCCGAGTCTCTTGTGCTTCTCACACTCCTGAGGTTTATTGCCTACTTTCTTACCTGAAGGAAACACTAAATTCCAGGTAGAGATATGTGAATGTAAATATGTAATTTTTTCTCATCCAAGTTCATGGATTCTGCATTAAAACAAGGACAGGCGCGACTGTCCCAGTCTTCCAGAGCTGAAAATATTATCCTCTGTTCTGAGCTGGTTTTCTCTTTCCGTTCTTCAGCCCTGCACGAATTCCCCAATGACATCTTCACCAACGAGGATCGAAGACAGGGGGCGGTCGTTCTCCACGTGCTCTGCGTAAGTACCCCTTTTGGGGCTCTGCTGGAGGGTATGGAGGGGAGACCAGGCCAGTGGTGGGTGGGCATAGTGAGATGAACCCTTGGCGTGGGTCCTCTGAACCCCGTGGAGGGCAGTCTCCATATGTACCTTGTGTAGGAGGCTGCAGGCTCATAAGCTGGAAGATAACAATGTATTCTTTCCTTGATAACAGAGTCTAAACCATGGGTTCCCAGGTCAGCAAGATTTGCTGTCTACTATTTAACCTTGCTCTCTCTCCTCCAGTGCCACCCTCTTGGGGAACCCTTTACTAACCAGCCTCTCTAGAATGCCGTCATCTTTCCCCATCCTGGGCTTTGTTTTTCTCCATATCACTGATCACTATCTGACATATTATGCTATCATTATTTGTTTCCTGTCCATCAGCCTCACTCACATGCAAGCCCAGGGGAACTGGGGCATGGTCTTGCACATGGCTTCTTTCCCAGACCCATTTCTGGCACGCGGTAGTGACAAAGTATTTGTGAAATTAACAGATTATGTGTCACGTCGCTGACATGGCATCTGACCTAGAGTAGGCAAGCAATAAACGTTTGTTCTCATTCCTAATGTCCACCATTGCCCTAGAGCTTCCTCGGCAGACCCAGGGCATGGAAGGTCCTCACTTTTCTTTGCCCCTGTTTGGAGATCGTGGGGAGGGTGTGTATGTGAAAATATATCTAAGGAGTGGCTGCAGAATCAGAAAGACCCAGGGCCAAATCCTCGATTAGGTACGCCACTGTGCTTTCCCGTCTCTATGGTATTCACTCTTCCCCGAAATTCTCTTAATTCCATTTTGGTTATTTATTGCTGTAAAACAAATTCTCCAAATTCTGTGACATACCCAATGACCACTCTCCGTTACTCACTGGGTCTGTGAGTCAGGAGTTTAGAAGGGGCACGGAGGGAATGCTGTGCCACCGGACCTGGGCCTGCGAGGGGACAATCCAGATGGCTGACAGTGACCCCAGCAGCTGGGCTAGAGCCCTTGGTGCTGGAGAACCCCCCTCCCAAGAGGGTTTCTCTGCCCTCGAGCCTGGTGTCCGGGCTGCAGTGACCAAATCACCAGCTTGTCTGGGACTGTTGGCCAGAGCGCCTCCATGTGGCCTCTCCGTCATGGCTCCCTGTGGCACTCCAGTACTTGGAGAGGGACATTAGGTGAACAAGGAGGAAGCCCCGTGGCCTGTAACGCTCTGGCCTTGGAAGTCACACGCATCATTTCCACAAGATTGCATTATTGTCACAAACCCACCACAACTCAAGGGCAAGGGACAAACACCTTCCTTTTCAGGCCACACCGGGGGCATGGGTGTGGAGCCCAGGTCCGCTGTCCTTATTCTGCCTGTGGCTTCTGACAAGATGTTTAGCCTTCCTGGACCCAAAGCTGCTCCCAGATTGACTCCCCTTGTGGTGAAAGCAATCAACTCTTCAGAGCTTTCCCTACTTGCCCCAACTGCCCAGAACTCTCCTCTTGAAGAAAAGGCACAAGAAATCTTTTTTTAGCAAAGACATTGTCTGAAAACACCATATAAAGTAGACTCTTTGCCATCCTTCCTGCCCTTCAGGAGAGTCACACACACAGAGCAATTAATATGGATTCCAGCTGCCACCCTTGGCACCAATGAGGCTCCCCTGTCTCCAGGCCGAGGAGACCCAGTCACTGCAGTTGGACTGGAGTAGGTTGGCATTTTCCAAAGAAGGGAGAAAAGGAACTCTAGGAAGGAAAGGGAAGCCTATGATCAAAGATGTAGAGACTTGAAAGCGCAGGGCATCGGGAATGAACAGAAACTAAAGACAGGGAAGGTGGGGGGCGGGGATCACCTTGTAGGCACCATGAGGTGATTCAGCTGCTGAGTTGGAAGTAGGGGGAAGCAGATTCTTGACCTTGCCATCCCTCCTTGCCTAGGGAGTAGGGTCAGGCATGGCCAGAGATGACCCAGCATGGTCTATGCTCTAGTCAGGTGATGAAGACCCAGGCAGGCCACAGAGAAAGGCTCAGGGCCATTTGGGCAGGGGTCCCAGAGTCTAAATACCCTAAGAACACCCCAGGCATGGGTGTTCATGAGCATCAAGAGGAGGTGTAAGGGACTGAATGTCATCTAGCTGCCTCTGGGCCCCCGAAGAGCAGGGTCTGCCCATCCAGTGAGGCGAAGGCTCCAGACTTGTGTCCTGTCACCCCAGCCTGCCCCAGGGAGAGGGTCTGAGGCTGTCCTTTCATTGGGATTCACTGATGGTCATGGTGGATCTAGACCGGAGAACCCAGTCCTTTCAGATCTTACTCCAAAACCTGACTAAACTTTTCATTTGCACTCAAACTCCAAATTCCCCATTCCAGTTGGGCCACATGGGTTTGCTTTTCACATGCGTCTCCATAGAGCTCATAGTCTTCAGCCCTGGTCGATTCCTGGTCTGTGGACATGGGTGCTTCTGAAGACACTCCAAAACAGTCTTTTAAATCTTCACTTCACAACTTGCTTCTCTTTTTCTTTGATTTTCACAGAAATGCTATCCTCTCTTTTGTGAGCTTCATGGAAATCAAAGAGCCATTTCTGGTTTAACTTTCCGAAGGCTGCAGCTTTCATTTTCCCTTGAATCTGTCTGGTTTTGTGGATTTCAAAAACCCTAAATCCCGAGATTGCCCTAAAAAATACTTCTGTTCCTTCTGACTGTTCTTCATGGATGGATTCTTTGCTAGTGTGGAAAGTCATCATTGGTATAACTGTATCAACAGTGACTATCCCCAAGAAAGCACACTGGTCTTAGAACCTGCTTGATAGCCCATCTGTTATAATGTTGAGACACTAAAGCAGTATCCTCTGTATGTGAGGAAATTTGCACCTTATAAGCCCATGGAGGCTGCCCTAAATAGAGAGAGAGGCCTGTGAATAATTTTGTGATTTAGGAATATCTTGTGAAATTTGTTAATCATCCCCCCGGTAGATAGTTGAATCTTTGAGATTATAAGACAAGCTAGTAAAAGCTTTTCTCATCTAGTAAAAGAAGCTTTAAATAATCAATATTTGAAATTCTTTCTCAAAATGGGCTTGTCCTTAGTAAGTCAATTTCCATTGCAGAAATTAATACCCTCTGTGTACCTTGTCAGCATTCAAAAATATTCTTCCTAAGCTTCAAGTCTTCTTTTCACATTTTTAATGTAATTCCCCTCTTCTGGTAGACATATTTCTATGTGTGTGTGAGAGGTGGTATAAAGGATCATGTAAGGACCTATTTAGCAAAAGGCTTCCATTAAGGTTAAACAATAACCTTGTTGTTTAACCCTTAAACTGTCCCTGCTTCCCTTCCTCTAGGGGATTTACTTAAAAACAAGTCCTGGAAACCAGCTCCAGGTAACAAAGCCCAGATACAAGGGTGGGTCAGGCCAGGTGGAAACATCTGATCAGTGGGGGGTTGCATACTGTCTCCCTAGCTACCAAGGAGTATGGGCCCCCGCCCTTTGGGAGACTGTTGGGCACCAATTCTAACCAAGGTGATAGGCTAAGTCAAATGTCTACTATAGGGTAAATTGTAATTCAATTGGTCACCTAGCATCACTGTGCAGCTTTTTCTGTGTGTTACAATTTCATTGGCTGCCTGTGCGTGGCCAGGCCCGACCGCATGGCCTTTGCCCTTAGAAGCTAGTCTGTGAAACAGAGAAGGGTCACCACTCTCTATAAGAGGCGTGGCCCTGGTCAGTCAGTTTGATTCTTGATGCTTGTCGCGAAATAAAGCTTTGCTTGACCTTCGCTTTATATCAGTCTCGCTCCTTTAATCATGGACCCATTATTGGGGGACCTAACAGATCGCAGTCCTAAAAATGAATGTATAGCCCTTATGAAGGCAAATTCCTGCTAAGTGAATCTGGCTGGGAGATGGGCTCCTTAACTGATCCAAGAGCTCAGACCCATCCATGGACCAGCCAGGAAAGAATTAGGAACGAGAATGTTTCTGATGTCCATCTTTGTGTTCTAAAACGTGGGTATGCTTGGAGAAGCCCCACCGGAAACTCGGGTGTCAACGCTGTGCATGCAGAAGGGACTTCCTCCTCTGTGGAGCATTAGGGTAGCCTCCACTGGGGCCACACCAGGCTTCCCAAGGCAGCAAAAGAATGCATGAGCCACTGAGAGGTCCCTGGTCATCTGCCTCAGACCCAATCTGTCCAGTGGTAGGGACTCCTTTGTCTACATCTCGGTCTTCACTGCACTCCTATATCCAGTGCTGATTTTAGAAGCTCATGTGTGTTCACATGAGGTGGGCTCTATACGGGCTGGAGCATTTCAGAATTAGAGGCTAGATTTTTGTGGTGGGGGTCAAGCCAGGGTTCTCTGGGAGTGGAAGTGAGGGCCATTGATCTCTAGACCGATGGTGTCCAGGGCTGGATCCCAAGCATGGGGGCTTTCCTGTACCCCAGTTCCTGTCCATATTTCTTTTCCTCCTTCTCTAGCCCAAGGACTCTTTAATCTGGTCTGGGAATTTAGGGAAACTGGTTCTGTGAGCCTGCAACCAAATTCCATCTTTTTCCCAGATCAGCCTGCTTTTTAAACTCAAGGAATTCGCTAATTTCTGTCTCATGGTTCCATTATGACCTGGCTTGCTCTCCAAAGCTGCGGGAGGAAACCAGTTGGCATCCGAGGATGTGATGGGGATGTGAGGCAGCAGGGTTGGTGGGGGGTGGCTGTTTAAATACCAGGCTCCCTCTGGAATTGTATTTTTTCTAGGTCCATTCCATATTGCCTCCATATTGCTGGTTTTCCAGGGCTCCCAGACAGATAGAATGCCTAGATGTCCTGGATGTATCCATTCCGCCCTCCCTTTCCACACTGTTCCCATGCTGGCCTCTTTGTGCACCTGCTCTGCTGGCTCTCTCCCTGTACCCTTCACTCTTTCTCAATTCCCAGCCAGCTGGTCACCAGCCAGACTTGGTTACCTTCTGGGTCTGGTCTTAACCAGTCAACATGATCAAAGTACAGGCCTGCCCTCAGCAGATACAGACGTTGGGACAGCTTCTGAAGGAGGAGTCTGGGCTCTGCAACCCCAACCCCAAACTACCCCCCTCCACCCAGAGCTAAAAGGAAGGCTGATTTGGATGTGTTCTTGGAACAGCCAGGTGGGGGGTCTTTCTGGGGAGGGCCCAGGTCCCACATGGTCTATTCCCCTTTCAGTCCTGGGGGAGGAAGCTGTCTGGAAGGGGCCTCACCAAGGGATGTAATTTCCTTGTGGCCTGAGTTCCTTCCAGTTCTCTCTAATTTTAGTATCTGGAGTAGTTTCTCTGGATGTGCCCCTCTGGGGCCCAGATTGCTTTTGTTAAGAGCCAAGGAATAAACTATTTGCTGCAACAGCCGGTTATTAGAGGGCAGAAGGGCCAGGCTACCAGCAGGAGGTGGGGGGGGCCCCTTCCGCTGCCCCCCCATACCAGCCCAAGAAGAGGCAGCTTTGCATGTCAAAGCTCTTGGTCCACCTCCTCCCCAGGGGTGATTTTTGTCTCTCCAAGGCTATCCCTCTGCTTTTTTGGCTGTGAAACAACTCGACTTTTATACGCCAGCCCTATCTAATAGAACTTTCTGTGCTGGTAGAAATGTTCTCTGATGGCCTGGTCCAGTAGGGCAGCCTGCTGGCCTGTGTATGTCCGCTCAGCCCTGGAAGTGTGGTTAGTGTGATGGAGGGACTGATTCTTTATTTTTATTTCATGTTAATGAACATAAATTTAAATAGCCTCTTGTGGCAGGGGGCTGCCCTGGAAAGCCTTCAGATGGATTCAGACTCAGCGTCTTCCCTTCCTTTTTTATGTTGTCAGCTTGAAATCAAGAAGCAGAGACAGGAAAAAAGCAAAGAGGTGTTGCTCCCTCATTTCATTCTCTTCAGGGCTAGCCTGGGTTTAGCAATTCAAGCACACGAGATGCAGGGAAGTCATTGCCAGGGCCCAATGGGATGTTTGATGACGAGGCAAGACACCTAGATTAGGAGTGAGGACAGTTACCTGTCACCCACAAGCTCAGTGCTCTGGAACAAGTCAGAGAACTTCCGACCTCAGTTTCCATATCTGTAGAGTGGCAGGTGCATAGTAGGTGCTCAGTAAATGGTACGTTTTTGATCTTCACCTTCTCTCCATCCCACACTCATGTGATTAGCCTGTTACAAACACCTGTCATGGGACCAGAGCCAGATCCACTCAGAGGCAGCCCCGTCCTCCTGAGCAGCCAGACAGGGGGCATTAGGAAGGCCTCTCTGAAGCTGGTGTCTTGCCAGGCCCAGGGCTCTGGGAGAGAGGCAGTTGCTGGGGTTTGAAATTTAAAGGAACCTGTATGATCTGGTCAGCAAGGTCCCAGCAACAGTTCACTCGCTGGGCAGACGTGTTTAGTTAAGGGATTTCACCGTGGAAGAGAAAAATGATTAGAAGAGCTTGTGGAATTTGCTGTTTACTCTTGGAAAAGTGCTGAGCATGTCCTTAATTTGTCAGTGTCAACACAAAGCTAAAACTGGCGTCCAGAGAGAATTAGCACGAAGAGAGTAAATTATTATGTTTCAATAGATCTTAAGTTATTCCCTCCCCTCCTTGCTCCCGGGTCCCACTTCAGAAGGCTCAGGTTTAACCATTAGGTCTCATGGGCTTGCTGAGAGATTGATGTCCCCAGGACCCCTGAGCTGGATACAAAGCATAAAGAGGGTTAGAGCACACTCTTGGAATGAAATCCATCTGTGTTCCAGTCCTGGCTCTTCATTTATTAGCTCCATAGCCATGGGCAAGTTGCTTTGCCTTGCCAAGTCTCAGTTTCCCTCATCTGTCCCTGGAAATAAATATGGCAGCCACATCATCAGGTTGCTCCGAGGAATACATGAAGGCAAGCATGCCAGGCTCTTGGCAGAGTGTCTGCCCTGCATAGACAGTGCCCCCCACCTCTGCTCCTAGTACTTGCAACCTGTGTGTGCCTACCCACCTCTCAACTTCCAGCCTGCACAACTCTGGGCTTTTTCTGGTCTGCAGAGCCCATTCTACCAGAATGCAGGACAGCCCAGAAGTAGCCCTCAGATGGAGCAGGCTTGGTTGGTAAATATCTCCATTCCTTCATGCCTTACTTGGGCTAAATGAAACATTTGTTCTAGGTTGTATCCCAGAGTTGCCGGAGCAGGTAGAAGCTCTAGGTGCCCAGACAGTGCCTTGCTTGATTAACACTTTGATTATCTGCCCAGCTCTCCCCCAGCTCATTTTCCTGCTTGTCTGTGGCTGCTTTCTGGGAATCTCCGCTTCCAACTAAAGGACTTGCACTGGAATCCTGATACCCAGTTCTGCTTCCAAGGCACAGGTTGAACAGATAAAACCTACCATTATTGTTATGCATATTGTTATGCCTGAGTTTTTGAGTCTGAGAGACCACCAAGGAGCCAAGCACCGATGCAATCACATGAGGTTTCTCTGACAAGCATAAGCTTGGGCCCAAGTATACCCGGCACAGCAGAGTAGGGACTTGGACCCCGAACCAGATTACAGTCAGAGTTTTTAAAGGCAGAGTAGGGGTGGACTTGGCGGTGGGTGCGGATAAAGGGGATTATGGATGATGTAAGCCTCTAAGGAATTTTGGAATCAAGGTCTCCAGGACCTTGAGGGGCTAGCTGTTGTTGGGAGAAAGGTTATTTATTACTAATAGTAAAAATCTTCTCTTGAGACCCTTTAGAGGTCTATCAGTGGGCCATATGCTTGGGAATGATTCTTGACACTATCTTGGAGGTTTAGAGATAAAGTTTTCTAAAGGAATTGTTAAAGGAGACTTACAGGATCCTGGTCAGACCTGTTGGGGTAGGAGGTCGGTCAGGGTAGGATTGTCCTTAGCAAAACCTCAAGGTGAGGGCAGTTAAGTCCCCAGGGGAGAGCCACTTTGTCTGTTTCAAGGGCTTGTCAGTAGGTAAGGAATTTTAATGATTTTCTTCTGCCTCTGTTTCCCACATCAGCTAAACTTGGGGTGGGATGGCCTTAATTTTCTTGGCCTCCACACAAATCAGATGCATAATGCCAGTTGCAGAATTAGGAGATTCCAGTCCCTTTTAGACAACTACAGACCAAGGGGTGACATGAATTCTACTGTCTCTGTGAATCATATCCTTAATCCCGTATGATATACAAAGAGCTTGAGAATGAGCCTTGGAGCAGACACCATGAAATCTGGCCCCTAACAGTGAGGGCAGAGAGTGAGCACATGACTTAGACACCAAACATTTCCCCATGGGGGCCAGACACCGGGAGCCTGCTGTATGCTTCTCTTCATCTTATGTATTATTTGCTTCACTCATCTGCACTGTCTGTATTTTTTTTCATTTATTTCGTTATTTGGGAAATAAATTTTATGTATGTGTTCCTCTGAGATGATGTTGCCAACAGCCACAATTTATACACAGTAGCTATGTGTTGACTATTTGAAGTTTTGTAGTAGTTTTTCCTTTGAAAAGTGTAAATACCGGGCGCCTGGGTGGCTCAGTGGGTTAAGCCGCTGCCTTCGGCTCAGGTCATGATCTCAGGGTCCTGGGATCGAGTCCCGCATCGGGCTCTCTGCTCAGCAGGGAGCCTGCTTCCCTCTCTCTCTCTCTCTCTCTCTCTCTCTGCCTGCCTCTCTGTCTACTTGTGATATCTCTCTGTCGAATAAATAAATAAAATCTTTAAAAAAAAAAAAAAAAAAAAGAAAAGTGTAAATACCAAAGCTAAGTGAATGACCAGGTACTGCCATTTGGATTTGTCGTATGTCCTGGTTTAAAAAACTAGTCTGGATAAAATAGTCCATTACGTGCTCTAATTTATCAGAAAATGCTCCATGTATTTTAAATGTTGGTGCCTGGTGGTGTGGATCTTTGTCAGTGGTTTACTGAAATCATCAGGAAACAGACACCAGAATCACTGTTGTGTAGAGAAACTTAGTAGAAGACCTGCGGTTTATCATGCCGCGAGGCATCAGAATAAGTGCTACCTGGAGGAAACTTGGTTTTCTGTTCCCTCTATCTGTCATGCCTCCCACCCTAACCCTGACTCTGGTATGATATAGAGACTCTGGACAGGAGTTTCAAGTTTAACAACAACAACAAAAAAAAACCCTGACCTTAAAGCCCAGAAGCTTCTGCACCCAGGGACCCAGATCTGCAGCCTGTTCCACAGTCTGAGGAGCCAGTTTCCACCTCAGATTGGTACCGGAGGAGCTCCTGTGGCCAAGAGGCATGTTTCAGGCAGGGTTCCCCACCCCCCGAAAAGTTGGCCCCGAGACAAGGAGTCAGGACAGGGGCTTCCTTGGGGGGATGATGCCGGGAAGCACCCAGCAGGGCTAGGCAGAGGAGGGGGCATCCAATAAAGGCTATGTGGTAAGGCCAGTTACTCATCATGGTCACGGTGGCTGAAGCTTAGCCCCATGGAGACTGGCTGATCGTGGAGAACCTGCCCCTCTGATCACCCTAACTGAGGTGGGGGGTGGGAACGGCAGCCTCCTGTCAGTCACTGCTGGAGGCTGCACTCCTGGAGGAGCTGAGCTGCTCCAAAGCCCCAGTCAGTAGATGGAAGTTGTTCAGTTGCCATGCCAGGAACGTGAGTACCAAGGTTGAGGGTAGGCATGACATGTCCCAGCCGGACAGCCCCAGATAGAAGAGGACTTGCACCTGTACCCACACCATGAGCTCCTTCTGAAGATCCTGGCCAGTGCCTTTCTCCGCATCTTTTCCCCAGCAACACCTTCCAAGTCTGATGCTGGCAAACGTCCTCTGTGTGAGTTCACCCACTTGGGAATTCCCAAGACTGGCTGTTTGGCAGACGGTCCTGCAGCTTTTCCCAGACTGTCTGAACCCACTTGGGTTGGTGGGGAGCAAAGCAAGTTGGTGTCTTCTCATGTGTACCTTGTCAGACTCCCTTCCCCCGCAAGGGTCCTGTCTTGCCCCAAAGCCTGTGTTCCCTTCCATGTGTTCCCTCCAGCACCATGTCCAACTTTGAACTTGACAAGTTCTGTTAGTTCTACCATTTCTCAGGATTCCTGCGATGGTCAATAGTTCAAGAGTTCAAATGCTGACTGCCGCAGACCTCCTGCATGGCCTTTATGACTCAGGGCCTCAGTTTCCTCATCCATGTATGCGGATGATGTTAGCCCCTACTTCATAGAAGTTCTGCTGCCAGGTAGGAGAAAGCAGGGAACATGCTTAGTCCAGTGCCTTGGCTATAATAGGAACAAGAAAACATTAGCTGTCACGTTACTTTCATTGTTCTACCCTTCTTGGGTCCCTTCGTGTCTGGATGGTGGCCATCCAGATCATCTTTCTGGCTTTAGTCTGTTCCCTTTCCATTGAAATTCAGCGCTATTCACACCAGATCAACACCCTGAATGCAATGTCCTGGTTACGCTCAGAACTCTCCCCAGTCACAGCCCCCACCAACGGAGGGCCAACCTGGCTTGGAAGGGAGGGCATTGGGTGTCAGAGTCAGACCACCTGGGTTCAAATGCCAGCCTCACCGCTCTTTTTAGGTACAATTAATAGCTTTGGGCAAATAAACTTTGTTCTCTGTGCCTTAGTGTCCCTGTAGCATGAGGATGATAGTAGCATCTGTTTCTGAGATGCTATCTTAGTGCTTGGAGCACAACCTGGCACTTAGGAAATGCTCCTAATTGTCAGTCATTATCCTTATTTGTTATTTCAGAGTGTCCCCACAATCTGTGCATCAACCAGTGTTCAGTCTTGTTTTCTTTTCTTTCCTTCTGTATACCAGTATAGGATAGCCTAGCAAAAATGGATTCTTCACCATCCACCAAGAAATCCCAGGGCCTCCCTGCCCATGCTTCCTGCCCATGCTTTCCCATTATCTTTAGTCTTCTTGCAATTCTCCTCCAAGCTCCCTTTGGATGTTATCTCCTTGAAACTTGCTCTTACTTCCCATAAGGAGAAGTGGGACTTCATGTTGGCTCAGATCTGCATCCTATTCTAAATCTCCACTTTCTTTGTTCACCCCCCAAGGAACTTCATTCAGGCAGCCCTCTGTTAATAACACGTCTTGCCTCTCCCCTTCTTCCCGTATGAGTGTTAGTGAGCTGGGACCATGCTTTAGTCATCTTTATGTTCCCGTAATACCCAGCATGGCACCTTGCATGCAGGAATTGCTCACTGAAAATGTGGTGTGTGAATAAATGAACGGATGAAATGAGCTTAGTATCTTAGCTGCTGAGTATAGGGTCTGTTCACTAAGCTGGTAAGAGTTAAGCAATGAAAATAATAGGATGCTTTCATAAGGCTTGGGGGTTCATCAGTGCCAAGTATAATGATATGGTCTTTTGGAGACAGATCTTCATGGAGAGAAGTGTACTGAGTTAAATGCTGAGGATACCCCAGCATCCGAGGCAGGAGTGGATGAATTAAGACAAGAACCTAGAGGCTTCCTACTCCAGTGGCATGCCTTTCTTACCACAGTGTCGGTATTGCCCAGGTAGCTTGGACATTACAAAAATCCAGTGACAGTAGAAACCCTCCCTTACAGAGATGTGTCTGTTTTGCCCAAGACTCAAATTCCTTTCTGAACATTTGCACAAAAGCGTAGCAACTAAACAAACATCATCATTAATGATAATCACATTGTTCTTTAACTTTGTTAAGCTAAATTCTTTCCCTAAACGATTGGCCTTGATCTACTGAGGCATTATTTAAGAACCAAAGGCACTGCCCACATATGAAAGGGACTCAAACTGTGTTACCAGTTAAGGATGAGCAGAGGTGACATTTGGGAACATGGCTTTGGTTTCCTAAGCCCATTTAGCTTGGAGGATCCAACGATGAGAAAGGTTTGTTTGCAGCAGACACCAGGATTCCAGGGGGGATCCCTCTCCTTCCCTGAGATGCCAATGAACTTCTTGCTCTCTTCGAAGGCTCCTGAAGATTTTCCAGAGCTGTTCCTGTTGCTGCTGGTGCTCTCTTATTCTTATACTTTCAGGAACCACAAGGACCCCCAAAGATAACTTGTCCTTTCAGAGCTTACCAGCTGTTTCACTAGGGAATTTGGGGCCACTTCCTCCTGGTTCAGAGGACATGTGTAGTGACTGGCAACCATCAACTATCCCACTCACTGAAAACTGGGCCCAAGATGGTGCCCACTTACCCAACTCTTCACCCTTGTAAAGCCGTGTGTCCATGACAACCTATGGCTCTCTCAAGCCTTTTATTTCCTAAGGTTCTCTTCACATTTTTCCCATCAGTTCTAGGAGCTGTTTGTAAATAGATTTCTTGGTGACATGCTTTTTCACCTAGAAATCTCAAAGCAAGTATGCAAATCAGGTCCAAATGTGGCCCTCATTCTTGAGTCTTTGGTTGGGATGTTTTCATTGATTCTCTTGACATATCCTTCGCTCCTTGCTAGTGAGCAGATTCCAGAGGTAATCATGGAATCTGTCAGCTATTTCTTTGGTGCTCTGATGGTTCCAGTCTTAGGTGCAAAGGTGGAAGCCAGAGGATCTATTTTTTCCCTTCCTAAAGTTGTGAGAACAGTCTTTTCCTTTGTGATATGGACTGCAGGGATTAAGGCAGACATGTATTTTTGGCAGTTAGCATAATGTTTTTCAGCATCTGAAGCTGTGATGGGACCAGCAGTTTTGGCATTTGCTGGGCCCTCTTATCCTCTCCTGGACACAGGCCCAAGTTCATTTGACTCCACCACTTTTTTGGTTTTACAGAGCTGGCTTGAGGCAAGACCCATTACTCTCATCTTTAGAGGAGCAGGGTCTGGAGGGTTTTGTTATCTCCAGGCTAATATACACATAACACATCAGAATGGACACATTCCTCACACAGATGCACATCTATGGATCTATTAGCTTTTATAAAAAAGACAATTGGAGATCATATTAGGCATGACTATTTAAAGTGGGATATTGGAGAAATGAAGGTTGTATGTGTGTGTGTGTGTGTGTGTGTGTGCTTGTAATCTCTCCCTTAGGAACTCAGCATGGGTGGACATGCAGTCAGAATATAGTTTGAGGGGAGCCTGAGTGGCTCAGTGGGTTAAAGCCTCTGCCTTCGGCTCAGGTCATGATCCCAGCGTCCTGGGATCGATCCCGCATTGGGCTCTCTGCTCAGTGGCAAGCCTGCTTCCTCCTCTCTCTCTCTGCCTGTCTCTTTGCCTACTTGTGATCTCTGTCTGTCAAAAAAAAAAAAAGAATATAGTTTGAAATGGAGCTATGAATTTTTAAAAGACAGCTGCCTTTCATTCTCCCCTGTAACCCATTTAGCCCTTAGTTTGACCACCTCAGCAACTGTCACCACCACCACCATGCAATCCCCCTGTTGCTCAGGCTGGACTCAGGAATCAGCATTGACTCCTCCCTTCCCCAACACCTGTCAACAAGTCCTGGCCATTCCACCTTCAACCTATGTCTCCATCCCATCCTCTCTCTCCAGCTCCACTGGTGTGGCCATCATCCAGGCTACCGTCATCCCTTACCTGGACCAGGATCTCCCCTCTCAGTTACACACTGGTGTCCTTTAAAAACATGTGAGTATCAGAAGTGCACTTCCTGGCCCTTCTGACCTCTCCAAATTCACTTTACCTGAAACACCTGCATACTTCAAACCCACACACCTGCCCTCCCATTGCTCAAATGTTTCAAGCTCATCCCACCTTAGGGAGCTAGGTATTTGCCCTTCCTCTGATGGCACCTGGACCCTCGGTACTGATGTCTTATGCCACCACATCTCAATCCTAGCTTGCCTGTGAATATTCACTGATGGCCAGCTGCTTGAAAGTTCTGCTCCACTTTTTGCTCTGCTGGCCAAGGAACCATATTCTATACCAAAAGTGGAAAAAAAAAAAAAAGAAGAAGAAGAAGAAGAAGAAGTGAATTGCCTGATCTCCTTTCTTATAGTAAATAGACAAGTCAGCTCAGAGAGGAATCTGTTCAAACTAGAAAGGGCTCAGCATGACTGAAGAAGTAATTGATGATATCATCCCTTATCAAATTAGCTGGCCCTCATTTTTAAAAAAAAATGTTGGAAAGGAAGGGAAAAGCTCTTCTGTGAATGTATTCATATAACTCGATTTAGTGATGGTGTTGTCATGGAAACACAGCATGCCAAGGGAAGGGGCTAGGGTGTTCTGCACTGTAGGACACGGAAAGACTTCAGTTTTCCCCATTGTGATATTTTTCATGATAAGATGCAAAGAAAGCATACTCGCTGGGCATCAATATGTTAGCCATGCTGCTTTGGATGTCTTCAAATCAACTGAGTACCAAGGGGCTCTCTCTGTTTGTCTTTGAGGTAACTGGGTGATGACCCTGGATCTGTTACCAAAGGAGAAGAAGGTATGACTAAGGGAGGGTGTCAATATCTTAAGCTTATTTAGTCCCATGATGGCTCAATGATGGGCAATCTTCTGTCCAGAGCCACCAGTGACCAACTCTGTGGCCTTGAGTAAGTCATTTGCCCTTTGGGATCTTGGCTTATTCAACTTTAAATGAGAAAAATATTCTCAAGGTCCAGTCTGACTCCAAGAGCCACCCCTCCCCCCAAAAAGACTCTGAGATCTATAGTTTGCACAGTAGAAGCCCCCTAGTGACTTCCCCCTCCTGAGGAGCCTGGAGTTTCTGGATATATATGGGAGTCATGATATTGCCCAGCTAACACTCGCCAGGCAGTCATGACGAGCTTCAGTCCTGGGCTATAACCAGGCACTCTCAAAGGCTCTGTATCTTCTTGTCATGGGTGAACAGACATGCCTCCATGGCCCTGGGGTTAGAACAAGTCATGTGGCCAACATGGGCAGAAGAAAGGCCTACAGCTGCTCAATATAAGGAATAGGACTCTTGTCCAGAAACAAGAGCCAGTGCCTCTCCCAAAATAATATTAATGGCTGCAGGCCAAATGCCAGATGATGCCAGACATGGTTTGCCCGTGGTCTACTGTGTCCACATCACTTCGTGCCAGCCATAGGCACCAGGATGGGACTTCAGCAGAAAGGCCACTTGATGTTTTTTGCTCCTCTGCTGTAAGCTTGTGGGGCAGGGATGCCCCTGTTTCATTTTTCAGCTATAGATCAGCCAGGCAGCAGTCCAGGTGCATCAGAACTGCCCTGAAGTTCAAAAAACAATCAACCAAGTTGTTGGGAATTTCTCATCTCCTACTAAGATGCTTACAAGGGAGGATGGAGGAGAGAAAAATGGGTCAGGTATGAAAAAAATAATGTACAAATCCAGCTGCCCAGTTGTTTTGCTCCCAGGCCATGAAGAGAAAGAGGAAGGGAGAAGTGTGCTGGGTCTTCTGCACACCCTCTCTTCTGATTCCCCCCCCCACACCACCACCTAGTGTCTGTCACCCTCTCTGTTTTATAATTGAGTAAGCCAAGGGCTGGAGAAGTCACTAGTCCCCGGGAACAAATTGCTTGTGTCATATTTAGACCAATGCCTGTGTTAGATACCTTGGGTTCCATCAAACAAAGAAGTATTTCCTGGGACCTTTGTAAATGAGCAGTGCAGAATGGACACAAGGAGGGATAGATAAGCACGATCCACACCTGCTCGGAGTCCGACATCTGGTAAGACATGAACTGGGAAGTATCACAGAGCAGTGGAAGATGTAGCCGAGTGCATGTAGACTTTTCCTGCCACATGGCTGTTCTCATTCCCATTGTGCTGATGGAGGGATAAGGCACTGAGCTGTTAAGTGACTTGCCCCATATCATATAGGTATTACCTTCTGCCATTTCACAAGTTGAGGAAACTGAGGCACAAAGAAATTAAGCAACTTGCAGAGCACATAGCTCAGGAGTCAGAGCGGGAGTCTGACCCCAAGCCTTAAGGCTCCAGAGTGGGGGTGGTAGGAGGGAGAGAGCCTCCCTCCCAGGACAGTGACTTGAATGGCAAATTTGGAAAGGGTTCCAGGCATGATCAGTGGACACGTCTGTTCAAGGTTTTCAGTCTTTATTCTAGATACAGCTCTAGAAACAACCTCCTGAGGCTATAAGCTGCCAGAGAAGCCAGGGGGTCCTCAGGAGTGGGCATGGGGCCTGTGGCCATGCTCTCAGGATAGTGTCAGCCAACCTCAAGTCCAATACCCAAGTGGACTGGGATTCTTGGACAGGCTTTGCATCCCTCCATGTCTAGATCCAAGAGTGACTGGGGTCTGTCCTCACCACTCCCTCATCTACACTTCAGGAAAGGGACCACCAGAACAGACTCTGGTCACAGCTTGGGCCTGGGCCCTGGGCTGGCCCTTTGCTCTCGTCTGAGCAGCTGGGCTGCATCAGAGAGCAGGAACCTGGGGCCAGTGGTGTTTGCTGGGCTCAGCCAGCTCTTCTGTTACCCTCGTTTGTCTGAAATTCTGGAAGCCTTTGAATAGCACGCGTGATAATTACAGAATTCCCACATATATTGATGAGAAACAGCTACATAAATAGCATAGCCTGGTATTTACGAAGTGCCAGTTTTCTGTAAATATAGAATTTTGGTAATTACTGCCAAGCAGCTCGTCCACCTTCTGGAGCTCTTCCCAGGGGACACGTCACATCATCTCTGTGGCCAGTCTCGTGGAGTAAGCGGGCACAAGTCCATGAAGCGAATAGGCAGTCTGGAACCAGTGATCCCCAATCTATTTTGGAGTGTGGGGATTCCTTTTTGATAGACGAGGAGTGTGTTGACCCCTCCTCCACCATCTATGCACAGACGCCTGCCCACTGAGGCGATAAGCCAAGCTTCTCAGTGGGCCCCTGGTCCACAGATTGAAAACCAAGTTTCCTTTACTGACCTAGAGTAGCATCTCCCACCCTGCTTTCTCAGGGCACTCCTGGAAGGAAGATGGTCATAGATATGATGTGGAAAATAAGGATTCTTTAGTAACATGTTTAAAAAATGTTAAGGTATTATGTATTTATTTTCTCAATGCAGGATTTCTCACAAACTCCAAATATGCTGTGTTGGGCCATAGCCTTCCATATGGGACGTATAATAGCAGGGCTTTCAAAACTGACCACAGATTCCATCTTTTCACAGTGTAGTTCATAAGAGTTTGCAAAGCATCCTACTTTGGGGAATAATGACTAACCATCCTCAGGGCTCATTAATTGATCTTGGCTCAGCTCTCAAAGGAATGGTATTATATCCGTTAGCTTTCACTGCATAACAAATAACTCTCCGTTTTAGTAGCTGAAACCAACAGCCGTTTTTCAGGTTCTGGTTCTGTTGGTCAGCAGTTTGGGCTGAGCTCAACAGGGCTGTTCTTTTGATCTTGGCAGACCTTCCTCATGTGTCTGTGGTTGGTTCTCAGCAGCCAGATAGCTTGGCCTTGGACAGATGACCAGCTGACAGCTGGGGCAGTGAAAGCAATTGGGCCACATGGTGTATCAACCTCCGTCAGGCCATCCTGGGTTTATCTACACGGCAGCTGGACAGGGTTCCAAGAAAGTAATCGGAGGCAGCACTACGCTCACCTCTGCCACATTCTGTTGTTCAGAGCTTTTCACAAGGTCAGCTCCCATGAATCCTAAGCCAGGGAGAAATGAGCAAGAGAACTGGAAGATTCTAAATGTCTAGGGTCTTTGGAGAGGTAATTTGTTTGGAAGAACAGGCCCAGAGTTATTGTTGAAGCTGTGATCCTATAACAAACAAATAACAAACAAAAAGAGTTTGGGAACCTTGATTGCTTGTTTATTTGGGGTGCCAGAGAGGGAGGGGCCGCTGCTGGAGATGACACAAGACTAAGTCCACCCTGTAGTCCACTCCTCTGTGTGCCCACTAGAGGTGAGTCTAAACTTCTGTCTCCCAATAAAATAGTATTCTTAGGCATGGAACCCTACCAGTGAGAGATGACCAGGAATACCCCTTTAGTTACCAAGAGTATGAAGTTAGATTCTTTTAAGCCTGCTGCAGCAAGGGAGAATGTTCCCGGAGGAGCATTGGGAATGTCTCTGGAAGGGAAGTTAGCCTTGGGCCTCATGCCTTTGAGGAGGGATGGAGGAAGAAGGAAGGGTGGGGTAGTGGTTATTTGGGGTTATTTAGGGTTCAGTTTTATCCGTGTGCTATTAGACACAAGGCTTAGAATTTGCCAGTCTATATGGAAATGTCTGAATTCTGTTGGGATCATTGTGATTTGGTTGCTGGTGGGCAAATTTTTGTTTCCTCATAGGCGAGGATGGTAGTTGGTCAGTAAGAGACTGTGCCATGTGCTAGCCTCAGCCGTGCATGGCCCTGAGATGCTTCATCGTGTCAGAGGCATGGCAGTCTCAAGAGTGAATTCCCAAATGGGGCAAAGATTAAGCTGGCAGGTTGCAACCTTGGCTCTCCCCTGTGACTTCCTGTTGACTAAGGGAAACACTACACAGGTGGCCATTGCTCAGAGGAACCCTTGCTTGGTCAGCCTTCAAAGTAGCACAAGGATTGGAGGAATGACTCTTGGAGTATCCCTGGGCAAGCCACTAGACTGCCAGTAGTAAAACCAGCGGGTGGCTGCCTGTCCCTGCTCAGCTCTTAGACATTCAGGGAAGTTTGTAGAAAATCATGCAGGGAGCACTTTGAGAGCACATCAGCACACATGGTGTCTCTGGATGAATGACAAAGGGCCAGTGACAAAATGGCACCCCTTCCTGAGTGAAACAAGGCAAATAGGGCATGGGACTTAATCACAGAATGGAGACCAGCAGCTCACACCCCCTCCGTGGAAAGCCTTGTGCAGTGCACAAGCTACACAGCTGTTCTCAGTAGTCCAAATTCTTTGGAAGGAGGTTTTCTATTCATCATCTGTAGCAGGGTGAAGAGTGTGGCCATTACTCTGCTTAGTTCAGGACCTTATGTGGATCATTGTTTGTTTTAGCTCATAGTACCTAATAAAGAAGATTCTTTACCCTACATCCATCAGTCAATGAATATACAGTTGATTCTCGTTAGTCACAGATTCTGTATTTGCATATTAATCTACTTGCCAGAATTTATTTGTAACCCCCAAATCAATGTTCATGCTGACAGACATGCACAGAGTGGTGACCCCATGTGCACGTTCTCGGCTGAGGTTGAACGAGGCAAGGCTCTGTGTTCTTGTCTCAGCAGATACTGTCAACAAGCATCCTCTTCACAGTCTTCCTAGTGCCAGGGTTTGTGCATTTTTGTGCTTTTTGTTGGTGATTTGCTGTTTAAAGCTGTCTCCAAGCATAATGCTGAAGAGCTGTCTAGCATTCCTAAGTACACGAAGGCTGTGATGTGCCTTACAGAGAAAATAACGCGTGATAGATAAGCTTCATTCGGACATGAGTTATAGTGCTGTTGTCTGTGAGTTCAATGTTAATGACTTGACAGTATTTATTAAGTGAGGTGTTGTTAAACAGAAGCACACATAAAACAAGGTTCTGTGTTAATCATTTGATGACAGTGGTGTGAGTTAGGGCTCTCAGGAACCCTGCATTTCCTCTGTGAGGAATGCTTCAGTATTCCCAAAGTCTGTGTTCCCAGCGATGGTAGAGGGCATAACTACTGTGAATAAGGAGATTCAGGGATGTGGCCACTGCCTCTTTGGGATTCACCAAGTCCTCAGTGGCAGTTAATGGACAGAGGACTCTCAGCAGGAGCAAGGAGCAAATCATAAGTGTATCAGGCGAGAGCATCACTTTATTTCAAGCATTTGGAATTGCCCGCAAGGCAGGGACACCTGTGTTCATGTGCTAATACCAAGATACATTCACGAGCTAAATATTAAAGCGATCTGGATTGTCTGTGTTAATGTTCCTCTCCATTAATGCAATTAATGTTGAGTTAATGGTATTTTCATTTGCTTTGTAAATTTTGAAACTGGGTGTCTCTCTTTAGTTAATATACTCCAGATTCTTTCATCACCATAATGATGAGGTATTCTCATTAAAACTGGACCTTTTGGGCGTGCCTGGGTGGCACAGTTGGTTAAGCATCCGATTCTTGCTTTCGGCTCAGGTCATGATCTCATGGGCGGTAACGTTGAGCATCAGCCTCCATGCAAGGAGTCTGCTTGAAGATTCTCTCCCTCTATACCCCCCCCCCAATAAATAACCTTTTTTAAAAAATTGGGCCTTTTGTATAAGGGGGCATGTCTCCTTTTTTCCTTGCCCTAAATCATATTCACAGAGCATCTTTTTTTTTTTTAAGATTTTGTTTATTTAGCAGCCATCAAAAGAAATGAAATCTTGCCATTTGTGATGACGTGGATGGAACTAGAGGGTATTATCCTTAGCAAAATAAGTCAATCGGAGAATGACAACTATCACATGATCTCCCTGATATGAAGAAGTGGAAATGCAACGTGGAGGTTTTGGGGGGTAGGAAAAGAATAAATGAAACAAGATGGGATTGGGAGGGAGACAAACCATAAGTGACTCTTAATCTCACAAAACAAACTGAGGGTTGCTGGGGGAAGTGGGGTAGGGAGAGGGTGGTGGGGTTATGGACATTGGGGAGGGTATGTGCTATGGTGAGTGCTGTGAAGTGTGTAAACCTGGCGATTCACAGACCTGTACCCCTGGGGCTAATAATACATTATATATTTATAAAAAAATAAAAAAAATATTAAAAAAAGATTTTGTTTATTTAGAAAGAGCGCATAAGCGGGGAAGGTACAGAGGGAGAAGGAAAGAGAGAATCCTAATGCAGACTCCCCACTGAGCACAGAGTGCACTGCAGGGCTGGATCCCAAGTCCCTGAGATCATGAGCTAACCTGAAAACAAGAGTTGATGCTCAACCAACTGAACCACCCAGGACCCCCCTTTCAGAGTACCCTTATAGGCAGTCCTGAGAGAAAGGGCTACTTGGGGAATGTGACGTGGTCTCTGCACAGTTGTTTACTCCTTTTTGGCTAGTTGAGGGGCACTTGTATTTTACAGATCATAACAGATTTTCTGTGTTTCTAATTTCTCATCTGACTCTGCATCTCTTCACTCTTCTAGTTTCTTTTATGTCCTTTCCCTTCTTGCCTGGCATTTTAAAGATTGGATTTTTTTTCCCTTGTTATATGCCTACTTTAGTGGCAAGAATTTCATTAACCATGGACAAAAAAATACCAATTCCCCAACTGTGCCTGTTGAAGAGACTTCCTGACGGTCACTTCTCTTACTCCTCAGCATACCCATGACTTCCTTCAGGCTCAGGAGTTCAGTTCTAAGTAGAGAACCCAGTTCCCACCTTATCCTTTCCCCCCATTATCCTTACCATTCCCAGCCTTCTCTCTCATTTCCCTTTTATATCTCTTTACCCAGGGGCACATTCCCAAGCCTAGTAGTATTTTCAAATCACAATAATGTGTGTGTGTGTGTGTGTGTGTGTGTGTGTGTGTGTGTAGCTCCATCAAAGAATGCGTATCCAGAATATGCAAAAAAAAAATACTGTTACATATCAATAAGAAAAAGAAAGCAACCCTAGGAAAGGAAAAGCACAGAAGTCTTAAAAAAACATTTTCATAGAAGAGGAAATTCAAATGGTCAGTGGATATGTGAAAAGTTGCTCAGGCCATCATTCATCAGGGAAAGTTAATTAAAACCAGAATAGAGTACCACACCACATCTACCGGCATGCCTGAAATGAAAGATGGACGGTCCCAGGTGTCGACAGGGATGTGGGGCCCCCGGACTCTCTTCTGCCAGTGGTGGGAATATAAATTGACGTGGTCACTTAGTGAAACTGTCTGGGAGTCATTTACTGAAGCTGAGCAAGCAACATGGGCTTGCACAGTGACCTAGCCCTCCCACTCCTGTGCTATCCACAGAAATGTGTAGTGTGTGTGCACCAGCTGTACGAGAATGTCCACGGAAGCACTGTTCTTAACAGCCACACACTGGAAACTACCCAAATGCCCATCAGTAATGAAAGAGAAAGATAAATCCTGCTCTCATCCCACTATGATAATGACCCACACTGATCTCTAACAACTTGCAACACTGTGGTTGAATCTCACCAACACAGTACTGAGCCAGCCACAAAGGAGAGTGGACTGTAGGATGCCACTTAGGTTAAAATACAGAAACAGAAGTCAGGATAATGGGTGGCCTTACAGGTTAAAGACTACAGGGAGGATTTTGGGGAGCCGGTCATGTCTGTTGTTTCTTGATCTGGTTGCTGATTACATAGGTGTATTCAGTGTATAAAAATTAATAAGCTGTTCATTTATAACATGTCCATTCCAATAGGAAGGGAAACATAAAAAGAGGATCCCTATGTCACTGATGACATGGTGGCTGCAGCCACACCAGAGCTCAGAGATGCTCCCTGCCCTGCCCAGCCCGGCTCTGGGCAACTGCCTGGGGTGTGATATATACCATATACCATGTTATCTGACCCATAGTACAGATGAAGACACCAAGACTCAGAGAGGACAGATGGCCTGTCCAAGGTCATTCAGGGACTACGTTCATACAGAGCTAGAACTGGAACTAAGGTCTCCCTAACTCCAGAACTTGCCTTCCAAAGGAAGGACCCTCCTGCCATGAAGAGGAGAGCGGGGGACTCCGCTGGTGCTCCAAGCAAGGGTCCTGCTCTGGCACAACTAGAACAAGCAGAAGCAACCGGAAACCTTCTGCACAGTTGTCTCTGCCTGAGTGCCCATTTTAAATGCAAACGAATTCTGTGATCTGCCTTGAAAACGCAAAAGCTGTTACTTTACACAAATATGAAACCAGAAGGTTCTCAGAGGCCGATAACACCAACTCCTCCACATCGTACATTCCAAACAGTATGGGAGGGATGAAGCCAGCACCAAAGTGAGGAGTAAACATCACATGTGTTAGGGGGTGGGTGGTTAATGTTGCATGAAGACTGGCGAAGCGGATTTCCTGACATTCTGCTTCTACAGCAGTGCTGCAGGAATGGGCACATTTGTGTTTGATTGGCCTTATTTCCAGAATTATTTTCAGAAATGGGAAAGGAACCTGAGGAGATTAAAAAAAAAAAAAAATCTCCGGTCTTCCTTCCCTTTATGGTGTGGTCCTAACTCATTTGTTACAATCACCAAAGATCAATGACAAGTGTTCATGAAAAGAAAATTGATCTGAGTAACACTGCTGCTGCAAATGTATTTGAACTGTATAAATATTGAAGTAATTTACAAATTACAGATAATTTTGTGCTTCGTGTGCCCTGCCCCTGCTTCTTGTGGGAAAATCCCACAAAACCATCCGTGATGAGAACCTGAGACACTGAAGGCTTGAACCCCAGCTGCTTGAAGAAACGCCCACATGTGCAGTTCACATCCTGATTTTATAGCAGCTTTTTACTCTATTCTTTCTTTTTAGTGAACATATTTTGCTTAAACCTTTCAACACAATGTACCTTTTAGGCTAAATCCATGATGGAAACTTTTCAGATGAAAAAGAACAGCTTGTCTGCAAGACAATCATTATAATAATGGTGATGATGGCGTTGCACCAAGGAGATATTTCTAGAAGACATTGGCACTGCCCTAATCCTCCTCTACTCCCATATATGTTTTGTTCTCCAGGAAATGAGGGTCCTGTTGCACCCAACTCTCTCCTTATCGTTCTCACTTCCTTCCTGTGGTCAAGATAATGCTTTCTTGCACAAACACCATTAAGGGCTTATCCCTAGGTTTGGGCAGGCCCTGCAGGAAGAGGATTTGGAGATGTGATCCAAAGACGTGGGACCTCCCCCATCCTCCACCTGCCTGGAATCACAGGCTCCTCACTTCTCAGGATTAGTCTTAGGATGCATGGTCTCATTTCTTATCATTTCTAGGGAGACCTGTGGGTGAGAGCTGTGTGTGGTCAGTCCATGTGGTTCCCTCTTCTTCTGTGGTCTCCTGGCTTGCAGGTCCTTGGCTACCATGAAATAGTCAACATGCATCATGATACTCCTACAGTGGACAGGCTACCAGGCGCTTGGGGGGTGGGAGGCAACAGGGGCAGGATGAGGGAACAGCTTCTGGTCCTACCCACCAAGAGATCACAGTCTCACAGGGATCCCAGCCAAGGGCAATTCCAAATGAGAATCTAAAGGATCCTATGCAGCAAAGCATATCACATCAACCAACTGGGGGGACCTGCAGCCAGGCTGAAAGGGAGCGTCGGGATGGAAGATAAGCGTTTTGAGGCAGTGCCGCAGGAGACACACCTGAGCTGGGTGCTGAATGTTGAGGCCCCGGTGAGAATTGCATGCTAATCTCTGATGAAATCCTCGAGCTTGCGAAGTTGGGAGATTATGCGTGTATGTATTTATTAGGTCCTGAAATATGTCAGTAAGTAATCACTGTTTGGGATCAGGACAAGCCGCTGATCATCTTTTTGCAAACTAAGCCTCCTGTTTTCAGACTTCCTCTTACTGAGAATGCAAATGTCAGGGTATGATTCCTGGATCGGGATGGTCAATAGGCTGGAACCCAGGATTGGTGTTTCCAGGTGAAAGCATCTCTATTTTGTTTTCGAAGCTACAAACATTTGACTTTTCCTGTTGCTGTTGTTCCTTATGACTGCAAGGGGAACATTAGAGATGAGGTAAATTCTGAGTTTGGGGCTAAATTAGGTTCCTGGACTTAATGCCAGCATGTGGGAGGAAGCCAAAGATGGGGTTCCCACCCAATACCCTGCAATTCTTGGAAACCATCAGGATATACAATAATTCAACTCAATTCAGCTCAATTCTGATACTGTCTACCTAGAGACAGCATCTGAATTCCCAGGATAAGGGCGAAGTCCTGCAGGACTGCCCCCTTCCCCACTTCAGACACCGTGTTTAAGCCCATGGTGTCTCTCCTGTGCTTCTGACCAGCCAGTTACATAAATAAGAGGTTCCAAGCACACCGCCCCCCTTGGGTTCAATTAATGTACTACAGCAGCTCATGGAACCCAGAGAAATATTTTACTTGATCACTAGTTTATTATAAAAGGATATAACTCAGGAGCAGCCAGATGGAAGAGATGCATAGGGAAAGTATGGGGAAAGGAAACAGAACTTCCATGGCCCGCTCTCTCCAAATCTCCATGTGTTCACCAAAAACCAATGCTTGTTTTGCGGGTACAAACGTGAGTACAAGGGAGCCTGTGTGATAGGCCTCCTTGCAGGAGCACTGGGGAAGGAGTCCAACCACTCCCACTCCCTCCCTTACAATGGCAAGTCCTCACAGGCTGCGAGAGGAAGCACAGCATTTTGTGTTCTAGGAAAACCAGTGACTGCTTTGTGGATAACTGGTAACTGATAAATGTTGGTTGACTTGGTAAGTAAACTAGGTTTCCAGGGATGGTCGGTTGTGCTATTCTTTGCAAGGAGGACAGCAGAATTTGGAGCGTCAGAACCCAGTGCTGCCTTGGGCGCAGTTTATGGCTGTAGGTAAGGAGGTTTATCCTCACCTACGTTCCAGAATGTACTCACCGAAGTGAACTGTACCCTCTTCAGATTGGTAACCTGGGAGGCCACACATTTATTCCGCTGATGCTATTATTGTCCCAAGTATTTTTGGAACTCCTCTTGGCCAGGTGAAGAGTTTGGGAGTTTATGAGTCCCCACTGGAAGTCAAAGTCTTGACATTACACTCCTACTTCATTTGAACCACAAATGTGATGACCTGAAATTCACATATTTTACCTCCAGAGGATTTTTGGCCAAAATCAAACCACCTTCTGTGGACCTTGTTTGCTGCATTGAAGTTGTCAGAAAGGACAGGCTGCAGGCTCTGAAAGCAGTTCCAAAGGAAAGGAGTGACAGCACAGAACCCCCTCCTTAAAAGGCCTAAGAGGTACTCAGTTTGCGCTTGGCCCAGTGGGAGCCCAGCAGGGTAACATGATGCTTAACTTCCCACAGAGACATAAGAATAGAACAGTACGGAAGGTGGACATTTTTCCATTCTCTGTTCTGAGGTCCCAGGTACCCAGGCTTGACACAGCAACAGCATCAAGAAGAAGCTTGAAAGAAAGAAGAAAAAAAAAAAAACAATATAAACATTAAAAAGACACCTGAAATTCTAACACTTGTGCATAGATGTACCAGGAGAATTCTGCCCATGAGACATGACTCTTGCACCAGACTAAAATTTACAGGGTTCAAGGTTGTGGGACAGGAGGTTGGTAAGCATAATCTAACACTTGTTCCTCCTATTTAGGGCATATCTTAGGCAAGGACAACAGCAGAGTTAGGAATTAAGCATGCTTATGATACCCACCAGTGCAAAACTCTGATGAGGTTTGCTGGACTTACACATGCAAGCCCAAGTTCAAGTGCAGCTTCCTTCTCTCCCGGTCATATCTAAGATGGCACAGTTTCCAGAATGGACCTGACAACTCCTGTGGGACCGAAAGAGAACAGGCACACCTGCAGGTCATTATAAGCAGCCAACCAGTGAGTAGCTCATGCTAACCAGAAACTTGAATAAACTCTGACTTCAGATTAGCTTCCTTGCAGGAAATGACAAGAGGAATGGGGAAGAAACACAAGTGTGGAAAGAAAGTGTGGATGCTTCCTTCTATACTACCAGATCCAAGGTTTAAGAAGAATAAAGCTGGGGACGCCTGGGTGGCTCAGTCATTAAGCATCTGCCTTCGGCTCAGGTCATGATCCGGGGTTCCGGGGTCAAGCTCCATGTTGGACTCCTTGCTCAGTAGGAAGCCTGCTTCTCCCTCTCATACTCCCCCTGCTTGTGTTCTCTTCTCCTTGTGTCTCTCTCTGTCAAATAAATAAATAAAATCTTTAAAAAAAAAAAAAAGAAGAAGAAGAAGAAGAAAGCTGTATAGCACTTAGGACCATAATTTCCATAATTAAATTCATAATTAAAACTTAAAAAAAAAAAACTTAGTAGGAGAAAGAGCCTGTGGGGTTTAAAACAACCCCACTTGTTTGTTATATCTTATGTACTGACTGGACTCAAAGTGGTGGAGGAGAAGGGGGAAAATACAAGAAGTGGTTAGCTACAGTGAATGAACACTGGTTGTTTTATGTAACTGATGGATCACTAAATTCTACCTATGAAACTAATAACAGTATATGTTAATTAAAATTGAATTTAAAATAAATTTAAAAAAGAAAGGAAGTTGTTAGTAACTCAAAATGCTTGTAATGTAGGTGGAAGACAACACATAATTGCATAAAACTCTGTAAGAACAGATACGAATTAGAAAGCAGTTCCGACAATAAGGGTAGACCAAGTCTGGAAGAAAGGAATTCCTAGTTTCCGTGTGGATGACAGGCATGTGTAAGTGCTCAGCTCTTACATCAGAGATGCTCCCCCTTGGAGTCAGCCAGCCTCACTTCTGCACTTGTACAGAGCTGTCCTTTCTATGCAGATTGTGTTTAATTAAGACCAGATAATAGGGCTTCTTTTCTCTGACTCCTGCTCCCATGCGGGGTCAAAAGGAATCAAACATCTAGGTCAGCCACACTTCCTGGCCTTGGGAAGGCAGTGATGTTGTGAGCAGGTCTCTCTCTCTCTCTCTCTTTTTCTTTTTTAAGATTTTATTTGTTTATTTGACACAGAGAGAGAGAGAGAGATCACAAGTAGGCAGAGAGAAAGCGGAAGCAGGCTACCCCCTAAGCAGAGAGCCCAATGTGGGACTCGATCCCAGGACCCTGGGATCATGACCTGAGCTGAAGGCAGAGGCTTTAACCCACTGAGCCACCCAGGCACCCCGTGAACAGGTCTCCTGAGACAGAGTTGGAGGAGCAGGGGGTTGGGCCCTGCTGCTTGGCAATGTCGCCATCCCTCAGTGTGTTCATGAGGCCACCTGTTCCCCACTGGAGGATGCCTGGAGTGTTTCTACAATGCTGGGACAAAACGCAGTACTAGTTTGGAGTCATTACCTTTTGGGGTTCCTGGAGGAGACTAAGGACTTTTTGAAGCATTGTCTTCATTTTTATTGACACAAATTAATTGATGAGTAGGATGCTTTCATTTCCCTGGAAGTAAACACCATTCTTTAAAATCTATGAAACAGGTAACTGGCTTTCTTCCTGGCTCACTTCCCCAGGATGCGGCTAGGAGGAGCATTTTGTGGCTGGTGAGGAATCCTTCACGGCACCCTTCCTACACCCCTAAGCTAGAACCAAGATGATCAGAGCTGAGAAAAGAGTGTTCTGTGATTGTCAAGAACCAGGCCACAGTCTCTTGATACCACATAATACCAATCCCTCTCCCCACCCCTCCCATCTTATTATTTTTAGCAATAGATTATAAACCAAATTTCATCAATGTATAAAATAGAGCTGCATCACAGAGGTTGTCCAGAAGTACCAAAGCTGTGCTCCCCTCATCCAATCAGTCCTCACCCCCATCCCACTCGCATCCCTGCCCCCCACAAGGCAGCTCCATGGAGACTGAGATCCAGAGAGCACAGTGTGCCTTCATTGTCAGGGATGGCGGACTAGTGATTTTTATGGTCCTTTCCAATTTGAAGGTCCTTTGATTCTCTACAGCCATCTGCCCGCAGGAGTAAATCCCAGCCTTGCCTCCCAAGCATGGCCCCTTTGTACCCTCTTCTTTCCCTGCGAGTGGATCTGCCCTTCCTACTGTGCTAAGCTGGAAACCTGGTCCCATATCCCTTGATGAAATCACCACCTGGTGTGCTCCATCCTGGCTACTCAAAGCTGGGTCCATGGACTACCAGTATGGGTATCACTTGAGCGCTGGACAGAGTGCAGAATATCTGGCCCCATCCCAGATTTACTGACTGAGAATCTGCTCTTTAGAATTATAGTGTGAGAAGCAGTGGCACTCAGCTCTATTGGCTTTCAATCTCTACTACCCATTAGGCCATGTGCTTTTGCCTAGACCTTTGCAGTCCCCTTGCCTCCAGGTTGAACAGCTCTCTGGGACCATTCACACCATGGAAGAGTCCTCCATGGGATCCGGCTGAGGCTAGCATCCCCCAGCCACAGGGTCTTCCATATCGACCCACCCACTGCACCCCATGGTGTGCTCCAGCAATCCTGACCTTATTCCATTTCTTCAGATATCTGTTCTTTCTTTGGAAGGTTAACTACTGTGCATTCCTAAGAGCTCAGGGGAGTGGTCACCTCCTCTCTGTAGCCTCTTCTGACCCAGATCAGGTTACATCCCCTGTTTGTACAAATTAGTAGCACCCTGTGCCTTTCCTCTGATAGCTATTAACACAATATGCAATTATATATCTATTTGTGGGATTGTTCCATTAACATTTCTCTCCCTGCCAGTCACTGGTCTCCATATGGGTAGGACCATGTCCGTTTCACTCATCACTCCATCACCAGGCCTAACTCAGTGCCTGACACATGACGGATGCCCGACAGGCATCAAACTGAGTGAAAGAGGACTAGTACAAAAGACTAGATGCTGTATGATTCCAGTTATGTGAAGCTTCTAAAAAGGGGAAACTAGAAAGTTCAAAAGAAATCATTGGTTGCCTTCAGATGGAGATGGAAGTAAGGAATGTCTGCAGATGGACATGGGGGGACTCCTGAGGGGGGCAGGGGATGGAAGTGTCCTAAAACTGGACTGTGGTCATGATTGGATGATTATATTAATCTATTAAAAATCATCAAACTGTGTAGTTACAATGGTTGAGCTTTGTGATATATAAACTATAACTCAATAAGGCTGTTCAAAAAAAAAAAAATGAATGCAGTGAAATGAATGGGGATCTCACGGGTGACTGCATGGACATGGCTGCTGTCATATCTCCCTCTCTCCTTCTTCCAATCAAGAGATGTGCATGCTCAGCAGCAGCTGGGGAAATGACCAGGCCAAAAACAACTCCCTCCCTCACCCTCCCTTTGCCCTGAGCTGAGCTCACATACAGATGCTGAAATTGCAGTTCCTTTGATGGTGTCCCAGAGCCAGAGCAAGAGAAGATTCATGATTTCTAATAACCATCAGCCCTGGTTGTAGCTCTGTCCTCTCTCTAATTAGACAAGTCTCCTTTGGACACAGCCCAGGAATCAGAACATCTTTGCAGTTATCTTTTAGTTATTTTAGTTATCTTTTTAGTTATTTTGCTAAACTTTGCTAAACTGCAAAGTTTAGCAAAACAACCAGGTATTAGGAGCTACAGCTCAGGCAAGGCTTTTTGCTCCCAGATTATAAAAAATGCCCAGTCAATGTTAGTTATGTTAAAATTCTTCTCCTGACCACATTCTTTCTCTTCTGAATTTACATGGTTTTCTCAGTTACCAAGTGGATCAAATCAGGCCCTGTGCATGAAAGATATGGACCTAGTCTACAAGTGAGACTGACATGCAGCCCAGCTCAGCTGTGATTGGGTCACTAACTATTCAGATTTGTTTGTACTCATCCTTACCTAGTGTTGCATATCTAGAATGTTCCCTGTGTTTACAAGGACCACGTTTGAACAAATTACCAGGCTTCATCTTCATTGTAAGTTCTTTGTTTTTACATATCCTAACACTATAAATAATAACCTTGGAAAATTTGTGTCATTAATTAGGAATACATTACTAATTTTTCTAAATTTTGGTGATGTTTCCTATTTGACTCATGTAATCATTTTCATTCCTTCTTATCAGGGAAGGTGCATTTGAGAGAAATACAAATAAAAGCTTTGGGTTGCCAAGACAGCACTTACTAAATTTAGCCTTGACAAATTTCTGCAAGTTACTTTTGTCATGCTGTTCTAGATGAAACCTAAGAATTGTAGCAATTTCCTTTTATTCCCCACTCTAAACTTTTCTACTATATATGTATATATATATATATATATACATATATATATATATATATCTAGTAGATATACTAGATATACACACACACACACACACACACACACACATATATATATATATATATTTTTTGGCTTTTTAAAAGGCAACAGATTAAAAAAATTTTTGATGAAAAAACAGTTGTTCTACTAATGTGCCATTTGCAAACTCCCTCAAAACACACACAACATCACTGAGCTAAGTTCTGTTGTGTCTTGTAAGATTTGACATTTCTCGTAAAGAGGAGGGGAAAAGGAAGATCTGTTGAGAGGGAGTAGCTGGCAGTAGTTTTCAAAGGCTTTCTTTAGTTCACGCAATGAAACAATTGAACAACAGACAACTGAAAAGAATTCTACCTTCTTGACTTATACATAGCAACACAATCACAACTAGAGAAAAATGGGGTTTGGTGTGTGTGTGTGTGTGTGTGTGTGTGTGTGAAGTGGAAAATGCATTTCTGTATTTTGAATTTCAGTTAAAGACTAGCAGCATGATGCCAAAATGAAATTTGGTTTTTGGCCAATATATTTTCCTTTTGTCTTTGCACAAAGAGATTTAGTCCCTGGCCTTCTATCTGTAGCTCTTGTAACCCTTTATTGTACCTGTGTAGAAAGGTGATCACTAAGTCTGGTTGAGAGAGGAAGTGCCTGCAAAAGTTGTGGCCAATTTAGGAACTGTATTGAAAAGGTTAAAAATTAATTAAGAGAAAATTAGAATAAAGTTGAGAGTGATAAGTAAATTTGACCCAACTTGGCAATGAGGTCCGAGAGTAAATTAAAACCAGTGGGGGTGTGGGGGGGGAGTGCCAGTTACATAGGGCACAAACCAAATAGGCTTAGGCTCTGTGTTATTCCAGTTCTGTTCAGCTTCAGGGAATAGAGAACCCAACTAACATTGGCTTAAACTCATAGGTGACTTTTTCTCAAGAGGAAAAAAAGAGTTCAGAGGAGTCATGTCAAGAACTTGTGCAATGTACCAAGACCCTTCCATCTTTCTGCACTGCTTCTCCTTAGACCCCATAGTTTTAAGATGGAGGCTCCACTTGGGAGAAAAGAACTGATGGATGTGGGACATTAGATGGAACATACTGGGAAGGCATGGGGCAGTGGTCAGAGTGGAAGGCATGAATTTGAGATCAAGGAAGGGACAGGAGGTATTAATGACAGGGTCTGCTATGGTGTGATTATAGAGGTGAATGTCTGAGGGAGGATGAAAGACAAGACCCTTGGAGCAGAAGAATTCAAGAAACCAGGAGGGTGTTGAAAAAATTGTGTGCATATATAATGAAGTGTCCAAAACTTGAAGCAGAAATGGTATTATTTTAAAATTATCATTGCTTCTTCCCCATCCCATGACCCTCCATGGACCTCACAATGGATATAGAAAAACAAATTCCTTGGTGGAGTTGCCATGACATGCCAGGAATTTTGTTTATTCTTCATGTGCTGTGTCCTCCCAGCCCCCTTTGAAGGCCACGTACTGCCCTGTATTGGAGGCACAGGTGATGGTTAGCTGGGGAATGCCCTGCTCGTTTGACTTCTGGGAACTAAAGCACTCCAACACAAGGCTGTTCTGCTCATCACCCACCTTGTGGGACACAGTCAGTCAGCTTTCCTCCTAATGAGTCCTCGAATCTATTCCAAGAAGCTACTTCATTACCTTCTTTCCTCCTTCCCTTTGCTCCCTAGAGGACCAGATAGCTTGACCTCAGCTGCTTGATCCATTCTTGGGGCCCAAATTATATAAAAAAACTCTCTCAAAACCCAAGCTATGGAAAAATAAAATAAAAACAAAAAACTGAAAGTTGATTTTGCTGACCATGCAAGAAGCTGCTTACTTCTTTGCTTGCTAATACTCTTTTATTTGACTGGAAGCAATTTTTGATTTAGTTCCCTTGCCCCTAAAAAAAATTTTTATTTCCTTCAAGATCTATCTGTTTGGAAACTTTTCTTTTTTTCTGTCTTCAAACTTCTCATTGTTCATACATTCTGGGACTGTTCCTCTCCCCATGAGGAAACAGTTAGGGCAGTCTGTTCTCAGCTCCAGCCATGAATAAAAAGGTAAGCTCTTGCTTCTAAGCCTCTCCCTTCAGTAGAGGAAAAAACAGACATAAGCAGCTCTTCTTCCATGTCCACAAATATCCACAGACAGACCAGTTCTTCTTGATGTCTGTAAAGTAACACTCATCCCTGTTGTGTTGCTGTCTACACACCTTCTTCCTAACAGGGGAGAGACCAACAGTGGCATTCTACTGACTTAGACTTTATTCTGACACCAAATCATCCAGGTCTTTAAGGTATAGCTGCTCCTCGCTGTGGCCATCTACTTCAAAGTTTAGGCAAATCGAGGCTGTATTTCTACTTCCACCAGTGATGACATTCTTTCCATTATTCTCTACACTGACAGGAACCATTCCTTTCCTGCGCACCAGATGGATCTCTGGGCTGCAGCGAGGGGTGAAAATAATTTCATTATGAAACAACATCTGATTTCGCCTGATGCCATTTACTTTTTACTTTGAGGTTAAACATTTCACAAGATCTGTTTTTCTTCTTTCTGCTCCCTCTTGAAACTCCCTGTTTTGATTTTCTCAGCTGCCTCCACTTCGCCTGGCCTGTAGTTCTCACTAATGTCAGACTCCCTCCCCAGCTATCTCGAGTGTCAGCTTCGGAGAGCAAGAATGGACAGGATTAGGGGACAGCCTATGCCTGTGTCATCTTTCCTCATCAGAAGAAGAGGGAGGCTCTATTTACCAAGGTCCATAGATCTTAATCAACAGGAATTTGTCATGTGCAGTGTGTGCAGTCTGGTAAGCAAATGTCAAGGGATGCAGTTCTCAAAGCTTACAAAGGATCCATGCCTTGCCTTTATCTATTCACCCTTCTTTTCCTCCCTTCCTTCTTCCCTCCCTCCTTTCCTTCTTTCCTTCCTTCCTTCCTTCCTCCCTTCCTTCCTTCCTTCCTTCCTTCCTTTTTCTAATATCTATAGAGTTCTTCTGCCAAATCTCAAGCTATTTATAGCAGACAGGCAGCCTGTATAACTGAGAGTGCACCTGTGTGCCTGTGTGTTGACCCATGTACACTTGTGTGTGTGATAAATGCAGGTGGTGGGTGGTATTGACAGAACACCTTAAAAACTATGGGGTGGGGGTATGTAGATTACAGTTACTGTAAGGTAAATCACTGTATCATGAGAAAGTACAGTGGCTCTTGCAGTGACAGGGATACAGAGCTCAGAAAATGTGAAATCATGTGCACCAAAGGGTAGAAGAGCCTCTCTATAACACAGCTGTGTAAACTACAAGAGGATGGAGTCCAGATGGGAATAATCCTTACTTCTCCGTCAGCCCCTTAGAGTGTGTCTTTGACGTTGTGGGTACTAAGTAAATATTTAATAACAGGATGACTGATGGTGTGCATAAAACGAATGCTGATAAAACCATTTACGAGCAGTGGTGCTGCCCACATCAGCTGACTGTGGAATGGCCACCTCAAGCCCTTTAAATGATGCTGGGAAACCCCCAAGACTAGGGGCATGAATGGATGTGTGGAATGCACAGGTCTGCCTTAGAATGCTTCCAGTGATGTACACCTTGGAAATAGAATAAAATATTTGGGGACCAAGAAGAGGGAGCACTTACAGAGCTACACAAGCCTGTGCATGTCTGAGTGACTTTGTAGAGGACTGTGCAGGCTGGTGGACAACATGAGGATGTTAGGAGGCAGGCAGCACAGCAAGTAGACAAGAGTGTGGGAAAGGAGGGAAGTGATTCAGAAAACACAGAGAGTGAATCTAAGATGGCAAATGCAAAGAGGAATGGAGCCAATGAGATAAGGTAATTTAAGAAGAAAGACGGCAGAGATGGGAAATGGGGCATTCATGGTGCACCATCCAGCATGGTGGGCACCAGCCACAGGAGTCTCTGGAGTGTGTGAAAGGTGATGGCAAGTCCAAACTGAGGTGTGCTGTAAATGTAGATTGCCCATCACATCGCAGACACTTAGGATGAAGAGGAAGAATGTAACATATCCCTTGAGTATGTTTATATTGATATTGAAATTACATATGTTCCGACTTTAAATTACATATTGAAATAATATGTGGGTCTATTCAGTTAAATGCAACATATTAAAATTAATTCCACCTGTTTCTTCTTACTTTTTTGAACTAAAAATCTTACTTCAAAAGCAGAACATTTTAAATCAAAATTTAAAACTCAATCTTAATCAAATTTCAAAAATCCAGGAAATCTCAAAAAACCTTCAAAAATATAAGTCAATGAATTGTCTATGTAGCTCATGTGTTTCTCTTGGATAGCTCTGCTCTAGATGTGCTTCTAGCTAAGTTTGGGGAGGAGAGGGAGGGTGGAGGAGAGAGAATGTTGTGAGAGCGGAAGTCATGTAGAGGTCTCGGTCCTGGCTGTAAGTCCTTGGACAAGTTATTTAAGCTCAGTGAGCCTCAGTGTCTTCATCTGTCAAATGGTGCCTAGTGATAATGTCTATTTCATGTAGTGGTCATTAACCTAAATTGGAAACCATGTAGAGCCTCTAATGGAATACCATTGCAGGAGGTCCTCAGATAACAGTTGCATTCTTTCCTTAGTTTCCTTCAGCCAGAGTAACACACCAGGAGCTCCAGAGACATCAAGGTGGAGCTAAACTAGACTTCAGCAAATTCTGAATATGTATTTCGACTTTCCGAATGCCCTGGTGTGCAGCAGACTGGGCAAGTGAGGAAAGGAGTAGAAAGTCCAGTGGAGAAACCAGAGTAAAGAAAGAACTGCACCCAGAGAGGGATGATAAAGCCATCCTTCTGATTTGGAAGGAAGCTGCAATGGCAACAGAGTCCAGAGAGTTAGCAGGAAAGCAGGGAGGGTGTAGAGGTGCCCTATCCAATTTTGCTAAAAGCTGTTCTCAGATATGCCTGGATTAAGCAGATACTTTTGTTCTTCTTAAGTAAAGGAACATGATTTTCTCATTCTTTGCAATTTTGGATGCAGCATGGAGTTAGCCACAGCCTGAGCCACTGACAACATCAGTAACATCCCCCAAATAGAATTTAGCATCCCTGAAAAGGACAATAAAAGCCATGCTTATTGTTCTACTCTCAAGGAGAAGAACTCATGTACCGGCTACTTAAAAGTAAGTCATTTGTCAAGGGAACATCACATAACAGTGAATGCAAATGTCCCACCATCCTGATGAGCCTAGGTGGGAGCAAAAGGGAATTATTTCAGAGGCTCCTGGTGGTGATAAGACACTTCTTAAATAAAGGAAACTGAGACCAAGGATCACTGATAGATGGGAAATTCTGTTCTCCAGTTCCAATATATTGGGTTCAAAGTTCAAGAATGGCCATAGGTCTTCCGGTTTGTTCCAATAAATGGAAAAGAAAAATAGATGCATGGATGACCTAGAATGGTAGGTATTTGCTAGGTTGCTTCAGGCAGTATTCTGAAAAACAGTGATCTAGAAAAATTTCAGGAGACCTGCTTCTACCACAGGGGCACCAGAGATTTGCTCTATCTCCTTGGAACATCCTGTCTCTCTTCAGTGGGGCTCAGTTTCTCATTTATAAAATGAAGATCACTAGCACATGAAAGGACATCACCTAGCCAGTTCCTTTATTTTATCATGGGGAGAAAGAAGGCCCCCAAAGTCATTCTGTAAATGACTGGTGGGGATTGTGAACTGTTCTGCATTTTAAAGGACCCCTCTCCTCTGTGGGGGAGCAAATACACCACACAGAGAATTTCAGCAACTCAAGCTGAGTAAATGCTGACAGTCACAGAGACACACAGAAAGATACATCATGAGCATCAAAATTTACCTGTTACTCGTCTCCTTCACTGTGTGCCTTAGGCATAAAGAAAATCCAAGAATAAAACTCTTTCATACTGGCAAAGCATTCTACTGGGAAAATTGGTCATGGTGTTAATAATCATTTTGCCTTATTAAATTGTCCTCTCCCCTGCCCCTATCACCCAAATTGGTATAGAATTCAGAGTCAGCTGAATAATTTTACCATTGAGTTAAACCATTTAATAAGTGTGGGTTTTCTTCCGGCAAACCCTAAATAATTATGTTGTATTGAGAAGGAGGCATTGTTTTTAGCTGGAGTGTAAAAATGTTGCTGTAGTAGCCAGTGTGTTAAAAAAAGAAAAGACAAATTCAACTTGGCAGCTCAAACAAAGCATCTGTAGCCTGCTTCTACGACAGGTTTTTGGGACACCTTTCCTCAGACTCCCAAGTGACTCGGTTCATGTAATCCTTGCTCTGTGTAGTGTCTTCTCTCTTACTTCACAGACAGGATTGTGCTATAACCTTACTGACCTCAAAACTCAAAGTTAGAGAGAAAGAATTCAAATTAGATAACACCAGGCAATCATTAGATCTATAGATGTTTTATGGGAGCTGAATATTCCCTGCATTTCTCAAAACTCATTAAAAAAAAAAGTCTCCCCTACATTCCTGGTGCCCCAAGAGGTAGGGTCCTCTCCATGGTCTGACTGTCCCATAAGCCTCCACCCCATGCTGCCAACAAGATGCCCAGGCCCTCTGGGCTTTTCCAAACCATAACCCTGTGGAGGTCTGTAGACAGCATGCTCTTCTTTGACATGGCATTCTTCCGCTTGGAGCTCCGGTTCCTGGATGACCTAGAAGTCTGTAGTTTACACAGTCTGAGGGCATCTCTCCTAAGTATTCTTTGCTCTTCTGTGATGGCAACATCTTGATTCTTCTGTGGCTTTTATCAGACAGATGAAGAGGCCTCTTCTACCTACAAACACTTATGAGATCCTTTCTACTGTTTATCAAAATACTGAGTCCTGCTCCCTTCCTCAGTCATGTCTCTCCAGGAGTGTACTAGAGATGGCTCATCCTAGCTCACAAGAGCTGAAGATCTCTTCCCAGCTTCTCTGGGTAGCCTAAGATTGGCCATGGTGCTAGTGTTTACATCATGGACATGGACAAATGCTACCTGTCATGGCTTTTCCCCCAGAGTGTCAGGTAGTAAACACTTACTAGCTCCCACTGGGTCCATCTATTTGCATTACCACCTCAAACTCAAAATCTCTAAAACCACCTGCCCACTTCCATTTTCCTTAAAGATGGGTTTCTTCTAAAAAAGACACAACTAGGGGCACCTGGGTGGCTCAGTGGGTTAAAGCCTCTGCCTTCAGCTCATGTCATGATCCTAGGGTCCTGGGATCGAGCCCCACATCGGGCTGTCTGTTCAGCAGAGATCCTGCTTCCTCCTCTCTCTGCCTGCTTCTCTGCCCACTTGTGAACTCTGTCTGTCAAATAAATAAATAAAATCTTAAAAAAAAATAAAAAAGACACAACTAGATTGAATGTTTAAAAATATAATCTTGTTGAAATTTCTTTTAATTCTTAGCAATAATATCCCCTTTTTTAAATGAAGTCATAAACAGAATAAATCTGGGTGTGCATATATGTATGTGTGCACGTATATATGCAGGTATGTATATATAATAGAAAAAAATGAAGTTGAACTGAAATGTGACCAAAGGTAGGGTATGTGGAAGAGAAATGAGGTCAGACTTCCATATGCTTACCATTTCCCTATCTTGGGCCCCTCGAAGAAACCTCACACTCTCTGGGCTATAGTTTGAGAAATGTGGACCTGCTTATTTTTAATTACTTTAATTGAGGTATAATTAGCATGCAAAAAAAAGATATCTCCTTTTAAAAAAGCTTTTTATGGGACTCCTGAGTGACTCAGTCAGTTGAGCTTCAGAATAATTTTGGCTCAAGGTCCTGGGATTGAGTCTGCTTTGGGCTCCGGGCTCAGCACAGAGTTTGGTTGTGATTCTCTCTCACCCTCTCTCTCTGCCCCTCTCCCCACTCATGCTCGCTCTCTCTCTCTCTCTCTCTCTCTAAAATAAGTTAATAAATAAAATCTTTTTAAAAAATTAAATAAAAAAGATTTTTATTTTGCAATAATTTTAGGCCTATAGAAAAAAACTGCAAAAAGAGTACAGAGAATTCCCCATATGCCCTTAACCTAGATTCCCCTAATGGTAACATCTTACATAACCCTAGTAAGATCAAAACCAGGAAATAAAACATTGGCACAATGCTATTAATTAATCTATAGAACTTATTCCAGTTTCACCAGTTTCCCCAATGAACTGTTTTTCCATGCCAACCTGGGATCCCACGTTGCATTTAGTTGTGTGTCTCTGTAGTAGATCCTATCCGTGACAGATCCTTGGTCTTTATTTATCATGACCTTCACAGTTTTGAAGAATCCAGGCCAGTTTGGGTTTGTGCTCTGTTTTCTCATGATTTGTTTGAGGTGTACATGCTCAGCAGAATACTGCAATGATACTATATTCTCTTCAGCATCTCATATCAGGAGGATGAGATGTTGATATGTCTTATTACTGGTGATGCTAACCTTCATCCCTTAGCATAATGCTTTTGAGATCCATCTGTGTGGTTGTGTGTTCTGTTGTATGTACAAGAAGTTTATTCTTTTTTTTTTTTTTTGCTTAGTAGAACTCTATTGTACAGGTGTATCACTTGCATATCCTTTTACCAGTTGGTAGACACCTGAGTTATTTCCCATTTGGGGGTTGTTATGAATAAAGCTACTATAAATATTCATGTGCAAGTGTTAGTGTCTACAGATGTTGGGTAAATACCTGAGAGCAGTATGTAAGTATTTGCTGGATTTTATAAGAAACTGCCAAACTTTCTTCCAACATGGCTATAATTTTTACATTCCTACTAGCAAGGTATGGGAGTTCCAGTTGCTCCATTTATTCACCAACACTGGATATTGTCAGTCTTTTTCACTTCAACCATTCTAGTGTGTAGAGACGACTCATTGGGGGTTTTTATTTCCATTTCTCTAATGACTAATAAACTTAAACATCTTGTCATGACCTTCTTTCCCATTTATTTATCTTCTTTGGTGAAACGTATACATATATATATTGCCCATTTTAATTATGTACCTCCTTGTTTTTGATTGTAAGTGTTCTTTATATTTGTGGAATACAAGTATTTTATAAGATGCATATTTTGCAGTCTTTTTTCTCCCAGTCTGTGGTCTGTCTTTTCATTTTGTTAACAATGTCTCTTGAAGAGCAATGTTTTGTTTTTGATGCATTCCACTTTTTAAATATTTTTTTTATTTTCTTATAAACATATAATGTATTACTAGCCCCAAGGGTATAGGTCTGTGAATCGCCAGGTTTACACACTTCACAGCACTCACCATAGCACATACCCTCCCCAATGTGATGTGTTCCATTTTATCAGTATATTTTCTGTCTCAGTTCTTCTTTTTATAGTCTAACTGATAAACCAGTGTGTAACCCAACCTCACAAAGATGTTCTCTTGTATTTTAGTCCAAACTGAGTTTCAGGTAGCAATAGGCCCTCACATTTTTTTGTTGTTGTTGTTGTTCAGTTTTATCATAATGGCAGATTTGATTCTTTTATCACCTTAAATCCTCCTGTGTTGGCTTCTGTGAGGCACCTTCTACTTACACTCTTAACTTAAAACAAACCCTGAGACAAATCTAGGATGAAGACAGAGGTGTACTGGTTACTATTTAACAACTGGTCCCCCTGGGTTGCAGAGAAGCCCTGATTTGTAACATTTGCCAATATCCATGGTGTAAATACCTAAGCCAGGGCCAATTTTAAGCTATCAGTACATTGCCAGATATGCAGATTTCTTGAAAATTTAATTATTTTTCCTTGTGAGCTGATCAGAGCATCACCAGGTGCAGGCAGTTTATTTGAGGTGAGGCTCAGGACACAGAGTAAAGGAGTGGGGAGAGCAAGACAGGGAAAGGAAGAGAACCAGCAAAGGGGCATTGAAGAGCGGGTTACCACGGTGAACAGCTGGGGCTCCATCCTAGTGAGGACTCTCAGAGAAATAGTATAGACTCAGACTCAGAACTGTCCTAGTCAGAGCTGAGCCGGCTGGCTACTGATTCACAGATTCCTTCTTCTGTCTTTCTTTTGTTGATGGTTGTCCCTGAGCTGTTAAAACCTGGGCACTTTCAGGCTGTTCTGCTCATTGTTAAGGAAAGCCCTCTAGCACTGGTGGTTTCCCCAGGCAGAAACACAGAGAGCCACAGGTGAGGTGGGAAGCTGTTCTGGGTAGGAAGCTGCCAGTGTGTCTTAAGTTGATCATTGTCAGAAGTGGGATGGGGAGAAACAACAGGGTCCACTCCATGTACCACACACTTTTTCTAAATACTACCAGTAGGTAGTCAACAGCATCTCCCACTAGGTCCACAGTCAAAGGCACAATCCCCTGCCCAGTACAACTTAGGTAATGCTTTCTTTATTGGCTTTTATCAGTGCATTTTTAAAAAAGATTTTATTTATTTATTTGTCAGAGATAGTGAGCACAGGCAGACAGAGTGGCAGGCATAGGCAGAGGGAGAAGCAGGCTCTCTGCCGAGCAAGAAGCCTGACGTGGGACTCGATCCCAGGACACTGGGATCATGACCCTAGCCGAAGGCAGCCTCCCAACCAACTGAGCTACCCAGGAGTCCCTTATCAGTGCATTTAAAGTCACCACCAGACCATACCCAGTGACACTGCTATTCCCTCTAGGAGCCACAAGGTCACTTCTGTTCAACTGGTATGTTCTGTTTAGAAAGAGATAGGGAAAATCACTTCCTTGTTGGTTCTTAAAAACATGGGTAATATGAGTAATAGAATCTAATCAATTTCCTCATCCAGGCCACTTCATAATTGGATTTCTATATGCCCAAGAGCAAGCCTTGTCTTGCAAACCAGTAGACAAGTCATATTCAAATACTTCCTTTTCTCCAGATTGTCTCAGTTGTGGTGACATCTTGAGTTTGAGCAGCTGTCTACATGACCAAGGTCGTCCCACTGACTTTACCTTGTTGGATGTCTGACCTAATGTTTCTGTAGTTATTTAAATCAGAGAAAGTCTTATCATGACAAATAATAAAATGTTTTCTGAACTGCAAAAGTCCAGTCTTTCTTGGGGCAAAAAGAAGTTGGCTATAGTTCTGTCTTCTCTGCCGGGGAAACTTCCTACAGACAGGGAATAGATGGGCCTAGATCGAGGCACCATCTGCTTTTCAGTTGTAATTAACATCGGATCCAGGGGTGGGTTGGATTTTACCATAGCGTTGGCCGTCCCTCTTGACCACCAGGGAATCCTAAATCATGTGTTTGTTGGAATGTGAAACTTGGGTTGGGTTTCTCTGGATGGGCAACAGCTCTTAGGGGACAGGAGCAGAAAAGAAAGCCAGGCTGTGCGGAAAACCATTTCTGTGTGCCCGTTTCCGTGCTGAAGTGGCCACGACAGATGCAGTCAAAGAGGAAGAAGCCTGCTTATCTTTTCTTGCGATTCTTTGATTCTGTTTCAGTTCAGTTGGTCCCACTTTTCTAACAAGTTGATTGAAATAATAATGACCCCTGGCAAAAATAATATTATTCAGTGTTTATTGAATACTTGCAACCTTCCAGCCATTGATGCTAAGAATTTTGCATGAATTATCTAGTTTCAAGACAACCATGTGAGATAGATACCATTATTTTTCCCACTTTACAAACAAGGGAGACTAAGTCTAAATTGAGGTTTAAAATACTCACTTCAGGTCACACAACTCAGATATGGATCCTGGCTATCTGATTTTGCTTTGTAACCATGGTTAATCACAGCATCCACCAACTTATTTACATTAGGGGAGAGCAGAGTTAGTGGCTGGCAGATTTCTCCCAATCCTGTTTTGTAAGTTGCAGAAGAGAACTACAGAAACTCAAAGATAATTAGTGTTCTTCAGTCCCTTTATTACCTCAAGGGAATGTATCTTTCCTATGTTTCACTGTGCTCTACCTCCATGCCATTGGACTCTTAGTTGCAACTCTGCTTCTTACTTTTTCTGAGCCCTGTGAGAGTCAAATGAAAACATGACTAAATTTTAGCTCTCTGCCTTGAATCCACAGCTCATAAAGTTGGTGTCAGCATCTACACACCACAGCAAGAGTTGGTCCTTCTCATTATCAGTGACATTGTTCCTCCAACAATAGCGAGGCTTTTTAGCAGAATGGCCTGGGAGCGTCTTTGTCTTGAGCCCAGATTGCCTTCTAAGGGCACACCAAGTGAAAAGAATGCAAGAAGGACATCCCAAGACTGGCAGTCATTTGTACTGTTGGTCAGGTACACAGGATTCCCTGGAATATCCTGTGAACATCAAGCCAGCCTATGTCAGCCTTGGGAAGGAGCCCATGTGCCCGGCTAAGCTAATTGTCTGGCAAGAGAGATTTTGCACCTCCTAGTTAAAAGTCCCTTGTAATCATTTGGTAATTATTTTAATGGATTGTCATTGAAGTGTGAATTTGGAAATAATGTAATATGAAGCTTTGGTCTGGCATCATTAGTTGCACTAGATCTTGAGTAATAAAATGAAGGTCAGAGTTTAAGCCCCACACAAGCCTGTTGGCCTTGTTCATTATATACACAATCCCAGAATGGACCCTTACTTACAGGCATCCAACCATTAGCCCTTTATACCATTCACAAACAGAACCAGGCTGGGAACGCTTGGTGACCCAGTATAGCCCTTCACAACTAATGGGAAATTGCCTTCTGTTCCAGGAGCATATCCTGTGATACTGGGTCAGTTCTGGTAATAGGACACAGTAAAGACATACAGTTAAGGAAGTGGTCCCAACCTGGGAATGCTGTCGTGGCTTTCCGCTGGGTGCCCAAAACTAGATTGCAGGGTGGCCATCTGGGCACCTTCTCAGGAGTGCCAATCTACCAAGAATACTAAAACATCACTGTAATAAATGGGAAAGATGGTGCCACTTCACTATGGCTTCCACACACTATAACTGAAGACGAATAGATTAATTCCCTCCACCTGAAGCAAACAGCCACCTAAAATGGAACAAAAAGGATGTTTCTGCTTTTTGCTACTACTGTCCTCTTTCGATTACATGTACTCTGTAAATGCTCATATCATTGCAACAGCTAAAATTTTTAATTTGCAAAGAGCATAGTATCTGCCAACATTGACTAAAATGTGTTTCATTATCTAAATATTAAATACTAAAATTTTGAATTCACCAACAAGAAGTTGCCTACTTTAGGGTAGTTCTTGCTACAAAAGAAACTTGAAAGAGACAACAATTACAGAAAAATGAGAGAAGATTTTTTAGAATATTTTTCAGAACATTGGCTCTGCTTTCACCAGTGGAAATGAATTAGTAAGAGGCTTAATTTCTATATATATTTTTTTATTAATAGAAGATTAGTTTTCTCCTCCCTTCTCCACTAAATAAATGTTGAATAAATATTTAAAGAACATGGGTTTGAAGAGGCGCCAGCTTATGAGCCTGCTTGGATGGCCAGCCTGGGTCTCTGGCCGATTCTGTGTTTGGAAGTGCTGGTTGCTCGCCTATGATTGGCTTGCAGTTCCACTGTTTGATATTATCCAGCAATTGTGGTGCCCACCAGCTCCCAAGACTGTTTGGGTAGAGAATAACAAGAAAATGACAGAAAGGCAAGAATGCAAATATCTTGATAACTTTAACCAGCCTGGTGTCTTTCAAAGGCACAGTGTTGCGCAATAAGCTTAGCTCTAACTCTGGCATGAAAATCCCTACCCTATTGTGGTTTTCCTCAGAAAGGCTTGGCTCAGGGCACTAATAAAAACTTTGAGACAAGAAGCAGGTTTCTCATCATACCAAACTTGAAATGAAGAGTTCTACCATCTTGCAGAGAGTTGAGGAAAATTTGAAATTCCAAACTCCTCCAGAAAAGTTGAAGTCTTTAATATTTGTAGTATATTTCTAGGGGAGAAGTCGTTGTCCTCATTTTCTCAAACAAGCCTGAAGAGGAAGAGGCCACTGTTGGGAGACAAGCCAGTTGTCAACCAGTCTCTGCATGAGACTTTGAGAACTCCCTCAGAGTGTGCCACTAGAGTTTAATGGGGAAGGATGAGGTATGAGTGTTACTGAGAAGTAGGATAGGAAGAAAGGGAAGAAAATGACCCCCAAAACACTTCAAGACTGTGGGCATTCTAAACCTCCAGACCATTCCTCTTCTTTTGCTACTGAAAGCAACTGGGGTTAGAGCCATGAGTTCTGGAATTGGATTAGATTCATACAAATGGGGTTGGAGTCCCATTTCAGTCATAGACTGGCTCCATAAACTTGGGTTTATATTCTCTCTGACTCAGTTTTCTCATCTGAAAAGTAGAGATGACAATAGTATCTATCTTGTGGTGTAGTTGAGAGATTAAGCTTTAAAGTAATTCTAGGCCCATGCTCAATATTCAATAAATGTCAGGAATCATAATGATCGCCACCACCACCATCATCATCATCATCATCATCATCATTCTCTGTCATCATCATATCACAATCACTATATCACCACCACTTTCATCATTGACACCACATGGTCAAATGATTATCACCATCAATATCATTATCATCATCGTCATCATCATCATCATCATCACCATCACCACCACCACCACCACCATCACTGTCATTATCATCATCATTACATCATCATCACCATCTTAATCATGGTTACCATCACCATCCTCATCTTCATCATTATTATCATCATCACCATCATCATTACCATCACCATAACCATCATTCAGTCATCATCACAATAATCATTACCATCACCACTATTCATCTTCATCACCATCACCACCATGATCATTGTCTTCATCATTACATCGTCATCACCATCTTTATCATTGTTACCATCACCATCATCATTATCATCACTGTCACCATCAGCACCACCACCTGCCATCATCATCACATCATGAAATCACTATCTCTATCACCATCACCCTCATCATCATCATAATTGTCATTACTATCATGATCACCACCACCCTGACCACCAATATTACCATCGCAATCACTAGTATGACCATCATCATCATTGTCCCCATCATCATCACATCATAATCACTGTTATCACCATCATCATCATCACCACTACAACCATCATCACCACCATCAAAACTATTTTCATCGTTATAGCATTAAACCTACTGGAGCCAACAAGTAATTCATGTTCAAGGCAGACAGTCTGCATTTATGCACCCAAATACCAGCCCGGAATATAAGAGCCTCCCCAAACTGATCTTTGCCTATTTCTGCAGCCTCATCTGTCTGCTTTCTTGCCCATAGTCTACACTCCAGCAATGGTGAATAATTCGTCATTTTCAGCACAAACCATGTTAATTTATGATACCATGCTTTGATTCATGCTGCTTTTTTCCTTACCTAGCCACTTCTTTGCTTGGCTTCTCAGACATAGTATAAGCATCTACTCCTCCCAAGAGCCTTGCCATACCTTTCCCCTCACTATCTAAAATGTAGGTTAAGCGTTCTTCCTCTAAGCTCATGTAAAATGTTGTGAATAGCTCTGTGTTTGGCTTTAATACCAAATGTTCTGCTTACATATTTAACAGACCTGTTGGTGCTCCATCAGATCGACCTGAGTCCTCTGTACTAGTTTGTGGCTTTTGGATGCTGTGCTTCTCATGGATCACACCTGTGACCTTCTAAGATCTGGGCTGCTGGAGCTACTTCACCAGGGTTCACTGAGTGGCAAGTCCCTCATCATTTGGATTCTCTGGGGTGGCAAATAGCCACTGATGATTGGTTGATACGTAGTATGAAAGCCCAGCCCATTGTTTTAAGGCAAGACAAAGTCTGAGGTGCAACTTATACTCCAGAGTTCTGTGCAGAATCAGGCTGAGGCTAGGTATCACCTGGCATCCACCTTTCCTTTATTTCTTCTCCTTCCTTGTCCTGTTCCTCCATTACCTTATCAGACTCCCATTGTATGTGGATTCTCACCTGAGGGTCTCTTTTCCGCAAACACAGCCAAATTCCAGGGGCCCTTTCCTTTGGACTGGTTGATACTACCTAAGCACAGATTGCTCTTTCATAATAAATATCATGTTTAAATGAATGGATGGAATGGCTGCCAGGCAGGTAGAGAATTTTCCATCCTCAGTTCCTAGAGTCCACTGGGAGTGGAGATCATGTGATGAAGAATGAGGGCTTTGAAATTACACAATAATAGACTTGAGTAATTGCTGACTCTGCTGATAAAGTACGTTTCTTATTCCCTCCAGATTCCAGTTTTACCTGCAGTAAAATGGAGACTCTACAGCGCCAACCTGTGTATGTGGGTTTTTGGGAGGGTGAAATGAACTAATGCACTTTACACATGGAGCCTAGGCCCTGGCCCATAGAAAGAATTCATTCATTCATTCATTCATTCAGGCATTCATTCAAGAAATGTTCTAGAAACAATGTCAGGCACTAATGTAAGCCAGGGGATACAGAAGTGAACAAACCTGTCCCAAACCTCTGTCCTGGGTGCCATCCAGGTGTTGTTGATGTTTTCATCAGCATAGACTCTAGGCCTGAGGTGCGGGACGCCTGGGTCTGGGGCTCTTGAAGTTCACACATGGGTTCAGTCTTTCAGCACCAGGTAGTTAGTACCTATCTCCAGGAATAAACTGGAAAGCAGATGGAAAGATGCTGCTGTTATCTTGGGAAGAGCCCTGGCCCAATGGTCTAGGGGTAGGAGTTTCAGAACAAGCCAGGTAGGGTGACTACAGAAAAGTTATTTAACTGCCCAGGGCTTATATTGCTGATCAAAGAAATGGGCTGTTGGACCTGACCTGAGATCATCATGCTGACTATTGACAGGTTTCATTTGGCTCAGTGCTTTACAATTTTTGAATTCAATCATTCATTCGTTCAGTACTTACTGAGCATGTACTACATACTGGCCCTGTTCTAGGTACTTGGAGTACGTCAGAGAATGAGACAGAAAGAGCCCCCTGTCCTCATGGAGCTTATATTCTAAGGAAGGAGGCAGACAGTAAAATAAACATAATAAGTAAATTGTTTATTATGCTAGAAGCTAATCCATATGGTGAAAAAAGAAATAGTGGAACAGGGTTTGGACAGTGAGGAGGGGAGGTGCAGGAGAGGCATGTCTCAGGGTGAGGGTAGTTTCGAAGAGGGTGATACTTGAGTTAAAGTGAAAGAAGTGAAGGAGGGAGTCATGTGGATGCCTGGAAAGAGAATGGGCCAGCCAGTGCAAGGGCCCTGAGGTACAACCGCCGCCCAGTTTTATTCATGCAATAGCCAGGAAGCCAGTGTGCCTGGAACAGAATCAGCAAAGGAGAGGGTCAAGGGTGAAACAAAGTGGCTACATTGGTTTCCATTACTCAGAATCAGAAGGTTTTACCTGAAGTCCAGATTTGCAGCTTCCCTCTTCAAAACTCAGTAGCTCTGGCCACACTGAACACATATTCTCATGCAATGTTGACTAGGACAGAGCACAGGCTGCCCACCTGAGATGGGCCTCCACTGGCCAGTAAGCCACAGACCCCGCCTCATCCACTTTCTTATTCTTATACCTTGTGGACTCCTGCAGGCAATTGAGGCCATGGTGTCAGGCAGCAGCCGGTGACAACACCAAGGTGCCTGAACTCATCATAACTCACTGAGTCTGCCCCTTCCTTCATAGTCCTTATTTCCTCTCAGCCCTGATTCTGCGTTTATTCTTGTGTAAGACTTTGGGTAAGACTTTGAAAAGGAAGCCCATATAGATGTAGGAAAATTACCATTCCTGATTCTGCAAACAAGGCTCTTCCTTTGGAAAGAATTAATGGACTTTATGGAGTTGTATGTGTGTTTGGGAAAAAGGCTGCAAAGGAGCAAGGAAATATTTTTCCTCTTCTACTCAGGCTTGTCTCCTCTCCTGGCAGCAGGGCTTCAGGGAGATTTTATTTACTTTTTTGCCATAAATGAAGTTATTCACAAAACCCCATACTGTGTCATGATCCCATTACCTCGTATGCATTCAGATGGCTACTGTCAAAAAAACAAAATAAAACAAAAACCAGAAAACAGCAAGTGTTGGCAAGCATGTGGAGAAATGGGTACCCTCTTCATGCTCTATTGGTGAGAACGTACTATGGTGCAGCTACTGTGGAAAATAGCATAAAGTTTCCTCAGAAAAGTAAACACAGAATCACCACATGATCCAGGAATTCCACTACTGGTTATTTACCCCAAAACATTGAAAGCTGGGACTTGAACAGATGAACACCTGTGTTCATCATAGCCAGAAAGTGGAAGTAATCCAAATGTCCATACACAGATGAACAGATGGAGAAATTGTGATATATACATACAATGGAATATTAATTCAGCTTTTAAGGAAAGAAATTCTGACACATGCTACAATGTGGAGGAGCCTTGGGGACATTATTATGGTAAGAAAAATAGGTCAGTCATAAAAGGACAAAAACCGTATGATTCCCCTTAGATGAGATACCTATAAGAGTCAAATTCATGGAGACAGAAGGTTAAATGCTGGTTGCCAGGGCCTGAGAAGGAGAGGAAATGAGGAGTTAGTGTTTAACAGGTACAGAGTTTCAGTTTGGGCAGATGAAAAAGTTCTTAAAAATGGGTGGTGGTGATAGTTGTATAATGATCTGAATCTGAATGCGAATGCATGTAATGGCTTTGAACTGCATGCTGGAAAATGGTTAAAGTGGTAAACATTGTATTGTGTATATTTTCCACCATAAAAAAGTTAAATTTTAAAAAATCAAATATACATAATATGCATTAAATATCGATGGAGAGAGATGGAGAAAGAGAATGCTCCATTCATTCTCAGAGAACTTGGCCCTTCTCCTCCCCCAACTGGGTTTGCTCTCTTCTGTCTTACATGACACAAAGAAAAAAAACAAAATGCTTATTTAGAGATGGGAGTGGTCCACAAACCCCAGGAAACAGTTCAGCCCATGACCCCAAATTGGGTGTGTCAGGGAGCCCGCATGGGGGTTCAGACCTAGCCAGCCAGAATGTGCTTGTCCCCCAGAGCGCCCCCCCCCAGGATTTCTGAGGTCCCTGTGGGGTGCAGTGTGCATGGTGCTATATGTGTGTTTCTTCTCGATCATAGCTTCCTACTTGTATTTTTATTTTTCGTCTGTTTTGATATTTTATACTTATTTGTGTTTACCACTCTTATTGTATCTGTTTTTATTGTGAATCTTCGTAAATCCCCAGTGAAGGGAAGGAAGGCATGAAGGGCTGATGTCTTTATGAATTGTGGTTGGCGTTAAGAACCTGTTTATGTCCCTTTCCATCTCCTTCTCCTGTGTGCCCCCTCCCCCACTGTTGTTCCCCTTTCTTTTTCACATCTCTCCCCAGTTTTCCTAGGTAATTTTTCTCTGTCTCCACCCCCACTTTCATTGTCCACTCTTCTCTGCCCCACTCTGGACCCCAGAAGGTAAGGACCTTTTCTGCCAGTCTTCCATGACTCTGGGAAGGGACGAGAGTGAGAGGTCAGAGCATTTCTTCCCTGCTTACTCCTGGGTTTCTAGGCTCTGGCAGCAACTGCTTCCCTCCACCCTTTGTGAGAACCCGCCTGCGGAGCAGCCCATCCCCACTCACCAGACTGGGAACCTTGTTCCCTCCTCTTGCACCTTCAGGCCACTTCAAGGGAACAGCTTCCTGTGTTGCTAGGTGCTGGGTGCTTTGCTTTCTCTGTTCATTCCTGTCCATTCTCTGTCCCTTAGCCCTGCCTATACTACTGTAAGTTAGCCCTTCATCAAACTCTCTGCAGTTAAAAAGAATTCTCTCTGGTTAAGCCCTTTTGAGTGACCTTCTCTTCCCTACACAGACTCTGACAGAGGCACCAAGTCTCCCCACTATTGTGAACTTAACTCTCTCTCAAGGGATCCCACTGGGGGCCTGCAGAAATGGACCAGGGAACTCCTGGACCACCTATATCAGAACTATCTGGTGCTGATTAGAAATGCAGATCCCTGGGTCCCCACCCAGACCTGCTAACTAGATCTTCTGGAAGTAGGGCTGTGGGGCCCTCATTTTGTCTGCATTTCCCAGATGACCCCGGTACACTTTAAAGCACACAGCGATCTAGAAACCTGCATGATTCTTTGTTAATATGTCAAATACAAGAGCTGGCATCATATCTCATAGCTATTTTTGAAGTAGTGACAAATATGCATGTGGTCCCAGCAGTGCTGGTCATGTGATATGAAAGGTCTGTGATTCCCCCTGGAGACATATTCCCAGGTCTGGCCAGTACTACTGTGGCTTATTGCCTATATTCTTAGTGGAAGGAAATGCTGAATTCCGCTCAGAAGCTAGTGAAAACAGAGATCCAATTTGTTCCCATCCACATAAACAAACTCCTAAGTTCTGAGTCCTTCCTGGTAGGGTAGGGGGCTCAGGGACCCCTGCTTAAAAGCCCACGTCTCATAGGAGGTCTCCACAGAAGGGAATTTGAGGCCTGGCACAGGTTAGAGAAGTAGATATTCCTTAAATAAAGGACAGTTCCTTACATAAAGAAGCATCTCTTCCTGATATGCTGTGTGGAGTGGTGGTTAGGAGGCAGGTGCCCTCCATTTAAATCCTGCCTTCACCACCTACTAGCTGTGTGAACTGAGCCAAGTTACTGAGTTTGATTCCTGCCTGTGAGGCTGGTAAATCCAGTGCCCCATTCTGTACCATTGTTCAGATCAAAAGAGAATGTGTGTGCCTGGCACCAGTGAGCTTCCTGTAAGACCCACAGAGCCATCAACCCAACTACATAAACCTGCCCCCGAACTTTCCTTTAATGAATATGGAGGGGGAAATGGCAGTTATCACCCTCCACTTTTGTGAGAACCTGACAACCAAAAGAAGTAAATTACTTCCTCGGGGACTTAGGAACCAATATCTCAGAGCAGCACCAGGGGAGAGGCTTCTGGGATAAGAGAGAGACAGAGAGAGAAGAGAACGCAAAGGGAAATAATTGTTCTTCTCCCACCAAAATATTCCTCCTGAGATGGCAAATATCTCATTCCCAAGGCCCCCAAGTAGTCACTCCAATGTGGTGACCTCCAAGAACACTGATCAGTTCTAGGCCTTATATGGCATCATAACAACCCTTTCAAGTAACATAATTATAGGAGTTATGCTAATGGAACAAGTACATTAGCATACTCTTTTCCTTTGGCATTTGAGTTCCTTCAAGAGAAACACTTTCAGTTGACAGTGGTTTCAAAGACCTTCACAGTGCCAGCTGACAAAACAACTGTGGAGATGGGACTGAGGGACAGAGACCCTGTTTTGTGTTGGCCTCAACCTACAGATACTGATACTATCTTCTAGGGGTTCCTGGGACACGTCTCTGGGCCCCTGCTACTTGTGGCAAGCCCTCACAGACATCTCCTTGACAGAAGCCAGTGTTATGGCTGAATTTCCCTTTGTGGTTCTTATTATGAATGCAAGGAGGCCTTGCAACAACCATCAGGGAACTCTGCAAAACTAAGGTTTATTACTTATAGGTTCTGGAGGGCACACAGTACAGCAGAGCCACGCAGTTGGGGGCAGAGTGAGGGAGTGCAGACCTGGGGCTCTGTCTTCTCTGGGGTCAAGGTTGGGATGCCTGGGGTTTCATAGGCTTACTCTTTATTGGTGATTTTAAAACAGAAGAGTGGGAATTAGGGCACGGGAAGGGAGAAGCAGGGTCACTCACTCGTTCAGTCACCTAGGTCAGCCAGGGCTTTCTAAAAGGGGAACTTCATGGTGGGGCAGCCCGGCTCCTTATCTAGTTGTGTAGCTGACAATATGTTTGTCTGAGATGGATGTCTTCGAATTACATGCCCTTACCCTAGTCCCTCTGGATTTTCAGAAAACTCTTGTTTCTAAGAATGGATTGCAAACTGCATTTCATTCTCTCCACAGTCTTCTTTAACTCCCTTCCTTCTTGTTTTAATTTGGGCTCTCCCAGAAGCAGACACTGAGACAAGGGCTGGAATGCAAGTGGCTCTCTGGGGGTGGAGAGAAACATCAATAGTGCAGTAAGAAGTGGGACAGAGAAGGGGGAGGGGGACTGATAATTAAAGATTGGGTGGTCAAGCTTGCAACAGCATGGGCACCTGAAGCTTAGGCATCTGGGAAACCCAGCGAGACAGTTATGGTTACTCCACCCAGAGGGCAAGGGACCTGGGATACTGATACAACAACTCCCATTGTTCATGTTGGGGGGGCTTCCAGGGGGCAGTTATGCCCTAGCCCTTCTGGATTGCTTTGTGTAAGGTTAAATGAAAAGTCTTCAAGCAAATCAAGCCAGATTATGGTCTTCAAAAGACACTCTAAATTAATAAAGCCTGAAGAATATGGTAGGACCAGGGGCCCACATAGTTATCTGCTACATTCCTCTTCCCTGCAACTCCCCTCCCCCAAATCCCAAATCCTGCAGAACCCTAGTCTGACTGCGAAGCTGAGAGTTTCTCTCTCTAGTCCCCAGACAGGGTGAGTGTTTCCAGGAGACTGTTGTCTGTCATGGTAGCAGAACCCGAAAGTGATTGTGTATATCAGTCCCACCATGGCATTGTGGGGCCATTAGAGACCAAGCCTGTAATGGGGGGAAATGATTTTAAAAGAAATACCATCCCCCCCCGAGTTTAATCTTATATTATCACTTGAAACTATGAAAAAAAAAAAAAGAAGGGGAGAAGAAATCTTTTTTTGTTTAGTATTCATATCATATTCCCTGGGAGATTTAGAACAATTTCCACCAAGGCCAGAGTTCTATAGATCTTCCCTAGGAATTGCTTGTCCAGCACCACCTTCATTGAAATTAAAGACAGAGTGACATGAGTGCAGATGATGTAGTAAAATGAAATTGTCTGTGAAAACCGCTGACTGTAGATGCCACATAAAACAGCGGGGTTAATGTTGCACTGTTCAGAGACATTTGCCCTCACAATTCAGAAGCTCTTATGTATATTGACATTTCAGCTAGAGCCTGTTCACCTCCATTAAGCCCCAGGCCCCGATAATTTCCTGTTACTTTAGGTGCTTTCCAGTTTAACCACTATGGCCAAAGTTTCTCTAGTTTTATTAGTCCCAATCAACCTGTGAAACAACCTGATGAGATGGTATTTATCTTCCAAAATCCCAGTTCAGTGGCCACAACCTCTGTGAAGCCTTCTCTGGCCTCCCTTCACTAGCCTTGTCTAGCAGAATGAACCGTGTATGTCCAGAATCAGATAGGGAGGGGCACCCGGAAGTCTCAGTAGGTTAAGCGTCCACCTCTTGATTTTGACTCAGGTCCTGAACTCAGGGTCGTGAGATCAAGTCCCAGGTCAGGTTGGGCTCTCAGTGTGGAACCTGCTTGTCCCTCTCCCTCTGCTCCCCACACCACCTCCCTGCCCCCACTGCTTGTGCTCTCTCTCAAATAAATAAATAAATAAAATCTTTTAAAAAATCAAATAGGGAAGCACACGACTGCAGGTGTGGAAACCTGACTAATGGCCACTGAAGCAAATGGGGGTTCATTTTTCATTTTCTCACCTAGTAAGAAGTACAGAGGAAGATGGTTTCTGGCATTAGAGAAGCTAGTGAATGGCATCCTTAGGGCTCCGCCATCCCTTGCACTTTGGTGTGTATCTCTTGCTTGTTGTCTCATGGTCATGTGACAGCTGCTGCCACTCCAGACATTACGTTCAAGTGCAAAGCTAGAAAAAAAGGTCACTTTAGTCGCATCTGTCCCTTATTCTCATTGGCCCAAACTGCATCCTATGATCATGGCTAGTTCCAGGGAGACTAGAAAATCTGAGTATATGGTCAGCTAGAACTTGGAAGTTACATCTCATTATTGTTCTCGTTGTGGCTGTATCATCATCTCTGTATGTTGCCTGATGCCATAATAATGCCGTATAACAAATGAGCCCAAAACCTCAGTGACATACAACAGTAATCATTTATTTAGCTTTTGGGTCTTTGGGGTTCAGCTGAACTTTGGGGATCAGGTGACCCACATCTGGGGGTTAGCTGCTTGTCAACTGATCTCTGACAGCCTCAGCTGGGACGAAGGCAATTTGGCTGTGCTCCGTGTGTCTCTTGTCCTCCAGCAGCCTACCTGGGGCACATTCTCACAGAATTATTGTTGCTGTGGGAGGTGTCTGGCGACACCCAGTCCCCTTTGCTCTTCCATTTCCACATACTCCCCACAGTAGCCTCGAATGCTAACTTGAGAACCTGGTGTGATTGGTCTCTTGTTGAAGGCTAAATGAGGCAAGGAGAGTCACTCAAGGTCACAATGTGGGATTTGATGCAGGGTCCTTGATCCCGTCCTGGGCTTCCTCCAAGGCTCCAGGCTGCCTCTCCTTCTGCAGCTGCTGTGCTAGTCATTGCTATACAGGCATTTCCCTTGATGGCTTCCAAAGGTGGCACCATATTCTGTGGGCACCGCCCTGCTTGGATGCATTCATTTCATATAAACAGGACCTTCAACTCTGTGCAAGCCTGCCCTGAGATGGGGTATGAACATGGGAAGAGCACAGCTGCTGGTCCCTTCAAGAGGAGAGTAGCCAGGTACGTGAACCTAAAACAGGGCTCACAGTCCAGGCAGCACATAGTCAGTGCCAAAGTGCAATGCCCACAGCAAGGGCCCTGATGAGCTCCCAGGGAAGTGAGGAGCCCTGTGATCCTGAGCTTGGAGTTGAAACTGAAACGGACCCCTCCTCTCCTCTCATTCTGCACACACACACCCCGCTCATGATTTCCGGAAAGCAACCCACGTGTGGTTGTTCTGGTTGTTACAGCCAGCCCTCAGGCTCAAATTCCAGGGGGCACAGCCATACATCTGCCACCCTGGGGCATTGGCTCACCTCAAACATTTTTGAGGGTTTAAGTCTGTCTTGTATTTTTTAGGGCACCTTGTAAAAATAATAATATTAAAAAAAATCACCCAGCAGTTCCAGCATCTGGAAGTTTATCCTAAAAATGCAAAAGGATGTATGTTTAAAGATGTTCATTGCAGCAGTGTTGATAGTCCATTATTTATAGGGGAAAACAGAAAGCTGCTACAAATAAAGAGGTGACTAAGGTTTACTCCTGCTTGTGCTGATCACATTGATACATTTATGTAAGTGGCATATTTGTATATGAGTAAGTAATCAAAATTAAGCTTGTAAAATAAAAAAAAAAATAAGAAAGAGCATCAGTGACTCCAACCAGCAGCTCCCAGATGTTGATGACTGGGATTCCAAAACCATCCCTCCCTTTGTGTAGTTGGAGAGATCAGCTTATTTGTAGGCCAACTGAAAATAGAAGGTGTCGATTGGGTAGCAGTTCCAGAATGGCCTCTGTTGGGGGGAGGCAGCTGGCCTCGGTGGGAAAACTCAGAGAGTCTTGGGGTCACATCCAAGACCTGCCATTTGCCATCCTTGTGTCCTTGGACAAGGTACCATACTCTCAGAAGCATCTGGGAAATGGGGCCAGTAACTCCCTGCCTCCCCCAGGGGTTAAAAAAATGACATGGACAGTTCTCATAAAGTACCTGGAATGTACCTCCATACCCGACCCAACAAACAGTAGCAAATGTTAACAGTATTGTTATTAGTCATTATCACCAATCATTATATCCTTTGGAAATAGAGGAATGGCCAACTTGACGGAAAAGTGCCTCGCTCTAAAACATTCAGACCAGTGGTATCGATGGTACTATCTATATCATCAGGCTTTCTTCAAGGTTGTAGGTTCTTCAAGGTTGTATCTTCAAGACTGACTTTGTATATTTGTTTTGTTCCTTTGTTCTGTTTAGTTGTTGTTTTTTTTAATTTCTTAGTACTAGTAGTAGACCCTTTTTTAGAGCATTTTTAGGTTCATAACAAAATAGAGCAGAAGGTACTGATTTCCTTTTCCTTCCTACTCCTCTACCTGCTCAGCACCTTCCCCCATCAATACTTTGTTCTGTTTTATTTGTTTTTCCAGTGGGAACCTGATTTCCAATGGGTAACATGGCAGGAATTGGAACAGAGTTTCTTGTAAGCAGAGTGGTAGGACAGTAAGTGCTCTATGGCTGGAAAGGAGCCCCATTACCTGGTGGCCAGAGGGCATCTGATCCAGGATGGGCATCCCCATCTCACACTCCCCTGTGCAGGGAAGTTAATGTCATAGTCATCACCCTTGAAAGCACAGAGAACCTGGGAGACCTCTTCATGTCTCAACCCAGTCAATCCAAGTGTTGATTTGCAATATGTTAGATGGAGCTTCTTGCTTCACAACATATTGGAATATATTCTTAAAGAGATGATTTATAGACTTGGCTATTTCAGTGAGTTGAGTGTGGCAGCTTTAGACAGATTATTTAGATCTTGCTTAATTCAAAAATGTGCAATTCTATATTCCAGTTACTGCATCTGGCTGTCCTTTCAAGATAATGATAAAGTCCACATATCTTTGGATCAGCCAAGTCATACAGTAAAAGGGGGAGGGGGAGTTGAGTCCATTACAACTTGGGAGTATATTTTCTCATTCATCCACAAGCTGAAAATATAGCATTAATTTTTTTTTAAATTGACATTTTCTTCCCCCAGAAATCCACAAATAATTTTGTGTAGATTATGAATAGACCAATCAATAAAAGTTATTTTTAAGGCTTCTCTGCATGCCAAACATCATAGGCTCCTTGGAGATTAAAAACATATAAGATGGAATCCTTGCCCTAAAGTCTCCACCATCTACAATATTCACGTAAGAAATACAAACTCAAGGTGGACAAACAGAAAATATAGATAGGAATAAAAAAAAACAGAGTCACACCAACAGAGGGAGAAGCTATTTTGATTTATGGCCTTACAAACTCTTATATGCAAATATACTTATGTGAGTATGTGTGTATTTATGTGATTTTTTTTAACATATAATGTATTATTTACCCCAGAGGTACAGGTCTGTGAATCATCAGGCTTACACATTTCACAGCACTCACCATAGCACATACCCTCCCCAATGTCCATCACCCAGCCACTCTGTCCCTCCCCAACCACCCCTCAGGAATCCTCAGTTTGTTTCATGAGATTAAGTCTCTTGTGGTTTATCTTCCTACCGATCTCATCTTGTTTCATCTTTTTCCCTCCCTACCCCCCACAACCCTCTGCCAGCCTCCCAAATTCCTCATACCAGAGAGATCATATGATAATTGTCTTTCTCTGATTGGCTTTTTTCACTCAGCATAATACCTTCTAGTTCCATCCACGTCATTACAAATGACAAGATTTCTTGGGGGTTTTGGTGGCTGCATAGTATTCCATTGTGTATATATACACCACACCTTCTTTATCCATTCATTTGTTGATGGACGTCTAGGTTTTTTCCATAGTTTGGCTATTCTGGACATTGTTGCTGTAAACATTCAGGTGCAAGTGCCCCTTTGGATCACTACATTTGTATCATTGGGGTAAATACCCAGTAGTGCAATTGCTGGGTCGTATAGTAGCTCTATTTTCAACTTTTTGGGGAACCTCCATACTGTTTTCCAGAGTGGCTGTTCCAGCTTGCATTCCCACCAAGAGTGTAGGAGGGTTCCCCTTTCTCCGCATCCTTGCCAACATCTGTCATTTCCTGACTTATTAATTTTAGCCATTTTGACTGGTGTGAGGTCGTATCTTACTGTGGTTTTGATTTGTATTTCCCTGATGCCGAGTGATATTGAGCTCTTTTTCATGTGTCTGTTGGCCATCTGGATGTCTTCTTTGCAGAAATGTCTGTTCATGTCCTCTGCCCATTTCTTGATTGGATTATTTGTCCTTTGGGTGTTGAGTTTGATAAGTTCTTTATAGATTTTGGATATTAGCCCTTTATCTGATACATCATTTGTGAATATCTTCTCCCATTCTGTCAGTTGTCTTTTGGTTTTGTTGACTGTTTCCTTTGCTGTGCTAAAGTTTTGATCTTGTTGAAGTCCCAATAGTTCATTTTTGCCCTTGCTTCCCTTGCCTTTGGCGGTGTTTCTAGGAAGAAGTTGCTGTGGCTGAGGTCAAAGAGGTTGCTGCCTGTGTTCTCCTCAAGGATTTTGATGGATTCCTGTTTCACATTAAGCTCTTTCATCCCTTTTGAGTCCATTTGTGTGTGTAGGAAATGGTCCAGTTTCATTCTTCTGCATGTGGCTGTCCAATTTTCCCAACACCATTTGTTGAAGAGACTGTCTTTTTTCCATTGGACATTCTTTCCTGCTTTGTCAAAGATTAGTTGACCATAGAGTTGAGGGTCTATTTCTGGGCTTTCTATTCTGTTCCATTGATCTATGTGTCTGTTTTTGTGCCAGTACCATACTGTCTTGATGATTATAGCTTTGTAATAGATCTTGAAGTCTGGAATTGTGATGCCACCAACTATTTTTTTTTTTTTTCAACATTTCTCTGGCTGTTCGGGGTCTTTTCTGGTTCCATAAATTTTAAGATTTTTTATTCCATTTCCTTGAAAAAAATGTATGGTATTTTGATGGGAATTGCATTAAATGTGTAGATTGTTTTAGGTAGCATAGACATTTTCACAATATTTGTTCTCTCAGTCCATGAGCATGAAACATTTTCCATTTCTTTCTGTCTTCCTCAATTTCTTTCCTGAGTACTTTATAGTTTTCTGAGTACAGATTCTTTGCCTCTTTGGTTAGGTTTACTCCTAGGTATCTTACACTTTTGGGTGCAGTTGTTATTGGGATCAACTCCTTAATTTCTCTTTCATCTTGCTGTTGGTGTATAGAAATGCAACTGATTTCTGTGCATTGATTTTATATCCTGACACTTTGCGAAATTTCTGTGTGAGTTCTAGCAGTTTTGGAGTGGGGTCTTTTGGGTTTACCACATAAAGTATCATATCATCTACAAGGAGTGAGAGATAGACTTCTTTCTTGCCAATTCAGATGATGTTTATTTCTTTTTGTTGTCTGATTGCTGAGGCTAGGACTTCTAGTACTATGTTGAATAGCAATGGTGATAGTGGACATCCCTGCCATGTTCCTGACCTTAGGGGAAAAGCTTTCAGTTTTTCCCCATTGAGAATGGTATTTGCTGTGGGTTTTTCATAGATGGCATTGATGATATTGAGTGATGTATCCTCTATCCCTACACTTCGAAGGGTTTTGCTCAAGAAAGGATGCTGTCCTTTGTCAAATGCTTTTTCAGCATCTATTAAGAGTATTATATGGTTCTTGTTCTTCCTTCCATTAATGTATTATATCACATTGATTGATTTGCAGATATTGAACCAACGTTGCAGCTCAGGAATAAATCACACTTGGTTATGATGAATAATCCTTTTAATGTCGTGTTGGATCCTATTAGCTAGTGTTTTGGTGAAAATTTTTGCATCCGTGTTCATCAAGGATATTGGTCTATAATTCCCCTTTGTGATGGGGTCTTTGTGTGGTTTTTGGATCAAGGTAATGCTGACCTCGTAAAATGAGTTTGGAAGTTTTTCTTCCCTTTCTATTTTTTGGAACAGTTTCAGGAGAATAGATATTAATTCTTCTTTAAATGTTTGGTGGAATTCCCCTGGGAAGCCACCTGGCCCTGGGCTCTTGTTTGTTAGGAGACTTTTGATGACTGCTTCGACCTCCATACTGGTTATGGGTCTGTTCAGGTTTTCTATTTCTTTCTGGTTCAGTTGGTAGTTTATGTCTCTAGGAATGCATCCAGATTGTCAAATTTGCTGGCATATTGTTGCTTGTAATATGTTCTTATAATTGTTTGTACTTCTTTGGTGTTGGTTGTGATCTCTCCTCTTTCATTCATGATTTTGTTAATTCGGGTCTTTCTCTCTTTTTTTTGATAAGTCTGGCCAGGGGATTATCAATCTTATTAATTCTTCCACAGAACAAGTTCCGTTGATTTGTTCTACTGTTTTTTTGGTTTCCACTTCATTGATTTCTGCTCTGATCTTTATTATTTTTCTTCTCTTGCTGGGTTTATGCTTTCTTTGCTGTTCTTTCTTCAGCTCCTTCAGGTGTAGGGTTAGGTTGTGTACTTGAGACCTTTCTTGTTTCTTGAGAAAGGCTTGTATTGCTATACACTTTCCTCTCAGGACCACCTTTGCTGTGTCCCAAAGGTATTTTTAGGTCTCTAGCCATTGGTACTGCCTCTTGTTCTTTTTTTTTTTTTTGTGGTGAGTTTTTCCACCTTGTTATTCATACCTTGTCATTTTATGCAGATAAGAATAGATGAATGAGAACAAAATACTAAAAGGGTAGCAACAACCCCAGAAAAATATATACTAACCAAATTAGGCCCTGAAACCAGGGGGAGAAGAAAGGGGAAAATAGAAAAAATATTATTTTATATACATATAAAATAATATTTTTCTATATATGTAATATATATAATATATATTATATATATATAATATATGTTATATATAATATATGTTATATAGAGAGAGCCACACACTTGATTTTGTGTGTTTTTTGGTCTGTTAGAAGAAACTGCCTCCCAAAAATTTTAAAGAAAGAAAAATTGGCTCAGGTCATGATCCCAGCATCCTGGGATCGAGTCCCACATCGGGCTTCTTGCTCAATAGGGAGCCTGCTTCTCCTTCTGCCGCTGCCTGACACTCTGTCTGCCTGTGCTCACTCTCTCTGACAAATAAATAAATAAAATCTTTAAAAAATTTTTATATATATACAAAAATAAGGGTAAAAATGATGAAGGGATAGAATATGACTGTGAAGATGTAAATTTAAAAAGACTGTAACATTGGGGAGGGTATGTGATATGGTTGGTGAGTGCTGTGAAGTGTGTAAGCCTGATGATTCACAGACCTGTACCCCTGGGGCAAATAATACATTTAATGTCGATAAATAAACCTTTAAAAGAAAAAAAGATTCTGAAAGAGGAATTGGTAAGATAAGAAGTTGATTGAAAAAAGAAAAAAAAAGAGGAAAGAATGTGATCAGGCTGGAGACTAGAACAAAGCCATGTGCTAGATTTAGGGTATATTTTGATCTATTAGAAGAAATTGTATCCCAAAATTTTAAAGAAAATAAAAACCTGTATGTATACAAAAAATAAGGTTAAATACAATGAAGAGATAAAATATGACTAGAGCAATGAAAATTAAAGATTTTTTAAAAGGTATTTATAAGGTAAAATAGTTAAAATAGGAAAGAGGAAAAATTTAAAAAACAGAATAAGAAAAATTCATTTTCGCTTTTGTTTCCTTTGCCTTTGGAGACATATCTTGAAAGAAGTTACTTTGGCCGATGTCGAAGAGGTTACTTCGGCCGATGTCGAAGAGGTTACCACCTACGTTTTCCTCTAGGATTCTGATGGAATCCTGCCTCACTTTGAGGTCTTTTATCCATTTTGAGTTTATCTTTGTGTATGGTGTAAGAGAATGGTTGAGTTTCATTCTTCTATACATAGCTGTCCAATTTTCCCAGCACCATTTATTGAAGAGACATCTTTCTTCCACTGTATATTTTTTCCTGCTTTGTCGAAAATTAGTTGACCATAAAGTTGAAGGTCCATATCTGGGTTCTCTACTCTGTTCCACTGGTCTATGTGTCTGTTTTTGTGCCAGTACCATTCTCTCTTGGTGATCATAGCTTTGTAGTAAAGCTTGAAATCGGGCAACATGATGCCTCCAGTTTCCTTTTTCTTTTTCAACATTTCCTTAGCAATTCAGGGTCTCTTCTGGTTCCATAGAAATTTTAGGATTGTTTGTTCCAGCTCTTTGAAAAATACCAGTGGTTTGATCAGAATGGCATTGAAAGTATAGATTGCTCTAGGCAGTATAGACATCTTAACAATGTTTATTCTTCCGATCCATGAGCATGGAATGCTCTTCCATCTTTTTGTATCTTCTTCAGTTTATTTCATTAGTGTTCTGTAGTTCCTTAAGTACAGATCCTTTACCTCTTTCATTAGGTTTATTCCCAGGTATCTAATTGTTCTTGGTGCTATAGTAAATGGAATCAATTCTCTAGTTTCCCTTTCTGTATTTTCATGGTTAGTGTATAAGAAAACAACTGATTTCTGTACATTGACTTTGTATCCTGCCACGTTACTGAATTGCTATATGAGTTCCTGTAGTTTGGCAGTGGAGTCTTTTGGGTTTTACATATAAAGTATCATGTCATCTGTGAAGAGAGAGAGTTTGACTTCTTCATTGCCAATTTGAATACTTTTTATTTCTCTTTGTTGTCTGAGTGCTGTTGCTAGGACTAATACTATGTTGAACAAGAGTGGTGAGAGTGGGCATCCTTGTAGTGTTCATGATCTCAACAGGAAGGCTGTGAGCTTTTTCCCATTGAGGATGATATTTGCTGTGGGTTTTTCATAGATAGATTTTATGAAGTTGAGGAATCTTCCCTCTATCCCTATACTTTGAATTGTTTTAATCAGGAACAGATGCTGTATCTTGTCAGATGCTTTTTCTGCATCAATTGAGAGGACCATGTGGTTTTTCTCTCTTCTCTTATTGATTTGTTCTATCACACTGATTGATTTGTGAATGCTGAACCACCCCTGCATCCCATGGATAAATCCCACCTTGCCATGGTGGATAATCTTTCTAATGTACCATTGTTTCCTATTAGCTAGGATCTTGTTAAGAATCTTAGCATCCATATTCATCAAGGATATTGGTCTGAAATTCTCCTTTTTGGTGGGGTCTTTGCCTGGTTTGGGGATCAGGGTAATGCTTGCTTCATAAAGAGAGTCTGGAAGTTTTCCTTCTGCTTGAATTTTTTGAAACAGTTTCAGGAGAGTAGGTATTATTTCTTCTTTGAATGTGTGGTAGAATTTCTCAGGGAATCCATCAGGTCCTGGGATGTTGTTTTTTGGGAGATTTTTGATCACTGCTTCAATCTCATTACTAGATATTGGTCTATTCAGGTTGTCGATTTCTTCCTGATTCAGTTTTGGAAGGTTATAGGTTTCCAGGAATGCATCCATTTCATCTAGGTTGCTTAACTTATTGGCATATAATTGTTGATAATAATTTCTGATGATTAAAAAAAAATTCTGATGATTATTTCTATTTCCTTGGTGTTAGTCGTGATCTCTCCCTTTTCATTCATAATTTTATTAATTTGGGTCCTCTCTTTTTTCTTTTGGATTAGTTTGGCCAGTGGTTTATCGATCTTACTGATTTTTTCAAAAAACCAGTTTCTAGTTTCAGTGATGCATTCTATTATATCTCTAGTTTCTATCTCATTGATCTCTGCTCTAATCTTGATTATGAATTCTGGAACTCTGAAAAGAAATTTTAAAAAAATAAAAATTTTTAAAAATAGAATAAGAAAATGAATTTCTAAATTTAACTTTGAAAGACTAACGATCATGGAGAAAAACCATGAATTCTATGTGTTGCTTTCCCCTACCTCTGGAGTTCTGCAGTTTTCACCAATTGGTGAACTTGGCTGGATGTTCTTACTGATCTTCTGGGGGAGGGACCTGTTGCAGTGATTCTCAAATGTCTTTGCCCCAGGCGGAATTGCACTGCCCTTGCCAGGGACCAGGCTAAGCGATCTGTTCAGGTTCGCTCTTGGAGCTTTTGTTCCCCAAACGCTTTCCATAGAGCTTTGGAGGACGGGAATGAAGTTGATGGCCTCCCAATCTCTGGCCCATAGTAGCTGAGGGCTTGGGGGCCTGCTCCTTAGCCCACCCTCAGAGAAAAGTAGGCAATCCCTCCCATCTCCCTGGTCTCCGGCCACACTCCAAGTTCATCCAGACTGTGACCAAGCATTTTCATCTCTGGTGCCTGGTCCCATTTGGAGTCTTCAAACCCAGCAGATTCCTGCAACATGCTCCCACACCACTCCTTCCAGAGGAGGAAGGAGAGTCTCCCCGGATCTGCCCCTTGTGGGGTCCCTGCTCAAAGAGTAGTGACCCAGCGATGCCCCAGATCATGGTTGAAGGTAACCCTGAGTTGAGAGCCCAATGCTTCACTCTGTCTCTGCCTCTGGCTTCCCTGCTCTGATACCTGGAAGCTTTGCCACCACTCAGACATCCCCAGTCTATCTGTGATCCCACGGGTCCTGAGACACACTGTCCCCACAAGAGCTCCACCCCCTGATTTGTCTCTGGGGTGATGTCCCTCAGTGGAGCAGACTTCTAAAAGTTCCTATTTTATGCTCCCCTGCCTTACCACTTGCCAGGAGCCAGCCCTTCCCTCTGCGGTCTCTCTTCCCAAATATTGCCTCAGATTCACTTCTCTGTGTGTCCTATTTTCCGGAAAGTGGTTGCTTTTCTGTTCTTAGAATTGCTGCTCTTCTTCTCTTTGATCTCCTGTTGAGTTTGTAGGTGTTCAGAATGGTTTGATAACTATCTAGCTGAACTCCTGGGACCTGATATTTAGGTTTCCTACTCCTCCGCTCCTACCCCCCTGTACTAATGTGTTTATACAATAGATGATACCCAAAAAGAGATTGTACACACTGTTTTATAATATTTTTCACTTAGCAATGTATTGTAAATGCCTTTTCTTGTTGTTCACTGTGGACTAAAATAATCTCTTTTAGCAGGATTTCATTGAGTGATGAACCACAGTTTAGATAACCAGTCCCCTACTGTATATTTTGTTAGGTTTTGATAATTTATTATAGTCAGCATTTTGGAAAGAATATCCCCGCTGCATATGTTTTTGTGCACTCGTCTGATATTTCTGTAGAATCAGGTGGTAAGATGTATTTTAGAATCTTACAGTCTGGTCAAAGAGCCCAAGCACATAGGTGTGAAAAGGAAAACGAGTTCATAGAGTAGGGGAGGGATGGCTAAATTAGTGCAACAACCAAGAGTCAGAGGCCAGAAAGATCATTTCATGCTTGGGTTGCTACAGAAGGCTTCATGAAGGACACCTGTGAGTGACAGAAACTCCATTCGAGTCATCTTAAGTGTAAAAGGCATATTATCGGCTCATGAAATTGGAAGGCTGACTTTGGCTTCAGACTGAGCTGGGTCCAGAGTTCATGAGGTGTCGTTGAGCACCTGTGTGTGTGTGTGTGTGTGTGTGTGTGTCTATCTGTCTTTGTGAATGTGTATGTCTGTATGTGTGTATCTGTGTGTGGATATGTCTGTCCCATCTCTTTGATGGTCTTCTTACTACATGAACTGCATTCTTGGGCAAACTCTCTCTACACACCAACTGCCTCCAGCAGCTCCAAACTTGAGTGGTATTTATATCTCATTAGGAGAGAGCCCCTCTCTCCCAGTTTCTCTGTCAATCCTTCCTTGGCCCCTTGCAGACCTTTTGCCCACCACCACTGTGTGACACAGAATGGGATGTCCTGGCGCCTAGCCTGGGTCTTGTGCCTGCACCCTGTGCAGAGAGAGGCTGAGAGTATGTGATTAAGGTCTGTCTGGTGGAGCAGTTCTCAAAAGGAAAAGATGTTGAGAGATGAAAACATGAAAGCGATGTCATTGTAGAGGATGCTGAACTTAAAGGATGAGCCGCTATACCCATTTGATGTTTTAGGTGTCAAGTAACAGGAAAACTCCAAATCAGACTGGTCTGCTGAATGCCCTGTTACGAAGTCCAGAGGCAGGCATGCTCCAGCCTGATATGCTCAATGGCTTGGTGATGCTGTTAAGTTACTCAGAGTCAGCTTCATCTTATATCCCATTTCCCTCAACATGGCTGCTAGGAGCAGTCAGGAGTCCTAGCTTCCTTGTCTGTAACCAGTGCTGGAGGTTGGGAAATGGCACCCACTGGCAAGGACTCTAAGACATTTCCTGCCATGTCATTGGACCAGTCCAGATCATGTGTCCATCCTTGAACCACCAGCCATCAGTGGGAAACACTGTTACACTATTGCCCAGTCAGTATCTACTCTGGGAGGAAAGGGTGGGGTCACCTTCCCAGAGGATATGGTGGATATTGGGATGAAACTGGGGTCCCATTGGGATGGAGTGGAAGACGATGCTAGCTGGTCAACCAACAATGGAATCCAAGTAAGATTTTACTAATTAGAGAAGTAACCTGAGTTAAACAGGTAGAGAGGTAAGTTATGGCCAAACCGTAGACTTTAGGGTTTTTCCTAGTCAGAGCTGACAAGAAGCAAGATTGCAGAGTCTGTTCTGCAGGGAACAGCACAGTGAACAGCCTCAGTTGAAGTGTTTGTTAATTTATTCCTTCATTGCATACATATTTATTGAACACTTATTATGCACTGTGCCCAGTGCTGGGGATAAATAAGATAGACAAAGTTCACATCCTCTTGGACTTCTAGTGAGGAAGATGGAGAACATACAAATTAATACGTCAAGGAAAACAAGTCAGGATAAGGTGGGTAGAGAGAAATGGGAGGGAGGGGAGTCCAAGGACCCTTGCTTAAGTTGACATTGAACCAGGGACTCGAAGGACATGATGGAGTAAGCCAAGGTCATCTGAGGGAAGCATGATTTGAGCAGAGGGAACAGTAAGTGCAAAGTCCCTGAGGCAGGCATCTGCCTGTCTGTTTGGTGGACAAGGGGAGAGTGGTAGATGATGAGGTCAGAGATGACGGGTGAGATCGCAGAGGGCCTCCCAGGCAATGCTGTCTTTATACTTTACCATGTTGCATCCATGATGTTGGAGGGTGTTATTGAAGCAGAGGGTAGACAGACCCTCACCCTATGGCTCTGCCTTGGCTCTGACTTCAACACCTTCTTTCTTCTCTTCCAGGCCATGTACATGTTCTACGCACTGGCCATTGTGTGTGACGACTTCTTTGTCCCCTCCTTGGAAAAGATTTGTGAGGTACGTGCCTTATATTCTCAGCATGTCTGGGCAGGTGATGCAACTATGCTGCCCCAGCCCCCTTCACTGAGGACCTGGGGAGCCCTCCATGCCACTGCGCGGGAGCACCGGGCATCAGCGTCCTTCTGAGTGACCAGCAAAATTAGCACAAAAGCTTCATTGGTCCATTTAGAATGTCAGGGTACCGACCCATAGTTGGGCTTTCACCCCTATGGCCAGCTCTCCCTGCTCCATTCGGCAATTCGTGGTGCTCTTTGTGTCCTATTTCCCTGTTGTCTTTTCCTCTTTTAAATCCTTCTTTCTCCCTTTGTGTTCCTCATCTTCCCCTCCTCTGTTTCCTTCTGCATCTGTGACCTCCCTCGTGGGGTCCTCACCGAGCAGGAGGCCTTCAGCCACACGCCTCCACCGCCCTGCCCCTCTGTACATGTGCAGAAATGCTCTAAGCAGAGGCCCAAGAAGGAAGATGATCAAAGAACTGACCACAGAGAACAGGAAAGGGACTCTGTTCTCACTCAGCCCGGGAATGCCTGGTTGAAGACCAAATGACAGCCCTTTCATCAGAAAATATTCAGCGTATTTAGAACACTTTTATTCTCTCGCCTCTTTCATCTCCGTCTGTTTTGAAATGTAGTTTCCTTTATCTGGAAACTTTCCACTTTATTTTTAATTCAGAATCCTGTTTTCCGAAAGCCTCTCTCCCAGACACGCCTCCCATCTGGGACTCATGTTCTTCATGTAGTTCTCAGACTTGGTCATCCTTCCCTTTCCCTCCCCCTCAACCAACCCCTGATTGTCTGAGTCACTGGGGGAAGCAGAGGACCCAAGTTGCATTGCTGTGAAGTGTCCAGATGATGCTGGGGCTCTTGGTCCACAAACCTCACTTAGAGATCACTCACTTAAATAGTTTCTTCTATATCCTGGAAATCTGCTTGGTTTTTGCACTTTAAAAATGAATGGATGGATGGATGGATGGATGGGAGAGAATCGGGCCTCAGGAGCCCTGGAGGGGCCTCAGGAGGAGGTTCCTTTATTGGGTGGAAGGAGAAAGAGAACAATGAGGTGGCATCTGAGATGGATAGTGGGCACATGTGGGACCCTTTTGTCCCAAGCAACGTCACCTGAGCACAGGGTCACCTTATAGGGCAGGAGAGGAGGTGCTGAGGCACCCATAACTGCGGTCATTTGTGATCTTGGAAATACCACCACTTGGTGTTCTATTCATTATGCAAAACAAACTACTCTCTTTCCCACACAACTTTTTTTTATAGCCAATTTATGACCCTGCTCTAGACATGTGTGTAGTCTTGTCAGGAAGTATTCTGCTCCATAGGGGAAATCCATAGCACCTGTGAGCACACCCCCTTGGGGAGGAAATGAGATGAGACAGAGCATGGTCCTTGACATCTATAGGCCTTAGGACACATAGCCACTCTCTAGGGTGAGGCACACGGGGCTGGATGAAGTTCTGGGAAGTTGGAAAGTAGATAGAGGAAAAGGGAGGGAGATCTGGATGGAGGGCGGGGATGGTTAGGGAAGGGCTTGTGCAGGGACAGGATGGGAGCAGCCCTTGGAGGCATTTTTCACATTTCAAGACAACACATTTCAAGGAAAGATATTTGTGCTGAGAAGAGTCTGAGCTCTGGGACAAAGGGAGGAGAACCCAGGACTGGAATCCACCTCTGGGGTAGGGACATCAGGGTTACCAGCACTCAGGAGGGAGCTAGGAAGGCTCTTAACAACTATGTTCTTGTAAATAGAGGTGTCCAGAGGCAGAAAGACCCTCTCCCTCCCCCCAGCTGGTAATTCGGAGCATCCAGCAAGATGTTACCAGAGCCCAGGTGAATTAGGGATGAGAGAGGAGGGGAGGTAAGGAAACATGGGAGAAGAAGCAGACTTCAGGGTTTGAAGGAGAGAGAGAGGAACTGGAGATGAGCTCAGGGTGTGGACTCTGTGTCTGATGCCCATTAGGGACCCCAAGCTGGAACAGACACAGCAGTCCTGGGCTCCCAGCTCCTGGCAAGTCTTGATGGACCACCAAGGAATGTGAGCTCTGTGTTAGGTCACCTTCAGGGACTCCCTGTCCAGGGTCTCACCTGCACCCCTCACAGCCACACCTTTCAACTGGAGGTATCAGCACCTCTTAGAGTCTTCTCAGAACCACATGTGAAGTTGAGCTGTTCAGTCCAGAGTGAGGGATCCCCCGGACTCCAGATCTAAGTGCTCCATTAGGGCTCCCACAGCAGCCGGTTGCTGGTCCATGGAGCCAGGGGCCTACGCCGAGGCCATGTTGCCCCTCCATGGCCGAGCAGGGAAGTGCAGCTGATCCTGCAATGGGAAGAGCGACTGTGTCATTCAAGACTAGTCTCTCCTGGCTGGGACCCGGCAGGAAACCCGCTAGTTACTGACAGCGGGGGCAGCATACGTTCTGAGTCCTGACTGAATGCAGGAAGGCTAAACACACTAACCTGCCTCAGATACCTGTACATTTGTCTCATCTTCTTGTAGATCAGGTTTTGGGTTTACAGACAGGGTAACTCGGAGGATTCATTGTATAGAACATCTTGGACGGCTCCACATCCTTTCCACTCAGTCTCAGTCTCACTGCTCCCCCGCCCCATTCTCCCAAAAGGGGGTTCAAACCTGCATTAGTGATGAGCAGTGGGTTTCAGGAGGGTGACCCCTCCACCCCCAAAGCCACTATAACCTCCTAGAATCTAGACTTGCAAACTGATTACCGGGAGCCTCATTTAGCCTGTGATAGGCATTTAGGCATACCTAAATATGCCCTTAGGCATATCTAAAGAATTACTGGGGAAAAAATAAAAAATATTTTGCCTAAAAATGTGGATTTGGACATCTCTTAAGAAGTAAGGCTATTTGATAACATGGAGGAAGTGAGTGGCATACCTTTAGAAAGGAGGTGGACCCCCACCATGCCTCACACTAGCCCATCCCCCCCCCGCCCCCCCCCCCCCCCGTTATCTGCACACCACCTGGGGCTCCTGGGTTGGGGATTCCTAGATCTTGTCAAGATCCTTTAACTCACAAAGCTATGGAGCCCCTCCCTCATCCTGCCCCTGAGGAGGATGGCCAGGGGAGCTGTGTCCCAGCAGGGGATGGTGCAAGAAAGGTCCAGCTGTGGAAGGGGGATGGTTCTGGGAGGCCCCGAGCTCAGGACCTCAGGAGTCATGATCGCCTTTGTTCTCAGGGGAGTCCCAACTCACCTGTGCTTTGTCCTTGTTCCTCTGTAGCGCCTGCACCTCAGTGAAGATGTGGCTGGGGCCACGTTCATGGCAGCAGGCAGTTCAGCCCCAGAGCTGTTCACATCCGTCATAGGTAGGTGATGACCTGGGAACATCTCTCAGCCCTGCCCTCTCTTGAGGACAAGGGCTGTGGGGACAGACAGCCTTGCAGTGGGTTGGCGAATACGAAATGAGACTCTTGAGACCCCAAGGAGCAGAACACCCGTCTTCCCGCCCCACTGTGGTGGTTGTCATTCTTTTACTTAAATGACACTTTCACTTTGCACAAGTGTGTCCCAGTTCCTGTGCCAGTGCCCCCACGGAACAATAGCCCCAGTGCAGATTTTAAAACTATCTCCCATCCTCAGCCATTTTCCCGTGGACCCTGAGAAAGGTCTAGCTAATACTTGTGAAAACTTCCCCACACTTGCATGAGGGTAACTGGCCACAACAACCAGGCTGACATCAGGTCTGTTTCAGGGGTCTTCATCACCAAGGGCGACGTGGGAGTTGGGACCATCGTGGGCTCTGCAGTGTTTAATATCCTGTGCATCATCGGTGTCTGCGGGCTCTTTGCTGGGCAGGTGAGGCCGGCGGTGGGACGTGGCATGGGGTCAGAGGGGACAGCGTGGAGGTGGGGCATTGGGGGCCGGTGGCCTCGGGCAGCAGTGACATGGGATCTCACACCCCAGGAGGCTGCCCAGCTGGGACTGGAAACTGTCAGGCACCATTGTTTGGTCTCCATGCTGATGGCTTACAGAACACCTGGGTCCACATAAATAATTGACCAGCCTGAAGGTACAGGCTACGGATCTGAAGGTGTCCAGCTCATTTTGAATGTCATGATCTGGACTGGAATGACCTAAAACAATTTAGGGTATGGGTTTTCCTCACTGGCGATAAAGTAAGTGAGGGAGAGAGAGACGGAGGAAACAACGGATTTTCATTTTCCGCTAAAAACCATTTGCTGCCGTCACAGCATAGGATGGTTTTCTGGGACAGCCTTCAAGCCATTTATTTTTGTGGTTACTTTAGCTTCGTTCTGGGATCCTGAGGGGCTTTGCATGCCTGTGTTTTGTTTCTGGAGGCTGTTCTACTCCCAGGGACTGTCATGGGGTCTGGTGTCTGTTTTGGAAAGCCTTAGGAAGACACCCAGAAGTCACCTAAGTTCAAGGCTCACTGGTGGCCCCAGGCAATGCTGAGGCACCCGTGTGTTTGCCAGCTCTGACGTCCTAATCCCCTCATGGGAGCTTTGATCCTGAGCTCTCCCCAGACACCCAGGCTTGAAGATCTTCTAGGAAAAGCACCTTCTAGAAGCCCATTTAGGGCACTCCCCTTGCTTTATTGAGGAGCCTTGTGATCCTAACCAATTCCCTCACTGTGAGGACACAGGGTCCTGCTAGAGGTGGTTAGCTGGTCTGAAGGCAAAAGAAAATGTCTTTGAACCTTCTTCCACACCCTTTTCTGGGCCCCTGTGCTGTCCAGTAAGCCGTCCAGGGGCACCCATCCTGCTTGTCTCTCTAATACAGACTGGAGAGTCTGCAGGAGGCACCTGGAACACGGTTGCAGTTCTCCACTGCCCATTTCTCACTGCCATCATTTTATGCCCGTCAATTTGTTCAGATTGCCTGATGGGTTGGCTGCTTGTGGGTAACAGGCAGAGGGACACCTCGATGTTACCAGGAATGGGCTCCAGAGCCCGCTGGCATGTCCATACGTGGTGATTGAGTTCTGCCCAACTTGCTGGACTGACATTTTCTTTTTTCTCAACATTTTGACCCATCATCTCTAGTCTTAGATTGTATGGACCCACAATGTGGGGTTTTTTAGACTTATAAATATAGTTAGTTCCCCCCAAAAACCAAAAAACAAGTCTCTGTCTTTGCCTTTGGTGCCATTTGTGCTTGCGTGGATCTCTTCTTGTCGGCCGTCTTCTCGTTGCCTTGTGGAGATGAATAGTCACATCCTCAGAAGAGGCTGTTGCCGTTCACACTCTCTTAATTAGCATTGTCACCATTAGCAGTATGATTATTAACCTGGCCGTTATTCTCATTGTCATTAGTGCATTAGTCATTTGTACCTGCAGCGTGATGGAAAGGCGAGCCCAAAGGGGGAGAAGCCACGTAAAGAAATGAAACAAATGACTGGGAGGTACCTAGAAAATGCCAGGCAACTAATTACATATGAAGTGGTTTGCATTCATTTGTATTCATAATTTATTAGCAATGTGGTTAATCACTGGCTTGGTTAGAACACCAGCTTAAAAGGCAGATTGCTTCCTGAACTTCAGCTCGTGCTGGTCTCAGTCACTTTCCTCCCTCTGGAAGGTCTTTGCAAGCAGAGAGAAGTAGCTGTTACTATGTTGTGAGAAGTCGCCCGTGTGATGATTCTGGTTGCCAGCACTTCCTTCTGTTTCTCCTTGTCTTGTGCCCACTTGGAGATGGCTAAGGCCATCCACCTCTATTCTTCCAGCAGTTTGTAGAATCCCGGAAGTCTTTGCAGAGGGAGGAAAATTATGTTTCGGAAGGAACATGGATCCGGGACTCAGACTGGCCTGGGTTTGAATCCCGACTGGTTTGAATCCCGACTTTGCCCTTTGCTGGCCATGAAATCCTGGAGAAGTGACTTTATCGCTCCTCCGAGCCTGTTTACAAATCTATGGAGCAGGTGGCTCTAAGCCTACCTACCACCTAGCATCGACCTACAGGTGAAACAGAACAGGTTCAGCATTAAGCAGCAGCCAGCCCACCCGGTAAATACTCAATAGAAGATGCCACCCTTGGCTTGCAGAAGAGTAACAATCCCTGGGGTCCTCACCTCCAAATCCCACCACAAGTCACTGTGATCCTTTGGCCAAGAAATTGGTGGACTCTACTAACTAGTGGAACATCCGCGGGGTGCCAGGTGGGGAAGTTAGGGAAGGTCAGGAAGAAGTTCTTCTAAGTGAAAATCAAAATGAGAAGATGCAGATAGAAGGGCGGTCTCAGAAGACCAGGCTTTGCCTCCATGCTGTCTCATCATTGAGAGGGAAAGGAAAAATGGGTGAGAAATGAATCCTGCCTTACACCCGGAGAAGCATTCCCAGGTGGTGGGCCAATGCTGTGGAACACCGCAGCAAGGGATGGATACTGGGAATTGAACTGATTAATAAATCCAATCATGGGTCTCACTTAGCATGGTTATTTATGTGGCCCCACACTTTCATTTGGCTGGGAGAATTCCCTGAGAGTGCCTGCAGGCCTCTTTCTAATGTATTCTGGCCTGAAGGGCTGCTCATGACCAAGTCTGTTACTCATCTGAAATCAAAGTAATTAAGCAGTAAGCTTTGAGTTCCTGTCTCAATTAGGGTTCTGATGAATTCGATGTAATTAAATGTCTGCTGTATTTGCAGTTTGCAAACATACCCAGCGCTCTGGTGTTCGCCTAAGGTGCTTTGGGGAGTTTTATGGGACAAGAAGAAAATTGCTTCTTAGAAAGTGGCTTTTAGAGCAGTCCTTGGCATCCCCACAAGACATGTACAGGGCTGTAGTCCTACAAGCTTGCTTTATTTAAAAACAAAAAATAGTAAGAGAGAGAACACCAAGCTCTCGGTACAACATACTAATATATTTTGCATATTGGGTGGCAAGAACTTCATGCCAATTTTGTGAAACAATGTACTTATGAATTTAAGTCCACCATCCAGCACATGTTAGGCTTTAAAGACACAAGCACAAAGAGAAAGTAAACTGCTTAAGTGCATCCCAGATTAAGATGTTCATATTCCAGTTATTACAGGCTGGCAGATGGCTCCAGTTTATAATAAAGAACTCCAGCATCAGCTCTCTTGGCATTCTTGAAATGGGCCTGATGATCCCTGGCAAGGTGCACGTAAGCTTGGCTGACTTCACCTTTCTCCAAATGACACCCTATCCATGTTGGCCCCTTTACACAAACCAAAGTAGCACCCAGAGGTTGCACATCTGAACTGAAACCTATCTTCAGTTGGGTTTCCACAGGAGAATCTAAGCAACAATTCCACGACAGGTAGTTGATCTGGAAGGTGATCCCAGGACATGCCAGGGAGGGAGTCAGTGAGGCCAGGAAGAGAAACTAGCCAAGGAAAGTGTGCTTATTAGTAAGTAAGTTACCCCTATGGGCAGCTGAGATTTACTTCTTCTGGGGGAATGAGAGACTATCTAGAATACAGGTTTCTAAGGTATCCAACCCAAGGGAAAGGGAGTTGGAGTGCGTATCCACCAGGCTCCACCAATTGTTGGTAAGGACTGCTCCTGCTGGACATGGGCAGGACTGACTTTTGGAGAAAACCCCCAAGCTAAAAGACATAGAGGCTGGGCCTTGGAAGGACCTGAAATGGTAAAGGTAGGGAGACAGGAGTGCAGCCCATAAAGCATTTGCTAGAAACTCAACTAAGCCTTTAAAAATAAGCCACCTATGTGGTCTCATTTTCACCTCTCCTGGATGAAACACAAGCTTCATAACTAAACTGGCTATTAAGAATTCAGGGCGAGGACATCTTGTGTTAGGAAGTTTCCTCTAGTGTTAAAAATAACAGCTACCATTCCAGGCACTCATTGCTTCCAGTTAGGACACAGAAGACCTCGGCTCCCATGGGGACACCAAAAACTAATCTGGAGAATATAAAAATCATACTCGTATATGAGACCATCAGAGAATAGATGAGGTAGGAGAGACTTGATGAACTAGCTTCCAGAGAGAGGAGCCCTCTGTCAGTGAGCTGAGACCTGGCAGGTCTGGTTGCAGGGAGAGCAGAAGGCTGTGAAGATGCAGGGTAGAGATGAAGCCGGGTGAGATACTGGCGGTGCTGGAGATAGCTGGGAGGTCCTGGTGTCTGAAACACTATCACATACACTAATAATTTTTTCAACAGAGGAGAGTAGTCCTTTCCACCACTCCCCAAACTTGCCTGGAAAAACATAAGTGAGGGCAGGACCGAGAAGCAGAAAGAGATCATTTCATCTGTGCCATCTCTCATGTCCTCCCAGTCCCCCAAATTGAGGAATCCCAAATCCAACCCTTGGTACTAGGAGACTAGCCCTTCCTACAGAAGCTGGGTGGGGGAGGTGGGGCTGACCACAGGTGACCCACCATTCACTCCCAGTCAAATGAACACTTCCTGAAACATGAATAATCACTCCCTCACTTTAGCCAGTGAATGAGAGCAGAACTTGACATTTGTTGGGGGTGTGGCGGAAGAATCAGTATTATTCTTCAATTTTCAATTTTCTTCTGTATATAATTTCCAGGATGCAATAAGAAAATCCAAAACCTGTGAGGAGGCGGGAACAGGACTCATAACCAAAGGAAAGCAGCAGCAGAGGCAAACCACAGATGATCCAGATACAAGAATTAGCGGAAAAGAATTTAAAATATCTATCTTAAATAGGGACAGATGGGAAAAATAAATGAATGGTTGGGGAATTTCAGCAGAGAAATGGAAAAAATAAGAAAAACCAGATTGAATTATATATATACAATTATATATTATGTAATATATTATATATATTATAATATATATTGTATAATATTATATTATATATTATATACAATTATGTATTTTATAGATATAATTTCAGTCTGGTTTTATATATATGTAAACAATCCCTACTCTCATTTATTAAACTTCCCCAGTGTGCAGGCACCACAATGTGCTTTATAAATGTTTGTAGAAATATACCTACTGAGGTTTTTTTTTAAGATTTTATTTATTTATTTATTTGAGAGAGAGAGAATGAGAGAGAGAGCATGAGAGGAGAGAGATCAGTGGGAGAAGCAGACTCTCTGCTGAGCAGGGAGCCCAATGTGGGACTCAATCACAGGACTCCAGGATCACGACCTGAGCTAAAAGCAGTCGCTTAACCAACTGAGCCACCCAGGTGCCCTACCTACTCAGTTTTAAGACAGTATTATCATCATTTACAGCAAGGAAGATGGTATCTGGGTGCAGGAGAGGCTACCTTGAGCTGGTGAAGCCTGGATTGGAGCCCACATCACGGACTGTAAAATCCATTCTCCTTCCTCCTGGGGAGCCTATGACTTAAAACTCCCCAGATGTTGCTATTGCATTATTATGGTTAATGTTTCTGTGTTCTCTAGAAGTGGGTAGTGTAGGAGCTGGGCCAAGGCAAAGAAGGGACCTGTCCACAAAGGTTGGTGCCCGGGGATGGGTGTTGAAAGTGCTCAGCCCAACCAGTGCTCAACTAGAAGCTTCTTTTATAATCAGGTGGCATCATCTACCACCAGACTTTCACTCCACTAAACAGATTGGAGGATTCAAGCTAATAAACACAGTAGGAGCCCACAGATCACCCCGGTTCACCTTGGCTCCTAGCTTATCGTTCTCCAGACAAAATCCGACATGTGACTTAACCTAACCATGTTAAGTTCCCAGTTCTGGGAAGCATCCAGATTCCCCAAGAGGCTGAGGGACCGAACAGATGAGACTGAAAAACCCCACCCACATCCTTGGAAACAGGGCCTGGAGGTCTGTCATTCTCCCTAGAAAAGGAAATGGAAGTACACGAGGGAGAATGAGTGATGCCTGGAATACTCGAGGGGTCAAGTTGCTTTACTTTTTGAGTAGGAGAGGATAATTTGTGGTGGGAGAGGAAACAAAGGCCAGGGCCTGGTCTATCTGGAGTCCCTGGATCTATCACATTCCAGTGAAATAATAATTTCTTCTAGTGACATCGGCCAGCCACATGCCTCAGGAAGACCTTGCTTGAAGGCAGATCCCGAGCCCTAGTTTGAGATCAGCTGAACTTGGAAGAGCAGATGTACCTTCTGGAGCCCCATCTGCAGGCTCAGCTCAGCTCAGATTCATGGACCAAGCTTGGCCTTGGGCAAGAGACAGACCTCGTTGGGCAGTTGGCCCAGGCAGCGTGAACTGTCCCCACTTGATGCCCCAGTCCTGTAATGGGCTGTCTACCCTCACGGTTTCTGGTCATTTCTTTTCCCTGGCTATTCCCACTGCCCCTTCAAGGCCGGGTACGGGCAGGGCTCCATACCTGATCTTTCCCCTGACACACACTTGTTCCTGGACCCAAGTTCCATTAAAGTCACCCACCCACCTCTGGGCTGCTCCATCTTGATGGCCTCTGCATCCTCATCCCACATCTCTTCCTTAGCTTTGACTTTGGCTTATGGCACCTGTCTCTGGCTTATTCTACCTTCTTGAAATGATCTCTCGAAATCAAATCCATTCTTGGACCCACATGTAGACTAGTTCAGAGGCTTTCAGTTTCAAGTAACAAAAAAATCCCCACCTCTAACTGGCTTTCTAAATGGAGGTAATTTATCAGTGTCTGTGAAAAATACAGAGGAAAATGGACATCAGACATGGTTTGCTCAAGGCTCCGGCCCACTTTCTGTGATTCTCTTATCATTAACCTTCTCTGACTCCTTCCTCAGGCTATCCTTCAAGGCAAAAGATGACCATAGTGGTTTCACACACATTGACCAGAAGTGAAGGAGAATGTCTCCCCACCCACCCTACCTCTCATCCCCTACCTGGCATGATCAACCAAAAATCTGAGTGGGCCATCTTGGGTCACCTACGCATCCCTGAACCAGTCACTATGGTAAAAGAACTAGAGTAATCCAGTTGGCTTAGGGTAATCAAGAACCACCCACCCGTTTTCTTCTTCTTCTCTCCAGAGCTAAAAATGTGATTAGTTCTGCCCCAAATATACAGCTTTTTACAGAACAGGTAACTGACTCCTGGGCAGAGTCATGAGCTGCCTCAGTGCCTGCTTCCCCTTGGCTGGTGTAACGCAGATGGTAATACAGTGCACAGATCTGTCACAGGTCTTTGTGTGAATGTATGCTTCCATTTCATTCAGATGGATCGTGAAGGAGTGGGATTGCTGGGTTGTATGGTGAGTGCACTAGTTAGAACAAACTAGCGGGTATTCAGCGTACTTGAACCATTTTGTATTCCCCATACCATGTGAGGTTGCAGATGCTCTTCATCTTCATTAGTACCGGGTGTTACTGGTTTCCTTTTGTTCTAATATTAGCCATTCTGATGAGTGTGGGGGGGCACCTCACTGTGGTTCTAATTCGCATGATCCCTGATGAATCATGATGGTAAGCGTCCTTTCATGTGTTTACTTGCCATCCAGTATCTTCTTTGATGAAGACTCTGTACAAATCTTTGCCCAGTTTTGTTTTAACTGGAGATTTTGTCCTCAATGCCACTGTTCAGAGATCCTCTAACCATCACTTCGGACCTCCCTTCTAAGTCCTTCTGTCCAATTCGCTCATTTCCAAATCAGTAGAGCCTGAGGCCATTCAAAATGATTCAAAGTGATCTTGGCCATGTTTTGTTTCTTTCGTTACTTGCAAGTGGGTTTGCAAGAGGTACTCAGAAGTGGTACTCCTGAGTTATGTGGGAGAAAATGCAGAGGTCGCCTCTCTTCGTTCAGCATGACTTTCTGTATAGCAGTCACTGAGAGCTGAGATGCACCGTTCCAGAAATGGCACCCAGCCTCTGGCAGCCAGGGCCAGACATTCCTCCCATGTAATTAAGTCTCACGTTGCTCCTTGAAAGTGATCAAAGGGGATGGAGTTTCAGATCACCAGCTCCATCCTTGGAAGGGGAGTTCTCAGTGTTGGCCAGACTTCAACACATAAGGAGACCAGAATGTTACACCCATCATGGCTGGGCATCACCCCATTTCAGCACAAATGACATTTCTTTTCATGATCATGTCCAAGTGAACACAGCGTCCCCGACACTGCCTCCTGGTATAGATGAGTGGGGCTCTTAGCAGGAATCTACCCTGTGGGCTGGTGCCAAATTGAACCAGAGCCAGGCCACCCTAGTGAAATCGCAGAAAGAGCTATAAACTGTGGACATCCAGGCCCTCTTCCTCACCAACAGCTGGACCTGAGGTTGAGGATGAATGCAGGGAGGACAAAAACCCATCTGACAGACAGATGCTTGTTTTATATAGTATTTCTCTTTAACTAGCACTCTTTTTTTTTTTTAATTTTATTTTTTCAGTAACCAGCACTCTTAAAGTCCCTAACCATGTGCCAGGCACTGTTCTCACCACTTTGCATAGATTAACACTCTTGGTCCTTACAACAGCCCTATGACAAGGACACTGTTTTTAGAAAAGAAGAAACTGAACTCCAAGAGGCTGAGCAGTGTGTCAGTCACAGGATCAGAAAGTTGAGAGGCTTTTAGGGCTTCAGGGGTGCAGCCCTGCTCAGAGACCTGATTTCCACCAAGCCTTATCCAGAAAGCTCCCTTCCATGTGGCAGTCGTCCTCACCATCCCTTGAAGGATCCTCAAATTCCCCCTTCACCCACCAGTGGAATGTGTGTGTAGCATCTGCTGAGCTTACATTCTTCTAGAGGATTCTGGCATCTGGGCCTATACACCCACACTTGGATCCCATGAAAGCTCCAGGGGGCCCAGGCACCCCAACACTTGACACAGAGATTCCCTCACCAAGACACTTGCCCTTTACTCACAGCCAGACCCTGCAGACGCCCCTAGGGGAGGTGAGGAATTCTAATCATGACCTAATTCCACCCCAGGCAAAAGTTTGCTGGAAAGCTTCCCATGATAAAAATGTTAGCAAGTTTAATGTTAAATGTTAGCAAGTCATGAAAGTGTCTCTGCAAGCAGGACAAAGAAGGCCTTTTGCTGGTGGCCACCAGAATCCTTCCTGGTCTTAGCACTTGTGTCCACCACCACCCCAACACATAGGGCATTGTATGGGCTGTGACAGAACAGACCAAATTTCACGTTTTGGATCCCAGCAGCTATGATCAGAGTGTCCATGGCGTGAGCCATGGTCAGCCCCTGACACCGTGAATCCCCAGTACTTATGATCCCGGGCATATCTACACAATAACATTAATTAAAGGTGGTTTGTCTCTTTGTATTGTCATCTATGAATTTAAAGCCAGGGTAATAATCCATTGATTGTGTTCTGGGAGGAAATGTTTCTATTATATTCCTTCTTTGGTTAGTTCATTCATTGATGCAACAAATGTTTACTGAGTGCCTAGTATATTCTAGGCACTGAAGAGATACTAGGGGGAAAAAATTACATTCTAGTAGTGGGCTGTGGGATCTTAAATACCCAACACAGATAACAGATTGAGGCATTAGATAGATGACAGATAGGCAGACGGATTGATAAGAGTTTGAGATAGGGAGGGAATTAAATGAGGACATGATGTGTTATGCCAGGTGGTGGTCAATGCTCTGAAGAAAATAAAGCGAAGTAAGAGTCACAGAGAGAAGATGGGAGAAGAAATACTGATTTATAAAGGGTTTCCTGGAAGCCCTTTATAAAGGGCTTCCAGGACTTACAAGTCCCTTTGTTAAGTGTTGATAGTTCAATGTGAATGAGAAAAAACTTCTGTTTTCCACTCCCTGAAGAAAATGGTAACATCTACAATGAAGATTGGTTCTGGGCACTGTTTTGAACATCTGAGTCTCTCTGAACAGAGGGAACATGCCCCACAAGCAGATAGACAGTTCTTGCCCTAGGACAGTGTAAAAGGTTGGTCTGCCAAACTTACAGGGTAGAATAAGGATACACCAATGTCAAGCAGAGCTAGAAGGGTGTATGCAGTGACCACCACCATCCCCATCCACCATGAGATGCAGGAGGAGGCTGCAGAATTGTAAGGAAACTCTTTCCTGCCAGTAGAGAATCATGATGCGTGGTGGGAGTTCTCTGAGGGCCCGGCCTGGCTCCACCTAATTCCAGCTGTATCTGCAGCACCAAGAGTGCTACCCACATATAGTAAGCACTCCATCAACCTTTGAGAATGACTGACTGATACACTGATGTGGGGTGGGGGAGGATGGATATATGAATCAGAGATACAGTTCACGGTGCCCCCTGGCCTGGCACAAACATGCTCAGGAACTGTTTGATAGGTGTTCGGGCTTAGACAGATGCAGGGATGAATGTCCCAACTTGCCACCAAGAACCCCAAAGGCGAGGTGGATTGAAACAGCAGAAACTCTTCAGGAAGAACTTGAGACATAGTCATGAAATCTAATTAGTGATTTTTACATGGACTTCAATTCTTGGATCCATTCACTGCCTATTATATACAGAGGAAAGTTTCCTCCCTTTCTAGAGCTCATAGACCAGTAGGAAAACCAGGCAAAGAGCAAGTAAACCAATAAATGATGATGTAATAATACAAAACAAGAAGTTCTTGAAGACAGTGCATTGGGATATGGGGTAACTGGTGGGAAAGGTAGAGGAGGAGCTTTGGGAAGGGTGGTCTGGAGAAGGGTGTCAAAGGAACCCCAAATCATGAAGGCAACTCCATATGCAAATCTGGGAAAGAGTAGTGGGTCTTCAGACAGAAACAAGTGTGGCATGTGTGTGGGTCAGGTAAAGGGTCCATTTGGAAGAGCCTACTGAAGGCAGAGTGTGGCTGAGAGAGAGCTCTGGTTGGAATCAGATCATGGTGGAATTTGGGTGAAATGGGGAGCCATTGGAGAGTTGTAAGCTATAGAGTGACATTACCTAATTTATACTTTGGGAAATTTACTCAAACTACCCTGGGGGAAAAGGCACCCTATGGAGACAGATGGTGGCAGGGAGACAAGTTAGGCAAGTCTGTGGGGAAGCATGAGTTGAATTTGGGGCAGTAACAACAATAAGAAGTGGTTGTTAGACACAGAATATTTTTGGAGATGGTGCCAAGAGGATTTACTGATGAATTAAAAATGGGAGTGACAGAATGAGATAAATCATGGAAGATTCAGGATTTTGGTCATGATCCATGTAAATGGGGCCTGGCGATACTAACAAGTACGAATTGGTCATGACAACTGAGGAGGGTTTGTTTTCAAAGACTAAGCCAGACTATTATCTAATGTATTCTAAAGTCTACTCTGGTATGTCAGATCCAGAAACTTGGTAAGGGGGCCAAAATACATTGTGAGGTTTTATTTTTTGTAATTCAAAGTCTGATCAGCCATCTGTTACTCACCAGCCACTTTGCCGGCCAGCTTTTGTCACTAACAGCCCTACTCAGCCTGCCTGAGCAGCCCAGCCCAACTGTCTTAGAGAGCCACTGCTCCTATTGGTGTCACTTCAGTGAAAGCCCTGATTAGCTCCTTCTAGGGCCTTAGATGCAGTGAGACCTGAGTCCTGGATGGCACTGCCCATCTTATGTCAACCTCCATCTCTGTGAATTTACAAGTGATACCTGGGAGCTCCGTAGACCCGTGGTGGTCATGATCTTGTGTTTGGTGAAGTCAGATATGCACAGTTGAAATCCCCAGCATTTACTGTGGTATAGCTGGACCCATCGTTTTCTCTGTCATTTCCTTTCCCCTCCCCACCCTGGGTCCAGATAGAGCTGGGATATTATATCAGGTCATACTAGGCTGTGGTACCATAGGGTTGTCTTTATACCAGGTTCTCTCAGTTCCCAGTGAGCCCTGTCTCTACTTGGTAATTCATCAGGACACAGTTTGCAACTTGAAAACTGGGGAAGCAGGAGGAAGCAACCAAGGAAAATTTTGTGGATTTTTTTTTTTTGGCCCCCTGTTTTTTTTTAATGTGACCAAACACTTTTTATAGTTCACTCTTTTCTATTCCAGGCCAATCTCCTTTTATTTATGTGAAGTAAGACATTTATGCCCTCCTGATCCAGCTGTTCTTTCCTGCAGGGGAAATATCGCTCTGCATTTAAATGGAAACCTTAAGACTGGACCTGAGCCTGAAGCTCCAAGTGAGAAATAAACAAATGTCATTAACCTTTCCAGATAGCGTGCAGACTGTTTGGGGCAAGAGGAGAGCTCATGTACCAAATGTCTGGCTTTTACAGGCAAAGTCAGTTGGAGTAGAGGGTGGCCTGGGGCTTTCCTCCTCCTGACTCAACCAAGGGGTGGCTTATGTTTACACAGCAGGAAGGGGAACTCTCTTTCTCCATAGTGGATATATGTGAGCTGCCACTCTCAAAGTGACTGGGGAAGAAAATGGCTTCAGTGTGCTTTATTTGTGATTTTCCCCGCTAAGATCAAGTTGGGGCATGGAAAATAAGAATTAGGGTACTTGATGCAGTAGCCCCCCTTTGCATGGGAACTCAGGGCTTGGTCAACTGTAAGCATGAGACCCCTGGCCTTCATCATGTCAAGATCTTGGTCATGATACAGTAAATCTTTTTTTTTTTTTTCCCGTTTCCTTTCTCTGTCTCTGATCACTGCAACATGCAGCTGCTAAAAACATGGGTTCTAGGTTCCCCATAGCATCTTTGCCTTTTTCCCTTTTTTGCTTTTTAATAATATATAACATTCTTCTGCTTCCAGCTACCATCTATTTTTATTTTCAATTAAAGACAGTTTTAGTATTAACAGCTCATCTTTATTGGTTTTTCATCTGAGTTAATATAAAATTTTATAGATATATATATAACTCAGTGAATGCTTCCATCAACCCCATGGAGTGGCTGTTGTCTTTCTCATTTTACAGATGCAAAAACTGAACCCAGAGAGGGATGTGGGAAAACTTGCCCCAGACCACAGAACCAGGAATAGCAGAGTTGGGATTCAGAGCTAGGACATCTCGTTCTAGAATTTGTATCCTTAATCCTTGAGGAACAAAAACCAGCAGAGAAAAGTAATGTGGGGAGGTCTCTCATGGTGGAAGGTTGTAGGAAAACACATTTTGTGATTGAAAGAAGAGGCCCTCCCAGATTGTCAGATAGCTCTTCTCTCTGATCTCAAAGTGTCCCATGTATGGGGTTTCCTTTAAGTCCTTCTGTTTTAGGACTTTTTATAGAAAGTGCTGAGATCAGCAGCCTGGGGGGTTGTCTGTGAGTGAAAAACCAGATGATGTCTCCTTTCAGCAAGGGAGACTGTTCTAAGCTGCATTTATACATGCTCTGACAACAGCAGGTGTTGAAGTGTGTTGTGGGATGAAATGGGTGTCGAGACTCTCTCATAACACTGTTAGGGTGCAGTGCGCTTCCACAGAACAGAGCAGCAGAAAGCTGGCCCTCCCACTGCCCCACATTGATGGGGGCTTCCCCTGATTGATTTGTGCAGCCCATTCTACCCTTGGCCTATATTCTTTCCTTTAGAGGAGTCTACTCTGTTTCAGGGAAAAGGAGAAAAGATTGAGAGGGATAGCCAGGTGGGTTCCTACTTGACCCAGGGAGGCAAAGCCCAAGCGTGTCCCTTGTGAAATGTCGGTTTCGTTTTCAGAACCAAGTTTCTTTTGGAGCCCTTGGGTGGCTTGGTTTTGCTTGTGCAATCTGTGAAGGCCTAGGGGCCAGGTTGAAGGCCCACGGGAATTTTCCTGAGAGAAGCCTCTGTGTTCTCTGCACACTGTGAACCAAATTGTGGCAGAAAATCTATTGCTTTTACCCAAGTGCTAAGTTCAACTTCTGGCCTTCTTAGCCTCCCCTTGGCCCTAGCTTGGACTGCCAGATACTGCCAGGGAGAACTGGACAAACCCATGTGTGATTTAGAAGCAAAAGGATCCTTATGAATTATAAAGTCTCTGGCCCTGACTGGCCGGGATTGGGGCTGACTTCACTAGTCCTGCCTAGTCCTGGCCCAAAATTCTGTGGGGTTTTGGTCTGAGCACACCTGGCCATGCCATAGCATCTGCCCACTGAAAGTTCCCAACTATCAAGCCAAGTCACTCAATGGGGGATGGTGGTAGATGCTGCCTTTTTTTCCCCTAAGATTTTATTTATTTATTTGACAGAGAGAGAAGGATATAGCACAAGCAAGGTGAGCCGCAGACAGTGGGAGAAGGAGGAGCAGGCTCCCTGCTGAGAAAGGAGCCCAATGTGGGGCTCAATCCCAGGACCCCAGGATCATGACCTGAGACAAAGGCAGACGCTTAACTGACTGAATCACCCAGGCGCCCCTGGATGCTGACTTTTTATGTTTCTAAATTTGCATTCTCTAATTTCTGTCCTTTTCCAAAAGCAGTGGGGGGGGGATCCATAGTGGGTATTTCTGAGGTGGTTTTTTGGGCTTTTAGTGTGCAGGGGTCAAGCAAGCCCCACCATACATGGAAATCAATGAACTCTAGAAATAGTCCAGAACTGACTTTGTATTTGTAACCACACCCTGTGGGGCATCTATATACCTGTTTGCCCAAGTGGGCTAAGTGATGTCAAACCATCTAGCCATTGTTTGAAAGGGAAGTCCTTTCTCCATCAGAAGAAAGAAGAGGGTTCCTGGAGCTTTCAGTCTCCAGACACATATTCCCTTTAGTTCTTTTGTGGTCATTCCTTGAATTGTTTGCTCATTCTGAAATTAAGTGTGTTATCACCACCCTTGGTGTATGCACATAACGTGTATGCACATAACCCAAGAAAATGCTGTGAATTCTTGGGGTGCCTACTGTGACTGTTCTTGGTGCCCTGTTCCCACTGAGCCTGGTGTGCAAGTGAGCCTCATCATTCCAGGTCTGTGGAAGTATTTCTGAAGAAGCCCTGGGACTCCGGTGGCGTTATCCCACAAAGGGTAGCCCTGGACAGCACCAGTGTGATCCAATCACTTACTCAATCAGTGATCATTTCCTGAGCGATAGTTCCAGTGCTTGGGAAAATGATTATAAGACCGGATGGGCCCCTAAACCTTAGTGTTGCTTATACTCCAGCCGAGGGAAGACAGATGAGAAACAAGCATACATTAAACCAACAAGGTAGTGTCGGATGGAAATAGTCCGAAGATACTAAAATAGAGCGACCTTGGTGACTAGCAGAGAGTGAGAGGCTAGAATGGGACCACCTCACATGCTGCAGGGGAAAAAGGACTCTTTGGGGCTGAGGCCAGATTGATAATGAGCTAGAACATTTCCAGGCAGAGAACTTCATGCAAGAGCTGTGAGATGGGAACAAAGGGGCAACTTGGGGGAACAGAAAGGAAGCCAGTGTTTCTGAGTGGAGAGCTAGGGGTGAGGCAGGACTGGCTCCTGAAGGTCCGAGTGAGGGGTTTGGCTGCAGTCAGGACAGTGTTCTAGGGAAATACTTGGGGGCACTTTTCCTGGTGAGATGTCACAGAGGGTGAAAAGAATCAGAAATCTGTGTGTTAACCTAGGTCTGTCAAGGTGTTAAATGGTTCTAAACCAGCTTAATGCCACAGGGGCAACATCTCTAATACCACCCAAGTGTGAAATCCTACCGTATCTGCCTTTGGATATTGGCTCAAAACCTGTGGTTGCTCCTTCTGAGGAATTTCCCCCAAGGTCTTCCCCTACCCTCCCTCACTTCTCACCAGCTCTGTATCCTTACATCAAAGTACCCCCTTTTTGCTCAGCCTCAGTTCCGTTCCTGAAAGATATACAGTCCATTAGCCTTAGTGACCTTCTTCTCTTTATCTTTTCCAAATCCTTTTGTCCTTCAGATTCTCAACATTCTCCTCTTGCGGTGGCCTTTCTGATTAGCTAGTCTCAAGCCCAAGTATATGCCTACCCAACTCAGGGGCCCCTTTTCCCCTTCCTCCCATGCCCATTTTGGAATACTTTGTCTGACCAAGCCACTTCCAGGTGCAAGAGTTAAATTGGGAAGTCATTCGGGTGCTGAAAATTTGGAATTTGCTTGGGTGGTCTGGTGGTTTATTATGAGCAACAGGTCAGAATATTTGAAACCAGGACTGTCTATACATAGGCCCCTTTGTTTCTGCTTCTCACAGTCATCTCTCAGGTGTCAGTTTTGAGTTGTAATTTGACAGATTTCTATTCAGGCTGAGCTTCACCTACTTTCCAGACTCTCTCTGTGGTGCCTAAACTGAGCAGACCCTGCAGTTTTAGTCTCCCTCAGATGAAAGCTGGCCTAAATTGTAGTGAAAGGGGACAGGCTTTAATGAGGACAGGGCACAACATGTACATTTTCTTACTTATTCCTCATAAAAACAATCAGATTAGGGAGGAGTCAAGATGGCGGAGAAGTAGCAGGCTGAGACTACTTCAGGTAGCAGGAGATCAGCTAGATAGCTTATCTAAAGATTGCAAACACCTACAAATCCAATGGGAGATCAAAGAGAAGAACAGCAATTCTAGAAACAGAAAATCAACCACTTTCTGAAAGGTAAGACTGGCGGAGAAGTGAATCCAAAGCGAAGGGAAGATAGACCGCGGGGGGAGGGGCTGGCTCCCGGCAGGCGGCGGAACAACGGAGCACAAAATCAGGACTTTTAAAAGTCTGTTCCGCTGAGGGACATCGCTCCAGAGGCTTAACCGTGGTGAAGCCCTTGCAGGGTCAGCGTGGCCCCAGGTCCCGCAGGGTCACAGAAGGATCGGGGGTGTCTGAGTGCCGCAGAGCTTACAGGTTTTACAATGGGGAAGCCAGCTACAGAGAGAGAGCTGAGGAGTGAGCTCTCAGCTCAGGGTAACCTTGAACCGGTCACAGGCTCGGTCAGCTCAGAGCGCGGCTGGAGGCCAGGGTGACAGGAGTAATTGGGCGCTGTTCTCTGAGGGCGCACTGAGGAGTGGGGACCAGGGCTCTCGGCTCCTCCGGGCCGGAGACTGGGAGGCCGCCATTTTCATTCCCGTCCTCTGGAACTCTATGGAAAGTGCTCAGGGAACAAAAGCTCCCGAAAGCAAACCCAAGCGGATTACTCAGCCCGGCCCCTGGTAAGGGCCATGCAATTCCACCTGGGGCAAAGACACTTGAGAATCACTACAACAGGGCCCCTACCCCAGAAGATCAACAAGAAATCCAGCCAGGACCAAGTTCACCTACCAAGGAGTGCAGTTTCAATACCAAGGAGAGCAGCGGAATTCCAGAGGAGGAGAAAGCAAAGCACGGAACTCGTGGCTTTCTCCCCATGATTCTTTAGCCTTGCTATTAATTTAATTTTTTTTTCTTTTTCAATTTTTTTCCTCTTCTTCTGCCAAATTTTTTTTAACTTTTACCCTTTTCTTTTTTAACGTTTTTTAACTAGTTTATCTAATATATATATTCTTTTTTCATTTTTATATTTTTTCTTTATTCATTTTCTTTTTTTTAATTGTTTCTTTTTTCTTTTTTCTTTTTTTTTCTTTCTACCTATTTTTATCCCCTTTCTCCCCCCTCATGATTTGGGATCTCTTCTGATTTGGTTAAAGCATATTTTCCTGGGGTTGTTGCCACACTTTTAGTATTTTACTTGCTCCTTCATATACTCTTATCTGGACAAAATGACAAGGCGGAAAAATTCACCACAAAAAAAAGAACAAGAGGCAGTACCAAAGGCTAGGGACCTAATCAATACAGACATTGGTAATATGTCAGATCTAGAGTTCAGAATGACGATTCTCAAGGTTCTAGCCAACTCGAAAAAGGCATGGAAGATATTAGAGAAACCCTCTCGGGAGATATAAAAGCCCTTTCTGGAGAAATCAAAGAACTAAAATCTAACCAAGTTGAAATCAAAAAAGCTATTAATGAGATGCAATCAAAAATGGAGGCTCTCACTGCTAGGATAAATGAGGCAGAAAAAAGAATTAGTGATATAGAAGACCAAATGACAGAGAATAAAGAAGCTGAGCAAAAGAGGGACAAACAGCTACTGGACCACAAGGGGAGAATTCGAGAGATAAGTGACACCATAAGACGAAACAACATTAGAATAATTGGGATTCCAGAAGAAGAAGAAAGAGAGAGGGGAGCAGAAGGTATATTGGAGAGAATTATTGGAGAGAATTTCCCCAATATGGCAAAGGGAACAAGCATCAAAATCCAGGAGGTTCAGAGAACCCCCCTCAAAATCAATAAGAATAGGTCCACACCCCGTCACCTATTAGTAAAATTTACAAGTCTTAGTGACAAAGAGAAATCCTGAAAGCAGCCCGGGAAAAGAAGTCTGTAACATACAATGATGAAAATATTAGATTGGCAGCAGACTTATCCACAGAGACCTGGCAGGCCAGAAAGAGCTGGCATGATATATTCAGAGCACTAAACGAGAAAAACATGCAACCAAGAATACTATATCCAGCTAGGCTATAATTGAAAATAGAAGGAGAGATTAAAAGATTCCAGGACAAACAAAAACTGAAAGAATTTGCAAACACCAAACCAGCTCTACAGGAAATATTGAAAGGGGTCCTCTAAGCAAAGAGAGACCCCAAAAGTAGTAGATCAGAAAGGAACAGAGACAATATACAGTAACATTCACCTTACAGACAATACAATGGCACTAAATTCATATCTCTCAATAGTTACCCTGAATGTTAATGGGCTAAATGCCCCAATCAAAAGACACAGGGTATCAGAAGGGATAAAAAAAGCAAAACCCATCTATATGTTGCCTACAAGAAACTCATTTTAAACCCTAAGACACCTCCAGATTTAAAGTGAGGGGGTGGAAAAGAATTTCCCATGCTAATGGACATCAGAAGAAAGCAGGAGTGGCAATCCTTATATCAGATCAATTAGATTTTAAGCCAAAGACTATAATAAGAGATGAGGAAGGACACTATATCATACTCAAAGGATCTGTCCAACAAGAAGATCTAACAATTTTAAATATCTATGCCCCTAACGTGGGAGCAGCCAACTATATAAACCAATTAATAACAAAATCAAAGAAACACATCAACACTAATACAATAATAGTAGGAGACTTTAACATTCCCCTCACTGAAATGGACAGATCATCCAAGCAAAAGATCAACAAGGAAATAAAGGCCTTAAATGACACACTGGACCAGATGGAAATCACAGATATATTCAGAACGTTTCATCCCAAAGCAACAGAATACACATTCTTCTCTAGTTCACGTGGAACATTCTCCAGAATAGATCACATCCTGGGTCCTAAATCAGGTCTCAACCGTTATCAAAAGATTGGGATCATTCCCTGCATATTTTCAGAACACAATGCTCTGAAGCTAGAACTCAATCACAAGAGGAAATTTGGAAAGAACCCAAATACATGGAGACTAAACAGCATCCTTCTAAAGAATGAATGGGTCAACCCGGAAATTACAGAAGAATTGAAAAAACTCATGGAAACAAATGATAATGAAAACACAATGGTTCAAAATCTGTGGGACACAACAAAGGCAGTCCTGAGAGGAAAATATGTAGCGGTACAAGCCTCTCTCAAGAAACAAGAAAGGTCTCAGGTACACAACCTAACCCTACACCTAAAGGAGCTGGAGAAAGAACAAGAAAGAAACCCTAAACCCAGCAGGAGAAGAGAAATCATAAAGATCAGAGCAGAAATCAATGAAATAGAAACCAAAAAAAAAAAAAAAAACAATAGAACAAATCAACGAAACTAGGAACTGGTTCTTTGAAAGAATTAATAAGATTGATAAACCCCTGGCCAGACTTATCAAAAAGAAAAGAGAAGGGCGCCTGGGTGGCTCAGTGGGTTAAGCCACTGCCTTCGGCTCAGGTCATGATCTCAGGGTCCTGGGATCAAGTCCCGCATCGGGCTCTCTGCTCAGCAGGGAGCCTGCTTCCCTCTCTCTCTCTCTGCCTGCCTCTCTGTCTACTTGTGATCTCTCTCTGTCAAATCAATAAATAAAATCTTTAAAAATAAAAAAATAAAAATATAAAAAAAAAGAAAAGAGAAAAGACCCAAATAAATAAAATCATGAATGAAAGAGGAGAGATCACAACTAACACCAAAGAGATACAGACAATTATAAGAACATACTATGAGCAACTCTATACCAACAAATTTGACAATCTGGAAGAAATGGATGCATTCCTAGAGACATATAAACTGCCACAACTGAACCAGGAAGAAATAGAAAGCCTGAACAGACCCATGACCAGTAAGGAGATTGAAACAGTCATCAAAAATCTCCAAACAAACAAAAGCCCAGGGCCAGACGGCTTCCCAGGGGAATTCTACCAAACATTTAAAGAAGAACTAATTCCTATTCTCCTGAAACTGTTCCAAAAAATAGAAATGGAAGGAAAACTTCCAAACTCATTTTATGAGGCCAGCATCACATTGATCCCAAAACCAGACAAGGATCCCATCAAAAAAGAGAACTACAGACCAATATCCTTGTTAAACACAGATGCAAAAATTCTCACCAAAATACTAGCCAATAGGATTCAACAGTACATTAAAAGGATTATTCACCACGACCAAGTGGGATTTATTCCAGGGCTGCAAGTTTGGTTCAACATCCGCAAATCAATCAATATGATACAACAAATTAATAAAAGAAAGAACAAGAACCATATGATACTCTCAATAGATGCTGGAAAAGCATTTGACAAAGTACAGCATCCCTTCCTGATCAAAACTCTTCAAAGGGTAGGGATAGAGGGCACCTACCTCAATATTATCAAAGCCATCTATGAAAAACCCACCGCAAATATCATTCTCAATGGAGAAAAACTGAAAGCTTTTCCGCTAAGGTCAGGAACATGGCAGGGATGTCCATTATCACCACTGCTATTCAACATAGTACTAGAAGTCCTAGCCTCAGCAATCAGACAACAAAAGGAAATTAAAGGCATCCAAATCGGCAAAGAAGAAGTCAAACTATCACTCTTCACAGACGATATGATACTCTATGTGGAAAACCCAAAAGACTCCACTCCAAAACTGCTAGAACTTGTACAGGAATTCAGTAAAGTGTCAGGATATAAAATCAATGCACAGAAATCAGTTGCATTTCTATACACCAACAACAAGACAGAAGAAAGAGAAATTAAGGAGTCAATCTCATTTACAATTGCACCCAAAACTATAAGATACCTAGGAATAAACCTAACCAAAGAGGCTAAGAATCTATACACAGAAAACTATAAAGTATTCATGAAAGAAATTGAGGAAGACACAAAGAAATGGAAAAATGTTCCATGCTCCTGGATTGGAAGAATAAATATTGTGAAAATGTCTATGCTACCTAAAGCAATCTACACATTTAATGCAATTCCTATCAAAGTACCATCCATTTTTTTTAAAGAAATGGAACAAATAATCCTAAAATTTATATGGAACCAGAAAAGACCTCGAATAGCCAAAGGAATATTGGAAAAGAAAGTCAAAGTTGGTGGCATCACATTCCGGACTTCAAGCTCTATTACAAAGCTGTCATCATCAAGACAGCATGGTACTGGCACAAAAACAGACACATAGATCAATGGAACAGAATAGAGAGCCCAGAAATAGACCCTCAACTCTATGGTCAACTAATCTTTGACAAAGCAGGAAAGAATGTCCAGTGGAAAAAAGACAGCCTCTTCAATAAATGGTGTTGGGAAAAATGGACAGCCACATGCAGAAAAATGAAATTGGATCATTTCCTTACACCACACACGAAAATAGACTCAAAATGGATGAAGGACCTCAATGTGAGAAAGGAATCCATCCAAATCCTTGAGGAGAACACAGGCAGCAACCTCTTCGACCTCAGCCGCAGCAACATCTTCCTAGGAACATCGCCAAAGGCAAGGGAAGCAAGGGCAAAAATGAACTATTGGGATTTCATCAAGATCAAAAGCTTTTGCTCAGCAAAGGAAACAGTTAATAAAACCAAAAGACAACTGACAGATTGGGAGAAGATATTTGCAAACGACATATCAGATAAAGGGCTAGTGTCCAAAATCTATAAACAACTTAGCAAACTCAACACCCAAAGAACAAATAATCCAATCAAGAAATGGGCAGAGGACATGAACAGACATTTCTGCAAAGAAGACATCCAGATGGCCAACAGACACATGAAAAAGTGCTCCACATCACTCGGCATCAGGGAAATACAAATCAAAACCACAATGAGATATCACCTCACACCAGTCAGAATGGCTAAAATTAATAAGTCAGGAAATGACAGATGTTGGCAAGGATGCGGGGAAAGGGGAACCCTCCTGCACTGTTGGTGGGAATGCAAGCTGGTACAACGCATGGAGGTTCCTCAAAATGTTGAAAATACAGCTACCCTATGACCCAGCAATTGCACTACTGGGTATTTACCCTAAAGATACAAACGTAGTGATCCGAAGGGGCACGTGCACCCGAATGTTTATAGCAGCAATGTCTACAATAGCCAAACTATGGAAAGAACCTAGTTGTCCATTAACAGACGAATGGATAAAGAAGATGTGGTATATATACACAATGGAATACTATGCAGCCATCAAAAGAAATTAAATCTTGTCATTTGCGATGACGTGGATGGAACTAGAGGGTATCATGCTTAGTGAAATAAGTCAATCAGAGAAAGACAACTATCATATGATCTCCCTGATATGAGGGAGAGGAGATGCAACATGGGGGGTTAAGGGGGTAGGAGAAGAGTAAATGAAACAAGATGGGATTGGGAGGGAGACAAACCATAAGTGACTCTTAATCTCACAAAACAAACTGAGGGTTGATGGGGGGAGGGGGGTTGGAGGGTGGGTTATGGACATTGGGGAGGGTGTGTGCTATGGTGAGTGCTGTGAAGTGTGTAAACCTGGCGATTCACAGACCTGTACCCTTGGGGATAAAAATATATTTTTATAAAAAATAAAATAAAAAAATTCTAAACAAACAAACAAAACAATCAGGTTATAATTACCTCTAATTTAAGAAATGACATTTGACAAATGTGGTAGCCAGCCTCCAAGTTGGCATCCCACTTCCTGGTATTCAGGCCTCTTTGTTCCCCTCCCACCCTGAACAAGAACAACCCATGTAACCAATAGTATATTGTGGAAAATGCAGTGTGACTTTGGAGGCAGGCCGTAGAAGGCATGAGAGCTTCTGCCTCCCTTTCTCTCTTGGATCACCTGTTCTGGGGGAAGAGGCAGCCATGTTGTGAGGCCACTCAAGCAGCCCTGTGTTGAGGTCAGAGTGGGGAGAAACTGAGGCTTCCTGTCAACAGCACCAGTGTACCAGCCCTGTGACTGAGCCACTTTAGAAGCAGCTCCTTCCATTCTTGTAAGTCATCAGGTGACTGTGGCCCCAACCAACATCTTCCCTGCAACCCAGTGAGACCTTGAGTCAGAATGACCCAGCTAAGCCACTTCCAAATTCTGAATCCTTGAAAACTCCATGAGAGAATAACTGGTTTTTTTGTGTTTAGTTGCTACGTTTGGGGGTAGTTTGTTAGACACGGTAGGTAACTAATACAGTAAAATTTACCCCCATTTGGTAAATGACAAAGCAGGCTCAGAGATATCAGGGATTTGTCAGGAAATGGCAGAGCAAGCATTCAGCCCACACCTGTTTCACAGAAAAGTCCATGCTCCCACCTCCCTGCATGGCTGCCTGTGGCATCTGACTTTTGACAGGCAGATAATACCAGGTAAAAGCAACAGACCGCATTGACTTCATTGACTGAATCCTGCAGTGGTCCTAGATTTGGGAACCCCAAGACACTGTATGAAGTGCTTGATTGATCAGATTTAATTAAAGCTCCATACTCACCCAGTTCAACAACAGCTGTCTAATGTTTGGACTTTCACCCTGTGTTTATTTCTAGTTTTTTCTCTATAATTTTTTACAACACTTAAATCTACTGCCTAAATAGTCTGTTTCCAGTTAGAACTTTTAGTAAGCTTTCTCCGCAAAAAAGTTCTTCTTTTTTTTTTTTTACTTTTCTTCTTCCTTTCTCCCTCTCTTCTTCCCTTCCTCCTGCCCCCCATCCCCGTGCCCCACTTCCTCCCTCCCTTCCTTCCTTCCTTCTTTCTTTTCTTCCTTTCCTCCTTCTTTCCTTTCTTTCTTTCTGCAAAATATAGCTTTGGTGTTAGAATGTAAGAGCAACATGTGAGTTTTTGAAGCTAACCTCAACTGATTCTTAGGACTTTTAGCAATTTATATTGACTGCCATTAGGAGATGCAGGTCCAATTCCATAAGCCCGCCATTCGCATTATTGCTGGACTTGCACATCTGGAGCCATAACCCATGCTGTCTTCATTTTGAAAAGATATTCTTCCCAGCACAGGCTTTCTGACATCCACCTGTGGAGTCTGTTTAGAGACCTGATGTTTCATCTTCTTCTCCAGCAACTCACAACCACCAAATTGCCAAAACTTCAGTTTTCCCCACGAATCAGTCTGGTGAACTTGCCAAGCCAAGAGAAAATGAGTACACCCTAATAGTCTTGAAAAGGAAAAGGAAACTTTACCTCCAGGCTGCTTTTCCCCAGATGTCCACTGAATGGTGGCTGGAAGCAGCAGCACGAGGTTTAGTGGGCTGTGAAGGGAAGAGGCTGCCCCTCACCTGTTCTTGCTGTGAACAGCTGTGCCCACTTTCTGAAGCCAGTTCTGACACCCAGTTCCAATTCCCAGCCTGGCAGTAGGTTGAGCCTCCTGATGTCCCCAGTTGGGCTTGCTGTTTGGCCCAGCAAGGGAGAGCAGGCCAAACTAGCCAGTCCTCCACTTTCTGTCCCTGAAATAAAGTTGGTCTGTGATATCATACCTGGAGCTCTGTGTGCAGCAGACTCCTCCCCTTGAGAGTTATTCTGGGGAGCAAGGCAGAATAGAGGGCAGGCTGCCTGCCTGGGTTCCACATGAACATGCTGCTCACTGGTGTGTGCAGACTTGTCTTGTTCTAATTACTATCTGCTGAGTACTTAGGGCTTCCAGCGTTGGGGAGGGGGACTTCTGTCACTGAACAGAGCTTCTTAAAATAGGCATGATTCTGGTTGAGAATGGTGCAGGCCACGCCCACAGAAGTAATGGTAGTAGGTATTGATCTTACTTTTTATCCCATAGCTCAGACTGTTTGAAAATTGTTCAGTGCTGAAATGCAGAAACACATTTCTTATAAGGGATTTCAAGCTCCAATGAAGCTCTAAGACTTCTCTGTAAATTTGAATCTGAACAATTGCTTTGCAAATGGGATTCTTCTGACATTGAGGAGTGAATTTTTAGAGCCTAGGGAAGTATGCTAACTAACCTCTTCTCTGTCCATAAATAAAAATAAAAGGCATTTGTATGTGCCTTATGTGGAGGAGGGAGATCAGAGGGGGCATAGGACATGTGGGACTGAGGGTGTAAAAGGAAGAAAGCCAGGAAAGGTCATGAACCACAGAAGAATGACCAGAACATATGGGTGAGCTGATGCTGGGGGGAGTGGCTCATCCACACATACAACTTGTAACTGCCAGACTATGAACTGAATCCCACTGTTGTGCTTTGGGTCCAGCCTCCCTTGGCCTTTCCAGTGTGTATGGGCACAGTGTGTTTCTAAGCTGTGCTTTGTACCTGGTTCATGTGTCAGTCCTTCCATTCTGCAGCCTCTCAGGCCCCTTTCATGAATTACTGAATAGATATGTGGGCATGAAGGAGAGATGGACAAGTTGAATGGGTCCAGACAGTTGTCTTAAAGGAAATCACCAGTAAGATGAGTCAACTCAAAGATACTCTTTGAGAACCTGTAAGATATGACTCATCTCCTTCTCCTACTCCCACTCCCCAACACACACACACAAACACACACACACACACACACATCTATAAAGTGATTTACTGTAAGGAATTGACTCACATGATTGTGGAGGCTGAGAAGTCCCAAGATCTCCAGGGTGAGTTAACAAGATGGAGGCCCCAAGAAAGTTGGTGGTATGGTCCAAGTCTGAAGGCCTGGGACCCATGAAAGCCATTGGTATAAGTTCCAGTCCAAGGCCAAGTCTGAAGGCAAGAAACCAATGTCCTCACCCAAAGACAGGCAGAGAGAATGAATTATTTCTTTCCCAGCTCATTATTCTCCTCAGGCCTTCAGTAGATTGGATGAGGCCCACCCATATTGGGGAGGACCATCTTATCCAGAAACACCCCTGCAGACATGCCTGGAAATAATGTGTAACAAAATATCTAGGCCCAGTCAAGTTGACATGTGAAATTAGCCATCCCACCATCCCACCTGAGTTCTTCAGGTGTCCTGAGTGTGTATCCCTTGGGTTCTGTCTCACACTTTAAGCCTCAGCCTCATGGCAGACACTCCACATCCAGCCTGTTGTCAAATCTGTTTGATTCTTCCATCACAGCATTTCTTGTATCTGTCCCTTCCTTTCAAGTTCACTGACACCATCTAATGCAGATGGTGACTCTTGGGCAACTGGTCTGCCAGAGTCCCCTGACCCCTGTCTTTCTACCTTTTAGCTTTTTATCCTCAAATCCATTTTCACATTGACTAGCCTCCTGAATCTTCTCTCTGATGTCATCTTCTACCTGCAAGACCCATCTTCCATGGTCACATCCTGGTAGCCATTTCCCATTTCTGGATGTCTCTCACCTATCCATATTTCAGCAGAACTGAACAGCTTGTTATGTCTGTCCCCATTTTCTCACCTCTGGACAAGTGTATACGTATATGTTGTTCCTTCTAGCTGAAATACCTTTCTTCTCTTTGTTCACTGTACACCATCTCCCAGTTCTGAAAGTGCAAGTCGTTTTTGTTTTTCGGGGCTCTATTCAGTATCACCCCCTGCAAGAAGCCTTCCCTGATTTCATCAGCTGGACACATTTCTTCTTTGAACTCCTGTAGCAGTCTTTCAGTTTTGCTATTGAAGTGTGCAGATGATAGGCTCTAGTAAACTCCTAAAGTTGGCTGTCCAAATGGATTCTTCAGTTACTCACTTTCTCTGGTGATGGTGATATGGGGGTGTGGGTGCAGAGGAAATACATACACTTGTGGGTATCGGTTAGCAGTGTGAGACTTAAATACACCTTTAAGGCAATAAGCAATGCGAAGTTATAGGTTGGTAAATGGTTAACAGCCAAGTGAATTGTACCCTTTTCTAGATCCCAGTGCATTATTCTACATGAATTAAAGTTGGTCCTTCGGTATCTGTGCCATTTGTGGGTGTCTTATGTACACACACACACACACACACACACACACACTTCAATAAAGAAGCATAACTAAGTCAATAGCTTTTCTTTGAAGATTAGCAACACTTGCTCCATTTTTCAGGAATCCTTTTATAGTCTCTATGGAATCACCATGTAACAATAAGGCTTTAAAAAAGAAGAAGAATGATATTTTTTAAGTAGACAAAGAGAGTACGATGAATAATGGAACCAGGGGTCCTCATTGATCTATGTACTGGATTCATTACCTGAGGCCCTGCTGTTAAGCAGTTTGCATAGAGAAACAGAGTTGTTAAAACACACAATATTCGCTAGCGAATTGAGCACTTGAAAAAAGCAAGCCCCCTTCATCCACTCTTCCCTGCTTAACAAAAGGATCTCTTTCCACCTGTTATATCGGTCTTTTTGTCCAGTTCATGGCTATTTGTTGGACAGAGGATCATCCCATAGAAATGCAAATCTCATTAAGCTGACATGTTGGAGAACTGCTTACAGCCCATACACAAAAGCATCACTAAATGAAGACCTCACAATTGAGGATGAACATAAAACAAGGATGATGACAGAGGTTCTATATCATTGTGAAGAAAATGACTCAAATAATGAAGGATTAGGATTAGAGACTTGGAAAATTGGACAAAACCCTTGAATATTTTACCCCAAACTCTCTGTATCGTTGTGGAAAATGGACATGAAGGGGCATTGTTATTGTGAACTTTCTACGCGTTCTAGGATAACCACACTAAGGAACAATCAACACTAGATCCCTCCCTCATTCAATATAACAAACAGGGCATGGTTGTTCTTAGAACATAAATTTTTAAGGAAACCTTAGGTCTCTATTTTATTTTTCAAGATAAAATCTAAGTGCAGCCTTTTTATGCATCTTTCCTTCATTTCAAGTAGTCTACATGAAGTTATCTTTCCCCTCTTCAGGTTATCCCCATGTATATTATATGTAAATAATAGAATTTTCTATCTATGAAAAAGAACTTGGAGATGAAAAAGCATTTGGTTTGGGAGTCTCTATCTTTTCATGACTTGGTGAAGGAGGTAACACAGTAAGTGAACTTTGTGGTGTTTGCCATCAAACTGAACAAGTATTTGTTCATCTTGATCATAACTGTGGATCCTTGATTTATGTTCACTGAGTCAATATGCCGGTGTTGGATCACATACCAGGAAACTCAGGTGGAAAAGTGTTTGTTTTTCTTATAAGTCAGCTATAGTCAGTTACTCAGTTCCAGTGATATAAAACTTTTCCAGAAAGTTGATGCTTTTTTCTTATTCTTTCTTTTCTTCTTCTTCTTTCTCTGCCTCCATTGTCCTCCTTCTCCTCTCTTTTTTTTTTTTTTCCTTTTAGGGTTTTGTTCTGTTGGGTTTTTTGGTATTTGTTTGTTTTTGTCAAATATTATTTCACTTACACGGAGATAGATTGGGATCTTCTAACTTCCTTTCTCTTCTTCAGATGTAGAATGTGAATACTGAAAATGACCTTAGTGATGAGCGAGCCTACCCCGCTCATTTTAAAAATGAGAGAACTCTGGTTAGAGAGAGAATGGTTGAGCTGAATCGGGCTCCTACCTGATCCATTCATGGTTCTAATCCATTTCCTCTATGCCACATCCTGCTTCCTAGTGGGAATGGCCATGACAGGGAATGACACAGAATCTAGGGACACCAGATCTTGGAACCTTTCCCCTGTGTCCAATTTTGTATTCCCTAGAAGTAGACCTTTAGACAAAGATTCAAGAGCAAGTAATTTATTTTGGGACTGGATCCCAGGAAACCCGAATGTGAGAGAGGCAAAGGAGATAAAGAAGCACCCACGAGTGTGCTGTCAAGCAGGTTACTGTCCTAGACAGCTGGGACTCAATCCTATGGGAAAACTCTGGGAGATGGTGGGAAACACGCACATCAGCATCCTACCCCAACAGTGAGAGAGTCGGGGTATGTACATACCTACTCCCATTAGACCATTAAGGTTGTTCCTCAGAGGTGCAACTCCCCAGCACTTCCAGCCTGGCCCATGTGAATGTAGAGTGGAGAATATTGTGGCAAAGCTGCAGATGCTGGAGTTTGGAAGCCCAGCTTATGTGCATGGAAATGGTTGATACTGATGGGATATGGGCAGAGATTAGCTATGTCTTCCACACAGTATCACAGAAATAAACCATGGAGAGGATAGGAGCCTCTTCACTGCTCTCAGGGAGGAAGATACTGATTTTACAGATACTAAATTCCCTTTTCAAGAAGGATAAGGGAAAGAAGGGACTAGTACACATGACAGCCCTAAATGTAAGTGACTTGCTTTCAGCAGGAATCCTTTGTGGTAAGTCTCACCAACACACACACACACACACACACACACACACACACCTGCAAATTCAGTAGGTTTGTGGATAAGTTTAAGATAAAAGGCTAGTCTTATCCAGGCTATCTCTACAGCAAGAATCTATGCTTCTCTGCCTGTTTTCCCACCTTTAAAATGTTGGATAAATCCATCACTGACCTGGTTCTTGGAACAGAGAGGAAAGGAAATAATGGCTGCATGTTCAGAGATTCTTTGAAAACAGTGATCAGTCTGATATCTCACCTAGGATTCCTGATTTCTCAATCAGGGATGGCCAGACAGAATGGCCCATACACAAATGATTATTGCCGTTTTCACCCATAAGGCTACTGGAGGCCAGAATGACATTGGGAAATTTACCTGACTGCTCCTGAGACTTTGTCAACACCATACCTTCTCCAAAGGCTTTTGGACCTTTGGGAATTCAGGTAGTTAATGCCCCTTCAGCCACTCTCCACAAACCAAAACTTCTTTCTGAGTGAAAAGAATAAGAATGTAGAATCTGAGGGTTCAAAGGCACACCTCTCAGTGCAAATTTTCTCCCAATATAGTATCCCTTGAATAGATTCTTGATCCCACTCAAATCAGGCGTGTGCCCCTTCACTTTCCCTATAACTGCTCTCATCAAAGTCACAGTGACCTCCAAGTAGCTAAATCTGAAGCTGATCAGAAGCCTTCTCATTTGCTGTAACGTCAGTGAGTTGTTCACTGCTGTGGAGACTTCTTCTCCTTGGTTTCCAGGCTCCACACAGCCCTGGCTCACCTCCCCGCCACTCCCCCTCAGTCTCCTTGGTTTGTCCTCATGTCTCCACTGACAAAAAACCAGAGTGCTCTGTCTTCTGATCAGTTCTCTTTTCTCTCCACACTCATTTCCAGGCTTGTGGCTTTAAATGCCACATGCTAGTGATCCTAGACCCCCATCCCCAGTCACCTATAGGACATCTCAAATATGTTCAAACCTGGACTCCTGACTTCCGGCAAATCTGTTCTTCCCATGGTCTTTCTTATAAGTAAATGGTGTGTCCATTTTTGGAGAGGCTGAAAGAAACCTTGGAATCACCCTTTGTGATTCAAGACCCCGTAATCCATGTCCAGACTATCATGAAAACCTCTTGGATATACCTTCAGAATACATGCAGAATCTGACCACCTCTCCACCTCCACAGCTGGCATCCTGGACAAGCCACCATCATCCCTCCTCAGGATTGCTGCATAGGCCCCGGGGTGGTCTCCTTGTTTTTTTTCTTCATGCTTTCCATTCTATGCCCCCACAGAGCAGCCAGAATGACATCTGAAGGTCTAAGGGGGAATGTATCACCACTCAGCATAAGCTCTCCATTAGGCTCCTGTCACACTCAGAGTGAAAGCCAAATAATGGCTGGCCTCCAGGGCCCTCTGACCTCATCTGCTAGAACTTGCCCTTCACTTTGTTCTCTGGCCTCACTGGCCTCCCCACTGTTTCACAAACACACCCCATGCCCCTGCCTTTGCACCTGTTCTTCCTCCCTTCAGGAACACTCCTGCCTCAGACATCCACATGCTCACTCTCCCATGTCCCTTGTGCATTATTCAAATGTCTCCTCTTGTTGTTCCTTGGTCATTGTACTAAAATGTTCACACATGTCCCCACTCAGAACTCTCAATCCCCTTTCTCTGCCTCATTTTTCTTCATAGTGCATATCATCATAAACATGCTATATAATTTACTATGTACTTGTTTATTATAGACCCTCATCCCATGGGATGTGACTATCACCAGGGGCAGGCAGGTTCACTGATACTGCTTTCTGGTATATCCCCAGTGCCTAAACAATGCTGGGTATCTGTTTGGCAACTGACTGATGGAAGAACAGACATCACAATCAAAGGCCCATCCACCCTCAATGGCTTGTCATTCAGTGATACAGAGCTTACAGTTTTGCAAAGTGCTCCTATTATGAATTTTTGGAAGATTTCTTTCTTGCAGTATTCGGCTCAAATATCCCTCCCTAGACAGTGCGGCAACTGGTCCCATTTCTCTGCCTTATCTGCCAAAACAAAATAGATCTCTTCCCTCCTTAATCAATAATGAAAGTCAGATCTCAGATGGACCCTTCAGACGGACCCTCAGGTTTTAGTTCAAAATGGGAACTCTTCCTCATTCTCAGTTCACCCAACTGCTCCTCTGGAACTTTGTCTCAAGACACCTGTCCCACCTTTGGATGTTAAGCCATTGTCAGTGTCTCCATCCCAGAGTGGGATCGAGATTATGCACCTAACATGGAGCCCAGCCCAGGCCTCGAGTTCATGATACTGAGATCATGACCCTAGCCAAAACCAAGAGTCAGAAGTTCAACAGACTGTCCCACCCAGGCATCTTGGCTCTCACTCTTGGCTCATAGGAACTTTTGAGCTGCTCAGTCTCCAGGTATTTTTCCCATGCACCACCCTGTCCTATATTTAGGTATGAGATTCTTTGCATTCATTCCTCCCACATCACCCTTGTTTATCTTGGCACAGGCTACTAATGTCATGATTCTCTCCCGTAGTGCATTCCCATCTCCCAGGTGTCCACAGATCTGATGAGCAATTTCAATAGTGTGATGAGGGTGGAGGCAGTTCGCCTCTGGTGAGTTTCCAGGGAAGATTGGTCTTCCTCCAATTCATAGATATGAGCGCTGATGAAAACAGGACTGGAGCAGGTGGCCCAGCGCCTCCCACCATGAGTGTTGATCATCTTTGGGTAGGTGACAGCTTTGAGAATGGGCCTCTCCGATTCCTGACTGCAGGAAAGTAATTGACTGACCGCCCTGGCTGCTGTGTTCTGAGATCCATCACGGTGTTTAGGCCAGGGCAGTGCTTCCCACAGGTCTACTTCCAGGGATACTAAGTAGTTCTGGGAGACCCAGGACTCCTCCGACCCATGAGCCAAACTCTCTTATGATCTAGAATTAAATCCAAAATGCGGACTGCTCTCTAAGACACTTCTATAACCCAAACTATCTGCAACCTCTGTTGAGTCCGGTAACCCCCACTAGGCTCTACAGTCAAGCAAAATGGGCTTTTATATTCTTTGCTATTTCTGCAGAACTATAGGGGTTGGGTGGAGTGGTACCTTGAAAAGATTGGGGTAAGATTAAGGGCTTGGAATTTGGAATCCTACTGTGGGGACTGACTCCATTTCTGCCACCTGCTCCCTGTGCGACTTTGAGCAAACTGAACAAATTATTTAAATCTTCTGTGCCTCAGTTTCCTTATCTGTTAAGTGGGTTAATAATAATAGTTTTACCTTGTTGGGTCATTGTAACAGTTGCATGAATTAATACACGTAAAGCACCTAGAATAACACCAAGTATATAGTAAATATTTGGTAAAAATAACCCTTCAAGTGTACTTGTGCTCACTCAGTATCTTTCTCCTAGAAAGCCCTTCCTGCCTGGCCCAAGCCCTTTCTTTCTGGGGCAGCTGCAGGCCCATCAACACTCCTTCTGCAGACATTGATGTTTACCCCAAAACCTTGCTCTTGATCCCATTCTGCTTTTCTTACCCACTGTACACATGTCATTCTGGGTCACCATGCTGGCCTGTGAGCTCTGGGAGAGCGAGCACTATCACTCAAACTTCTGTTTCCCATCCAGTGCACAGTACACAACAGGCTCTTATTAACCAAAGGCACACTGCAAATTGTGGACCCAGAGAAGTACAGTCATGCTCTGAGGCCCCTCTGGATACCACGTGGATTCTGATTAAAATGCCACCAGCTCTGCAACTGCCTGTGACCTTGCTTCTGTTGACCCACGTAGATCCCTGACTTGGATCACTCTGCTAAGAACATAAAGACCGGTCCTAAATAGTGAGGCTGAGTTAGTAGGAGTGTTCAAGGAAGATCAGATGAGCTACTAGGTCAGCATCTCACAGCCCAAATTAAAATTTGCTGGTGGTATGTGTGTGCGTATATGTGTTTTGATTTGTGATCCTTTTGCTGTTTGGTCATCACCCAAATCATAATCTCTCTTTTAAAGCCATAATCTTTTAGCCTTAATTTCACTGACTATGAGGTCTTTACCTTCATCCACACAGATGGGGTAAAGATCATTTATGGGATAGATCATTCTCACTAAATGGTTTAATCCCTTTACCAGTTGGTTTTCTTATTGTTGGGTTCAGTTTGGCTTAGGTTTCTTTTTTGTCCTTTTTTAAAGTCAGGGAGAGACCAAGCTGAGCCTAGACATTTTAAATGAGTTAATTAGGTGCTGCCAGTGGTTGGGTTTTCTGCAGACAGACACTGAGACAGAGTTTTAGGTGCAAGCTCTTTTTTTAGGGATTAATACCTGTGAAGGGAAGAGGGAAGAAGTTGAAGTCAGGCTGTGATGCAGGCTCTCCAAGACTTGGCTAAGCAGGCAGAGTTCTGGAACAAATCTGGGCCCAAACTTCCCAGCCTATGTGCCACTGCCTCTCTTAGTCAGTGAGTGAGTGCCACCCAGTCCAGATGTGACCTCAAGCAAGACTGCTGTCTGCAGAGCCAGCCCAGGAGAGATGACAGCTGGAAACCACTCAACCACACTCCTGTGGCTGGGCAGCAAGTCCTTCCCAGAAAGGAGTTTGTGTGACCTCTCCGTGCTTCCCATCTGTGGTCCAGCAGAGCAGTCCAGGACCTCTGAACATTCACATGCACCCAGTCGGGTACAATGTGTTGGGGAAGAACGGTAGGTTCTTGGCCACATTTTGGCAAGTGCTCTGACCTCCCAGTTCCCAGGCCCTCTGTCTATTTTGAAACAGCTGGCCTAGACTGGCCCACTGCTGCCAAGGCCACCCCAATGGTGGGCACCTGAACTAGAAAGGAAGCTTCTGTGTTGAAATCACCCTGAAGGAAATGGGTCCCAGTGAGGGTCTGCTTATCCAGAGGGAATTGGAAGGCCTAGGAGCCATTTAGGAATTTTGATCAATTGATCTTGAGCCACATCTATAAGGACATCAGCTCCTTTCCAGCATCACACTCTCCTAATGTCCTCTTCAGCCAAGAGCCCAAACATGGCTCAGCCCAAGGTGCTGCTTATGCAACTGAGAACTCCCTCCAGTGCCCCTTTGAGGCATGGGAAGAAGGAAAGGAGCAAATCACCTTGGCAGATGCTTCCAGCCGCCCCCCAACAGGACAGGATAACTATCGGCCACTCACCCACTCTTTTATTCAGCATTTATTGGGTACCTACTAATGGTAAACCAGGCCAGTGAAGCCCGTGTCCTTGTGGGCCTTACATTTGGGTGGAACATATAGCCTGTAGGCACCAAGCTGAGCATTGCATGCCGGGTTAGATGGAAATGGCCTCAGCCTTCAGAGCTTATAGTCCTATGGGACAAGGTTCCAAATGAAACTGGTTTCATCAGGCTCCTCTGGAGTCAACCCAGTCCTTCCTCTGTACTCCAAACACTGATGAGGTGTGAGAATGGGTCATGGAGAGGGCCTGGTAGGTTCTGTGCCAGTGCATTTGTGCCCCCCCCAGTAGTACACCCCTAGAGTACTTTGAAGTGTTACCCGGAGATGTTAGGCAAGAAGCCCACAAAACCATGGCCGTCACGGACATACATCCAGGCCCTTCTTCCCACCATCCTCCGTCATTGGCCAGCAAGGAACAGAAGCAGCCTCCCAGTATTGAAGCAGTAGAGCTTTGAGATGTCTTAGTGGAGGTGACCTTGGCATTGAGGCCTTTTCTTCCCACATGGGCACATGGAACAACAAACCATGATGTTTGTTTCAGGGCAGATCTGGGAGGGTAAATGGTGGTGGAATGAAGATTTGAGTTTGGGCGGACAGTTCTGGGGTCCCCTCTCTGAAGTCTAGAGCAGGGAAAGTCTCCTGGGAGAAGTCTGCCATCCAAGGTCTGTATCCTGAGCCACCCACCTGCCAACATATTCTCATCCATCACCAGCCCCATAACTTTCTGTCTCTCAGAGAAGCAACTGTAAAAGGAAAGATTTAATAAAAAGAACAGGGGTGTCCAGCAGGAATTTCTAGTGCCTGGTTCAGCCAAGGCTGTATATTATATAACTTCAGGATAATGAAGTCAGGGAGGCTCTGGGGGGCTCTGTGACTTCTGTTTTTGATCTCCAACTTCCAAGCCAAATCCCAGGGAGCTTTAAAACTCCTCTCGTCCTATTATAAATAATCTCATTTCAAGTGGGTTTTTCCCCCTCACTTTGAGTTGCTTTCTCCTCCCATTCCCCCTGACCATCCTTCTTGAAATTTGCCAGTGAGGAGCGCCAGCCTGTCTTAAAAAACATTGTTTTACTAATGGTGGGGAAATTTGGAGAAGAGGATCACTGATGGAGACCCCCACTTTCCAGACCCAGAGTAGAATGGGTGAGAATGTGGGCTAGAGTCAGGATATCTGGGTTCAGATTCCTGTGTCACCATGCATTGGTCTCCTAGGGGCTTAACTAAGTACCACAGACTGGGGTCCTTAACCAACAGGAATCTCTTTGCTCACACTCGTGAAGGCTGGGAGTCTGAGATCAAGGTGCCAGCTGGGTTGGTTTCATCTGAGGCTTCTCTCCTTGACTTGTAGATGGTCATTGATCTCACTGTGTGTTCATGTGGTTTTGCCTGGATGCATGTCTATGTCCTAATCTCTTATACAGACACCAGTCATGTTGGATTAGGGCCCATCCATAGGACCTCTTTTTCCTTAATCATCTCTTTAAAGGCCTATCTCCAAATTCAGTCACATTCTGAGATACTGGGGATTCAAACTGAAACATATATTTTGGGAGACACAATTCAGCGCATAATATCCATGTACCAACTAGGTGATCTTAAGTAAGTATTTTTTATGCCTCATGTGCCTCTGTTTCTTCATCTGAAAAATGGGCACAGTGATAATACCTATCCCACGGAGCCACTGTAAGGACTAACTGGGTAGAACAGTGACAGAAATTGTTATTTCAGATGGAAGCAGAAGAGATTCTAAAGTCATGCCTGACTCTGTCCTCAGAATTGAAAGGGTCTGTGGCCAACTGTTGAAACTTTTGGGAGTTTGGAATGGTTCAGATTCCCACAAACCAAAATGCAAACCCATGGCAGGGTGGACCATCAGAGCAGACCAGAACTCCCAGCCCCCTCCCCAACATTGCTTCCTGGCATCCATACATCTCCCCAAGTCACTCCTGCCCAACTGTGGTGGCTTGAGACATGACAGCAATTTCCTTTCCATTTCTCCTATTAAAAAATAATAGTCTATTTTCCTTCTCCTTGACTGTGGGCTGCCTAGAGCTTCACTTCCAGAAAATAGAGTGAGAGGGAAGAAACACTGCCTAGCTTTCAAAACTGGATCAGAAAAGGCAATAGGGCTTCCCCTGCTCACTGTCAAGCTTCTCAGGACATGGACTTTGGAGCCCTGAGACACCATGAAAGAAGTCTAACTACCCTGAGCTGCCATGCTAGAGAGACAGTACAAGGGTAGAAAGAGAAGCCCAGGGATCCCCAGATTTCTTACTCCAGCTATTTGAATGTTTCCAGCCCAGAGCCAAACAGAACAAGCAATCCTCAAGCCACACCAACATTGCCAGCTAGAACAGATGAACTCTCTCCATGGATCTATAGGATCTGTGAGCATAGAAATGGTTGACTTATGCCATCACACTTTGGAATAACTTGTTATACACGTTACATATCTGGAGCATCAACTTAGCTAACATCCAACCACTTTGGGCAGCATTTTGTGGGGTGTTCCTCTGGGCTGCAGCCCCTCCCTTTGATGCATTATATGATAAAGAGTTCTAGGCCCCATTTGGGTTTGGATTAAGGTTATTGGAAACTGACAGAAGGAGCTGTAGTTTATTGCCAATGACAGATGATAATCTTAAGAGCAGTTCTGGTTATGGCTTGTCATGCAAGTAATAAAGTGTGGGTGCAGATTAAATTATGGCAAAGGGATATCTTAACTGAGAGGAAAGTTGATCAAAAAGGAAAAATAGAAGGTGGGGGATAACTATGGTTTTAGGCACTTTGTCCTGCAGAGGGGGAAAAAAAAAACACTTGGAACCCACCAGAAGTCACAAAACCCCTACTTCGCCCCACACAGCCCACCCCCACCCCACAAAGGCCCTCCTTTGCATTTTAAGAGGAACTAGACCAGTTTTCTTTGGTTGACTCACTCCATAATCCCCAAAGTTAATTCAGCAACTGGGAATCCCATCAAAATCTGCCTAGCCTGAGGGTCTTGCAGTGCATCCAAGCTATAATCCTGCAAAGCTTCCCCACGTCACCTTGACTAGTTAAGCAGATCTTTTTATCATCAGGGCAGCTTCCAGCATGTTAGAAATAAGCTTAAATGGTGATTCTTTTCCCTTTGGGATAAAAGAAATGATGAACTGGGGAGTCTTAAGAGCCTATGTGCTGTCAATCTTCTTTGGGGTGAGGCTTGAAGAGATAATGATTGCACTTGAGCATTTCAAGTTCAGAGCTCTTCAAAACCAGTACATTCTGCAGTGCTCTGTCATGGGAAACCATACAGATGGTGAGAGATTAGGCATTCTTGAGAGGAAGAGACGGGAAGAATAAGAGCTGACATTACCAGACCTTGACACCGAAGCTTTGAAAGCAAGACAGGGGTTCATCTGGGGGGCAGGCAGCTGCAGCTGTCATCTGATGTCACTGGGACACCCAACATATTAGTGAAGGAAGTCAGATGAGACCTCACCTGCTGGGACATGATTGGGTCTTCTGTCTTGTGTTTGCTGAGCAAATGGATGGATAATTCACTTGCTCCTTACCTGAGAAATGAGATGTGAGGTTCTGTCCTAGCATGAGAGATCAGAGGGAGAGCATTTGTAGAGCTGGAAAAAGCTGCAACTCTGGCCTTGTTGTTAGTCTGTGTTACCCGGAGAAAGAGAAGGTTAAGTTTCCTGGCTCTCATTCTTCTACCAGGGTAAATTTTGGCAAAGCCCAGAGACATTTTTCAAGGGGCCTATCCTAGTGTCCTGCTGAATGACGTTATCACTGGCTCTGAAAATGTTTCTTACCTGAAAAGCACAAGTGTTAAGAGCTGCTGGTCTCTTTCTGGTATGGGTTTGATTTGAAAAGTGCCTGTAGGATTTTCTGTTCTCTTTCTTGAGCAGCCAATTCCAAGTTCATTTCCCAGACTCTTCACTCTAAATGTCTGGAGGTAATAAAATGAGGCAAAGAATGTAATTTCTGACCCCCCTAAATCCCACCAAACTTCCTGTTTTTAAGGATCCCTCTTGATGCCTATCTGTTTAGTTGTGCCTTCCTCTGTTCTGGCAGTGGTCCTGTATGGATGCTTGAGTGGATTCCCAGAGACTGACATTACCAAACCAACAGAGTCAAAATAGGCTCATTTCCCCCCTAGATCTCTTAGATCCTTGAATAGTTATCCCATCCACCCCGCCTCAGCAGTAGCCCTTAGCCTTTATTTTTTTTTAAAGATTTTATTTATTTATTTGACAGACAGAGATCACAAGTAGGCAGAAAGGCAGGCAGAGAAAAAGAGAGGAGGGAGCAGGCTCCCTGCTGAGCAGAGAGCCCTACGTGGGGCTCGATCCCAGGACCCTGAGATCATGACCTGAGCTGAAGGCAGAGGCTTAACCCACTGAGCTACCCAGGTGCCCCAGCCCTTAACCTTTAGACCTAATTTTCTCAGACATGAATATGGGTAAAGGGTTTTGTTTTTTTGTTTTTTACTAAGGACATGTAATATTGTTCACCCATGAAAAGAACTGGATTTTGGCATTCTTTCTCAGAGTGTGCTGATTCTGGTCCCTTCAGGAATTATATCTAGTTCTCAAACATGCAGTGAAGTGAAGTGTTCCTTTTTACGAGGACTTACACTCCTTAGGTACAACCCCAAATGTCTGCTTACTTATAGACCAGCATTTCTCAAACTTTAATGTGCAGGTGGATCACTGGGGATCTAGTTAAAATGCAGATTCTGATTCACATGGTCTGGGGAAGGGGCTGAGATTCGGCATTTTTAACCAGATACTGAGTAACACTGCTGCCCTACCTCAAACCACACCAAGAACAAGGCTATAGGGCATATCCAGTCTTCTGCTCTTACCGTGCTGCCCAGAACCACCCATTCCTCCACCTTTCCTTCAGAAACTCTCCTCTCAGCTGATCTGCTCATGGCAGATCATTGTCATGAGGCACCGAAGCCCAGAAATGCCAAATCTCCTGGTGTTGCAAATGTAGACCTGTGGCTCTTATCAGCCCTTCAATCTAATGTCAGGGATCCATTGAGCTCCTTCTTGTGCAGACATCAAGGAAGATGCAAGGAGGTGATGGGTTTCCAGGTGCTCTTTTAGGCAGCTCCTACAAAGTTCCTGCTGTGCATTTGCAAAGTCAAGGACACAGAAAGAGTACCAGATGAGAAATCAAGATGAGTACTGAAGCACAGGATTGCACTGTGCCAGCACCACAGCTTTCAGGAAGTTGGAAAGAGCCTTTGGAGACTGAGGCAGGATGGGGAGCTGGAGTTTGATGTTGAGATGTTCCAAGATGGTGACCAGAGTTAGCACACACTCTTTGCACAGATGATACTGGGCCATTAAGAAGCTAGCTTGGGGACGCCTGGGTGGCTCAGTTGGTTAAGCCACTGCCTTTGGCTCAGGTCTTGATCCCAGGGTCCTGGGATCAAGTCCCATGTCGGGCTCCTTGCTCAGTGGGGAGCCTGCTTTTCTCTCTGCCTCTGCCTGCCACTCTGCTTGCTTGTACTCTCTATCTCTCTCTCTGACAAATAAATAAATAAAATCTTAAAAAAAAAAGAGGCTAGCTTGTTGGTAGCTGAAAGTCAGTGCAGGTTTAAAGGAATACAAAAGAGGGAAACTAAGGCAAAAACGCTTGGGTAACATCTGGAGAGTCTCTCTGAGTGATATGGTACCAGCGCTTAAAGGTCATCAAACCAGCAGCCATAATTCACACCCTTTTATGAAGAGGTTCTGATCAGAGAGAGCTGAAAAATGACAAATCTGTTTCAGGGAACACAGTCCAGAACATTTGCACTCTCATTCTTTAAGTGTAGACTTCTGAGAAGGCCTTTTGCAACACACTCGGCTTTTGTCTAAACTGGGGAATAGCATATCTGAAAGCAAACTTCACATTCCAACCATCCTGGATTATTTTCCAACCCTGGAGCATAAAAATGAGTTCACATGAGTTCAGTTATAAATATTTTCTGCTTTTTGTTTTGGTTTGGGTTTTTAAACAATAGGAGGCACCAAATGTTGTGACTTGAGTTCTGAGTCTCTCTAATCAAGCAGGAGAAGGAGGTTCCTATCAGCAGCTGCTGCATACTCTAGAACTTGCCGAGAGGCTTGAAAACGCCACAGGCCTATTGTACTAGTGTCCATTTTCTTTGGATGGTGGCAACTCTTTTGCCATAAAAACCTTCCTCAGAATGAGTGGCTTTTGGCCCTGGAAATTTAACCTCTATCACTCTATGGGCTGACTGCCAACACCTGGTTTGCTCAGTTCTGAAGCAGAAGCTGCAGGAGGGACAGCAAGCCTCTGGTTCTTACTGGAAAGGCTTGGCTTCTCTTTTTAATGAGTAGTATTTGTTAAAGCTTCATAATGTAGTGGAGTTGACCAGCACGCTGCCCTCGAGAATTGTACCGCCCAGTTTAGCAACCACTAGCCACATTTAAGATTAAATTAAGTTGTGTGATTTTAATTAACTAAAATTTAATTTTGAAATTTAGTTCCTCAGTCACACCAGTTACATTTCAAGTGCTCAGTAACCCCCTGTCAATAACAGTTACCATATTGGACAGTGCAGACCATAGACCATTTTCATCATCACAAAAAGTTCAGTTGGATAGCTATTCTAGAAGCTAAGCACACACGTTGTCTTGATACCCAGTGATGGGTAGGAAATGGGCCTGCCAGAATGTGAGCAGAACATCTGGAGAAGAGCAAATTCATGTCCCTGAGAGACCACACCCAAGGGGCTGAGCTAACTACCAACAGCTGCAGATGGCTGGTGGCCAGCTACATCCTTGTGGCTCCAGAGGAAGAGAAGGAGTTGAAGAGCATACCTTATTCTCCACAAAAGCCCCCTTTATTAAACTGGCTTGACAACTCATTCTCTTGTCAGGACTAATGACATAGACGTCCCTCGAAAAAGCCAAGGCTTTCATGAAATCTCTTCAGGTCTCATCTCCTATTACTTTTCTTCCAGAATTTACTTGCTTTGCCTCCAGCTCTGGTTTTGAGGCCCCTTTACCTGGTATCTGCCTTTCTGCCTTGTCCCATTTCTCTGATGCTTTGATAGGACTCTCTGCTTGGTTGGATCTTGATGTGGCCTCTGAAGATCATTTTTCCAAAGTTTCTCAATGACTCTTCTGCAGGCAAAGGGCCCAGAATCCTGGATCCCAGTCACTCATTTACCAGGGAAGGGGGATTATACAGATTCTCAGGTCAAAATAACACTGTTTGTTTGAGTCAGCTATTGCTGTGTAACAACCACCCCTAAATCTCAGTTGTACAAAACAATAAACATTTATTTCATATACAGATATTCTGGGTCCCAGACTTGGACAGAAGCAGCTGTCTTCTTGTGGCAGTGGTAAAAATACAATAGAGCAAGTAAAAATACCAGACCTCTTCATTTTAGGCTCAGAACTGATGAACCCTCACTTCCGCTCTCATTCCAGCATCCAAAGAAAGTACCTTCTACATTTTTTAAGGAAAACTACAAAGTTATGTGGAATCAAGTATAGAGCCAGAATGAAGAATCAGAGCCAACAGTTCAGTCTGAGACACTGCTAGACCACTTATCCAGATCTTGAGAAGAGAAAATGAGCTGGCTAATCAGTCATACAGCTCACACTCATTGAGTTCTAACTCTGTGGATAAGTGCTGGATAGTATCAGTTATCTATTTCTATGTAATGAACTATAGAACAACTGACTTAAAACAACCATTTTATTTTTTTTCTTTTAAACTTGTTTTTACTGTAGTGTAGTTGACACACAATATTACATTAGTTTCGGGTACAACATAGTGATTTGATACCTCTATGTGTTATGCTATGCTCACCACAATTGTAGCTGCTATCTGTCACCATATAACATTATCACAAGAGCATTGACTCTATCCCTATGTTGTATCTTTCACCCGTGTGACTTATTCATCCCAATTATGGGATGAATAATTTTCACTCCCCTTCACCCCTTTTGCCTATCCCCTCCATCTCCCTCCCCTCTGCCAACCATCAGTTCTCTGTATTTATAGATCTATCTGTTCTTCCTTTCTTGTTTGTTCATTTCATTTTTTAGATTTTATGTATAAGCAAAATCATCTGGTATTGGTCTTTTTCAGTCTAACCTATTTCCCTTAGCATGATACCCTCTAGGTCCATCCATAGAACAACCATCTTATATAGTTGATGATTCTGTGGGTCAGTAATTAGAGCTAAGTTCAGTGAGATTATCCTTCTGGTGTGGGCTTCTCTTGGCTGGATTTGTTGAATGTCTCAGGCTGGGAAGGCTGCACCTTACATTCTCCAGCAGGCTAACCCAGGCTTGCTCAAATAATGATGGAAGAATTCCTACTGAGAGTCAGGCTCAAGGCCTCTAGAGACTGAGGCTTGGAGCTGGTACCCCACCACTTCTGCTGCATCTTAAGACTAAAAGACAGAAGCCCAGATTCAAGGTAGAGAGTAGGGAATCATTTCACATTTTATTGATAATAAGTAATCTTGGCTCCTTTTTGCAGTCTATTGGATGGATCTGGCAAATATATATTCCATGATTGGAAATAAAAATATGAGTTTAACAAGTAATACATTATATGTTAATTTTAAAAAATATGAGGTTTACTCCACATCCAAAATTTACTATATAGAGGTATACTGAGGAATGCAAAAGCAAAAGTACAGGTGGAATTCAGAGAAGGATATGTCTCTTTCCTCAATTTCTTCCCATGCAGTGGGGGCATCATTGCATGTCCTATCTTACTTGATGAGACAACATTAAAATCATGTTGACATTACATGATATATTATGATAGCTGCCAGTTATTAACCCAACATCGCACCAGCAATTCCATGGGTCTGAATTTACCAAGACAATCCCCATGTATGTCTGTCCTCAACCAATACCACCTGTCAAGTCTTTTCTAAGAGATGGAGTTGCAGCTGCTAATAACAACTGTCAACAACAGCTGTGACAATAACATTAAACCCCAAGATTCTATAATTTCTTTCTGGGAGCCAAAGTGACTGCAAGCGTATATTGTGTCACTGATCCCTACCCTACAGGAACAGTTGGCCACAAGTGAATGCAAGTAGTAAATCCTTGAAATATATATATCTTTTCCATGGAGTCCTAGTTTTCTGCTTCATCCTACCAAAAGTTTTAAAGCAACATTCTCCTTCTTCAGACATTTTTTATCTAGTCATCTGGTTGAAATTTCTTTTGGACTGCCCTTTCTCTATCTCTGCTGAATTTATTCTTCCCATTTATCTGTGGGAATAATTTGTTCATTTTCCATCACTTTAGTCTACCCGCCCATAGCTTTGTATGGTGTTAGTGAATCTGTTTTAGTAATATTTACTATTTTTTAATATTACTTAGATTTATAAAATATTTCAACTTAGTCACTTACTCCACTAAAAATGTTCCAGAATTCAGAATGAAAGGGAAATTAACATTTATTGAATACCACCTACATCCAAGCTCCACAGTAAGACTTATAATTCTGCTCCTTCCTTCTGTGTTCGTCCTCTACCCCTTGTGTAAGGGGTAGCTTATTACTTTTGTGTTTCAGTTAAGAAAGTTGGGGCTCAGATCAGTGAAGCACTGGCCTAAGTCCTAGAATGAAAGTGAAGAAAAGAAAGAATATTATTCATGTCACTTTTCCTGATGATAAATCTGTGACATAAGTTACATATAGAGTAAGTCAGAAATTTTGTACTTTGTTCATAGTAAGAGACAAAAAAATGGTGTTTTATTGAACAGAATAAAATTCATCTTTAGGACAACAATGCAGCTTATTTCAAGAGTAAGTGATTATTTCTTTGTTCTATCCTCCTGGTTCTGAATAGGTCTTCCCAAGGAAGCATAACAGACATTAAACTTAAGTAATTAGTGCTTCCTTGTAAGTGGTTATTTCTCAATTCCAGCACTCTGTATACACCACAACCTAAAACCTTTACATAAAATTATTCTGGGAATCTTGTTCCACCCCGTGAGTATTCTACCCAGGCATTAGGAGTAAGGATAAATGTTGATGTAGAGGAGAAATATTCACCTTCATGGCCCAAGTCCCCCAATTCTGAAATTGCCTTGAGCATTTCAGTTACTAGCAATGTGTGTATTTGATCATCTTCCCTTCCCTTTTCAAAATGAATATGGACTGTCATGGAGAGCCAACTGATTCCTGGGTAAAGATCAGATAGAAAGTCCTAGGTAAGATGATGGACAAGAATCTGTATCCCCGACTTCTAATTGAGGACTCTTCCTACAAGGTTATATAACCAGAAAATGCCTGACTTACTGGAGATCTACAGACTGACCAGGAGTGAAGCCCATTAGAGCCCTTCAAACTCCCTTGTTAACTGCATGGCAAAGTTGATCCAGTTTAGTGTCAGAGTCAGAGTATGAGTGCAAAAGGCACTTAAGAAAGGTCTAAGGAAAAGAAGGCACTCATTTGGGGATTCACTGTATTGCCTACTACAAGGACGCAGTTGCCTGTCGGTGCTCTTTCCTAAGAGTGACACAGTTGCACAGAAGCCGTTATTTGCAGCCACTGTCTCCCCATTTTTACACGTAAAAATATTGTTATTGTTATTCCATTATGTCTGGATTTTCCATTTTCTTGACTATCTCTCCCACTATTACCATAGTATCCCCACCATGCAAGATTTGGGTTTTTTGGGGGAAGAGGGAATTCCTTTGCTTAGTTTCAGCACTCGTAAGCCTAACATGATTCTTGAGCATTCAGCTTTTATAGCCTTAAAACCACTTATACCTTCTATGGACATAAAGGAGTCCTGACTGTTGTGTTTACTAGGAAGATGGGTTGAAGATGCATAAAAAGGCACAGAATGAAAACCATTAAATGTTTTGGGGGAGAGGGGATTATGATAAGACAGATAAGGAGAAAGAAGCTGTAAGATTCAAGAAAGGAAAGAATAAGGCATGCCTGACCAACATTATTTTAATTGTTTCACTATATTAGTTAGCAGAGAAAGGAACGCCATTGTTGCCTTCTCTTAAGAAGAATGTTCAGTTGAGTGATTTGTGAAATATTTACCTGTCACATTTGTTGAACAAGTATAAACACTGAACAGTGATGAGTGACAAGGATTTCATAAGAAGACATGTATTAGCACAGGTAGAAGCAACTTGAAGTAACTTTAAGGAAAATTTTAATCAGCTGCCAAGATGAACAGGTATCTTAAAGAAAAATCTGCAAAAGTGCAAGTGCTCATATCACCAATGACTACAGAGAGGAACCGAGTGGCATTAGCAACAGGGTGGAATAGGAAGCCCCAGAGAGTCCTTCCCCTTGGAGACATTGATTTAACAATAATATGGACTAGATATATAAACCATATGATTGCCTTTGTGAGAACATCAGAAGACAGTTGAGAGGTTACAGCACCCCCAGATGAGTGCAAGGCCAAAAAGAGATGCATTGGAGTAGGTAGGAAAGTCCATAGCACTTACCCACCAAACTCCATCTCACTCCCAGCATATGCTGCATGATTGGAAGAAAACTCCCAACTCAGTCTCTCTCCCTTGGAAGGGAAATAAAGATGGATCACATGTTCAATGATCTGGATTTTTAGGGTGCTTCCAAAGAGTAGTTTCTATATTACCTCACTCAGAGCACTGACAAGAAAGGCAATAAATAGTACACTTTGGATACCTGGGAGACACTGAGAACAAAGGTGGGCTTCTTGATTTGCTGCAGCATCAGAAAGATTACAGGATGGCAGACAAGACACCAAGGGAAGTTGGTGAATAGAAATAAGCACATTTCTTCAGCTGGGAAATTACACACACAAGCCTAGAGAAGTCACAATCCAGAAAAGGTTGGAGAGACCTACAGAATCTCTAGCTAGGCTTACTGGAGAAGATTTTCTCTTACATGAAGATAATCCATAAAGACTAGAAGAAGTAGCTGTTCTTTTCAAATATCCAGATCTCAACAAAAGATCACAATGCATACAAAGAAACAGGAAAACATGGCCAAATCAAAGGACCAAAATAAATCTCTGGAAACAAACCCTAAAGAAATAGAGACCTATGAGTTATCTGAGAGCGAATTCAAAATAGCCAGCATAAAAACGCTCAATGAGCTAAAGGAGAACACAACACACAAGATGAAATCAAGTAAACAATGTATGAACAAAGTGAGAATATCAGCAAAGAGAGAGAAACAATAAAAAAAGAACCACACAAACTCTACAGTTGAAGAATACCGAAACTGAATTGAAAAATTCACTAAAGGAGCTCAACAACAGACTGACTATCAAGCACAAAAATCAGCAAACTTGAAGAATCAGCAAACTTGAAAAATCATTTGAAATGATCCAGTCAGAGAAGGAGAAGAAGTGGGATAAGAGGAAGAACAAGAAGAAGGAAAATGAACAAAGCCTAAGAGACTTATGATATACTATCAAGTAGACCAATAGAAGCACTCTGGGAGTCTCAGAAAGAGATTATGGAGGGGGACAGTGGGTGGTGTGAGAGTGGGCAAAAAGCCTATTTAAAGAAATCATGGCTAAAACTTCCCAAATTCAAGGACATACAAATTCAAGAAGCTAAAAGAACTCCACACAGAGTTAACCCAAAGAGACCAACACTAAGACATATTGTAATCAGAATCAGACATATTGTAAAGCAAAAGCAAAGAGAGAGCCTTAAAAGTCATAAGGGAATAACAACTCATGAAGCTCTCATAGAATTACCCACAAAAACTTTGAAGACCAGAAGGGAGTGGAATAATATATTCAAAGTTCTGAAAATAAACTAACAAACAAACAAATAAATAAATCTGCAAACCAAGAGTACTCTACCTAGCAAAACTATTTTCCAAAAATGAAAGAGAAAACAAGACTCCCAGATAAACAAAAGTTGAGAGAGTTCATCATCACTGGACCTGTCCCATAAGAAATGGTGAAAGGAGTCATTCAAGTTGTAACAAAAGGGTGCTTAATAGCAATATGAAAGTGTATGAAAATATAAAGCTTTGGGTAATGGTATATACACAGACAAATATGGAATCAGTAGTATTGTAAAGTTGGTACATAATCACTTTTAATTCAGTATAGAATTTAAAAGATGAAAGCATAAAAGTTACTATAAATTATTGATGAGTAGAGAGAAATCATCTCAGAAGCTCCATGTACACGAAATCTTGTGGAAAGCCACTTGGATTTATGCTCAGAAAAGTTTCTATTTTGAGTAAAGTTGTCCAGCTGGAGATGAGAGAAACAGAGGTAAAAACATTAGATAAAGTCACATAACAAAAGCCAAATAGCGTGTAGCTTTGAAGATATATCTGTTCAGTAGTAATACTAATATCAATAGGTTTTGTGATAAGAAGAAGCTACCCAAATACTCATGAGGACCCCCCATGTTTGACCTGAATGATCTGGGTTGACTTGTGATATATGACATGAGTTTGCTCAATTTCCAGAATCTTCAGGCCATTTGCTGCTTATGCTGACTTGGTAACTCTGGCTCTGTCTTGAAAAACATTCTGATGATGAAAATAAATAACAGGTTAGGATCAAGGAGACCATTTGAGAAACAAAATGACCGCAATTCTGGTTCTGGAACATAATCCCAGAAGAATAACAAAATATAACTGTCCTGAAATGTTTTCTAGCTCGAAGGTGTTTTTTTCTACAGTGGGATGCAGTTTTCTTTTCTTTTTTAACTCAGAAATATTTAACCTCACTTTCTTATTTACTTTATTTTTCATATCTATGACATAACCCAAACTCCATTAAGCCAAAAACATTTTTTTAAGTATCTAGTCAGACTACAATAGAAAAAGACTGACTTGTTACATAAAGCTAGCCAGGGAGGTATTCCCCAGGATGAAAACGTGCCACATAACCAGAAGAGCAAGGAGGGATGAGTCTTCATGGACAGTGCTTGGAAATGGTTTCATGGTACTTTATGTGCTGACCTTCTAAGAGCTAATTAATTGTCCAGATGGAATGTGTTAGCTGCTAAGAAGTAAAAACTACATCAACAATTATGTGAAACATAGTCACCATTACCATGTCACTGTGTGTGTGGAATATGGATTTTTAAGTATTTTTTTTACAAAAAAATATTGTGAGCAGTGAACCAAATATTGTATTGTTTTACAAAATAATGTAAACACTCATCTATCATGGAATGATTGACATAAAGTCAAAGAAGACCAACTCTTCCTTTTTATTATTTTTTTTTAACTCTGTAGAGTACAAACACTTCTTTCTTCTCCCTGTGTCATGTTTCAGACCATCAGGAGGAGCAAAGGAAATCAACAGTGGGAGCATCATTCTGTGTGATATCTGTGTTTGTATAGGAGGAGGGTAGGTGGAAATTATGAGCTCGAAGGATTTTGCAGTTATCTTAATTCTCTTGTAATTAGTAAGCCTTTCTGTGGGCAGTGCAGGGACTGTTGGACCACAATTTCAGGCTCAGAATTGAGTGTTACAATATTCTTTGTGACCAAGAATGAGTCCCAGGTTGTTCCATAAATTTGGGTTGTGGGTGTTGAGTTGATCTGCACAGCCTCCATGCTGAGCCATGCCAAAGCTTCCCTGTGGATAGCTGGAAATGATGCCAAGATTAAAAAATGTGACCTTTAAACATGGATGAAGCTTGCAGACGTTGTGCTGAGTGAAAGAAGCCAGAAACAAAAATGACAACCACCGTAGGATTCCACTTATATGAGGTACCCAGAGTAGTCGAATTCATAGAGACAGAAGTAGGATGGTGGTTGCCAAGGACTGTGGAGGAGGAATGGGAATTTATAGTTAATGGATACAGGGCAGAGTTTTCTCTGCTTGCACAACAGAGTGAATTTACTCAGTTCCATTGAAGTGTACCCTTAAAATTAGTTAAGATGATAATTCTTAGGTTGTGTATATTTTGCTGCAATAAAATTAAAAAAAAAAACCCAACTATGTGGGTTCCAGGCTCTGGCAAACGGGGATCTGGACCTGATCCTGCCACTCTTAGCTGTGGTGAGTCTCTCCACTGTTCTAACCCACCATTTTTACCTCTCTGTAACATGGGACCAACCACACGGGCCTGTGTAGGATGGTAGGAAGAGTTGGAGGCTGTGGCAGATTCTTTAAAGATACCCTACTCCCCATGCATAGCCTCAGGTACAGGGCTCTGGGCACCCAGTTGGCCTAAGGAAAGCTGGACTTCATCTCAGGAAAATACTCTGAACCCTGATTCAAACACTTGCCAGCCATGGGATTGGTGGAGGTCAGAAGCACCTGGCATGTAGACACAGGTGTATTCATTTCCTATTGCCAGTCTTACAAACATAGTGGCTTAAAACAACACAAATTGATTTTCTTATAGTTCCAGGGGTGAGAAGTCTAAAGTTAGAGTGGCCATAGGGCTGTGTTCCTTCTGGAGCCTTCAGGGGGAATCTGAACCTCTTGCCTTTTTCAGCTTCTAGAGGTCACCTTTCTCCTTCCTTATATCACTCCAAAACCTTACTCCTATTACCATATCTTCTACTCTCTCTGACCCTCCTTCTTCCCTCTTGTAAAGACCATGATGATTACATTGGGCCCAGGATCCAGAATAATCTCCCCATCTGAAGATCAATAACTTAATCACGTTGACAAAGCTGACATATCCCAAGGGTCCAGAGATCAAGATATGGACATCCCTGGGGGACGTTATTCAGGAACCATACCAGGCAATCTGGTTTATTTGTTCTTTTTAGGAGACTATCAAACTGCCCCTTTCTGTCACCCCTGAGTCTAGCTCAAGGGGTGAAGAGCAGTTGTGCTGTGGGTTAGATCAGATTTGGGCACACAGTCCTAGACTAGTCTTTTTAAAAAAATGTTCAGCTTGGTCCTGCAACTCCTTGGGCTGTTCAGACTTGACAGCTGGGCCATGTAGCTGCCTCCCATTACAGAATTTTTGTCTTCACAATGAGTTGTAAGTTCCTGCAAGATAGAGACCTGCCTTCAACTTTATTTTCATTACTTGAGAAAGAGTAACAATAATTACTATATATCTAACAATTACACCATGGGCTTTTGAGTCAGTCAGCTAGCTTCATTACTGGGCGTACAGGCTTGTGAGCAAGTTATGATGATCCTTGGTTTTCATATCTGTAATATAGAGACATTATGTAGCACAGCATTAGTCTGCTGAGTTAGTTCTAACAAAGTACCACAGCCTGCGAGCTTAAACAATGGAAATGTATTTCCTCACACTTCTGGAGGCTGGAAGTCTGAGATCAAGGCATTGGCAGGATTGGCTCCTTCTGAGGCCTCTCTTTGGTTTGTTGATGGCCACCTTCTCCCTGTGTCTTCACATGTCTTCCCTCTGTTTGTGTCTGAATTTCCTCTTAGGTAGAGAGCACAGTGCACTAGAACCCAAGTTTGTGAACTTATTTTTTTTTTAGATCCAAAAATGATTTTTTTTTCATTTTATTTTATGTTTTCAGTGTCCCAAGATTCATTGTTTATGCATTTTTTAATGTAATTACCACTTTCAAGACCCCTCTTTCCAAGCACAGTTGCATTCTGAGATTCCGGGAGTTAAGACTGCAACCTACACATTTTTGGAGGGGTGGTCACAAGTAATCCTATAACAAACATCCATCTCAGTGAGTTATATGACAAATTAATTAAGGCACGTGGAGAAAAGCTGTTAGGATGGTGCCTGGCACTCAAATATTCCATAAAATGCCACTGTTGTTGCTGCTATTGTTTTTAAAGGAAGTTGGCCAACACTCCCTCCCACCTCTTTCTATATCTGTGATAAAATAGTTCACATGTTTATAAATTCTTTTAAAAAGCTTCCTGTGTCTTCCATTTCCTTTTAGGTTCCGTACTTATTTTTATATGCGTGGCCATTCCTAAATACTAAGACAGTATTGCCACTGAAAAGGGATGCATTTTGAGGATTTTGCTCCATGGCAGTTATATTTATATGCTATTTAAAGGGAGGCTGCTTGCCATCAAAAGAAATGAAATCTTGCCATTTGCAACGACATGGATGGAACTAGAGGGTATTATGCTTAGTGAAATAAGTCAATCAGAGAAAGACAATTATCATATGATCTCCCTGATATGAGGAATTTGAGAAGCAGAGCGGGGGGTTTGGGGGTAGGGAAGGAAAAAATGAAACAAGGTGGGATCGGGAGGGAGACAAACCGTAAGAGACTCTTAAGCTCACAAAACAAACTTGAGGGTTGTTGCAGGGAGGGGGATATGAAGAGGGTTGTTGGGTATGGACATTGGGGAGGGTCTGTGATATGGTGAGTGCTGTGAAGTGTGTAAGCCTGACGATTCACAGACCTGTACCCCTGGGGCAAATAATACATTATATGTTAATAAAAATAATTAAGAAAAAATAAAGGGAGGCTGCTAATTTCTTTGAAATGCTTATGACCAAGTCATACCTGAGTCAACTTTTTCAGTGTGGCAGTGCCGGCTTTGATTTTCACAGACCACTTTTGATTTGGTTTTCTCATTCCCTCTAACTCTTGGGATCCAGAGTTTTATCATTCATAGAAAAACTGAAAAAACGAGTTGTTCATTTATGAATCCCAGTCACCCAGCTGGCACCAGGAACTCTTCCAGGGAAACTCTACTTCCTCTAAGGAAAAAACGAAGAGCCTTACAATCTGTGGATCTAGAAGATTTATCCAGTGTCCAATGAGAGACTTGTGTCAAAAGGGCGAGAGCAGCTTTAACCACAGTACCTCAGAACCAGTAACGTCCCAAATATCCTTTGACAGGTCAATGGATAAACAAAAAGGATACTGCTCAACAATAAAAAGGAGCAAACTATCCAATACACACACAACATAGATGAGCTCAAGAAGCAGATGCAAAGGTGAATATACTGTATGATTCCACTCTAGAATAATGAAAACTAATCTATGGTGATAGAAATCAGATGAGTAGTTGGGCAGGTGGGGATAGATGGTGTGAGTGATGGGAACAAAATGGGGACACTCTTATCGGTGATAGAAATGTGCTATATCTTGACTAGGGTGGTGGTTAGGTTACATGGACATATGAACTTGTTTCTAACTAACTGAGCTATACATTTAAAATGTATGCATTTAATTGCCTATAAATTAAGTTTTCAAATTTTATTTAAAAACCAATCAATAAATAAAATAACATCCTGTTCCATGCGGTCTTCTCCGAATTAGAATTTGAGGTTATATTGACACAGGCCTGAAGCCAACTGGCCTTTTTGGCTCTCATTATATTCTTGTGTGCTTTACCCACAAAGGGCCAGATTGGAGATGAGAAAGTGAGGCAGAAGGCTCTTGAATAGAGAGCCATAGAATATTACATATCAAAGTAATGCATAAGCGACCAGGATGCCTGGAACAAATAACTTTTTGCTGATCCACTGTGAAAATGCTGCAAACTCAAAAGCCCTTTAAATTCCTCATTTCGTTCCTGAAGACTAAAATAGGTTCTTGTACGTATTTGCTGACTAACGTTCTGTCCAGAGCCTTTTAAGAGAGAATTCTTATAAATTCTTATAAATTATCAGCAAACATTCTGCCTGAGTTTCAGTGCTTTAGGTAATGAGCATTGCAATTTACCAGTAGACACTGGTAACACTATTAACCTCTGCCATTCCCTGTTCAGTATTGAGAAAAACTGGGCACTGTTCAGTATTGAGAAAAACTGCTATGTATTTACTAAGGGATCATGAATGATATAACTAAACAAATGGATCCAAATTCATCACCTTCTTATGCCTATCTCATGGAGTTTTGGTGAAGAAAGTAATTTGGAATAACTTAAAAAGATGAGAATCATGGTATTATGTCACATTTACTTTCATGTAGGTCCAGGAATGTCTACCTGAACATCAATGAAATTCCTTATTTATCCCTTCTCTATTTGGTACGACTTCTGTATTCTGAAAGGAAGCCATTTTTGGACTGGTATTCTTCTCTCTCTCATTTTCTCTTCATTCTCTCATTTTCTCTCTCTCTCTCCCATTAATATAAATTCTCTGTACTCCCACCCCTTTCTTGCTCTGATCCCAAAGAAATTTTTTTTACCTCTTCATATGCTTGGAAGACTTTGTTCAATGACAAGGGTAGGAAAAGAGGAGTTTAATTGGAAGAAAGAGCTGGATACCTTCCAGGCATCTTGAGCTGGTTTGGCTTCTCAATGGAGAATGGGAATTGAGAGGTAGAATGTAATGGAAGCAGTCCTTAAAGATATGAAAATTCTGGGCACGTGCAGAGCTGACTGCCCCAGGAAACAAAGTATGTTGCACAATCAGGAAGACCCTTCTCTTTACCTCCAAATGAAACCTAACACTATGCTGACAGTTTTTTTGGTAAATCTAAAGACAGAAACTATGGCATGCATACTGACTTTTTTTAGGCACATGGTGGCAGTAAACTTTTTTCTAAAATGATTTGCAAAAGAACAGATGTAGAAACCGGAAAAAGACAGGAAAATAGGGTACAAGTTGCATGACAATTATAGGTTAACAAGTGTGCCAGTACCACACCTGAAATATCTTTGGAGTACTCTTAGTTTTGTTGGAGCACTTGGGTAAGGGGGATGAGAGTCAGCTCTTACTAAATTTATCCAGTCAGTACACATGAGACTATCTCTTTGATGGCTCTATCCCTCTCCTTCTCTTTGTCCCTCTCCCATTCACTCCCTCTTTCTTGTTCTCTTTTTCAAGGTTCATTATGGTTGGCTGTATGTTCTGAGCTATTTCCAGATTCACTTAACATTCTGGTTTCTCATCCGGTAAATGAGGAATCGGGGCCATATCATGTAGAAAAGTCCTTCCACAATCACCAAACTGTGATTTTCTGAATAGAATGGCAGAGAACATGGTTTGTGAAAATGTACCAGGTAGTTGCCCAAGATGGGGGTTATATCCCTGCACCTACTTACCGGGGAGAATCTTTAAATCTGGTGCAGTGGGGGAGAATGTGAAAACTGGAATCTTACATTCCTTTCCCTATGTAAAACCATAGTTTGGGTTCTGGTGCGTATTTCTTCCACCTTCCATTTTGACAGGAGGTGACATGAAGGAGTGGTGAAGGTCATGGAACCCCAAGCAAGATTTGTTTGAAATCCAGTCCTCCCAGTTACTAGTTTTGTGGCCTTGACAATTAATGAACTTCATTATGCTCTCATTCTCAACTATAAAATGGGGATGGTTACATTATGGCCTAAGTCAGATATTTGTAGCAAAGTGTAAATGAATTTCTGTAAATGTTTGAAAGAACATCTGGTGAATAATTTATACAATACATTATTTATTTATACAATATAAATAAATACAATATAATTTGATTTATACAATGTAAAATATGATATTTAAAAAGCTACAAATTAGAGCATGTGTCACATTGAAACCATTGTCTGATTATATTTCCAGTGTTCCTTATTAAGTCTGCACATCCCATGAAGACTAGACCAAAGAGCACATGATAATAAATATTTGATTAATATTGGGCAAGTTTAAAAATCTAACCAAGATAAAAGAAAATTAACATAGTGAATTTCAAACCCTGTGTGATTAGGGAAAAAAAGACATTTGAATACATTTTTAGTATTTGTGCCTTTCTTGTCTCATAGACACATTACTGGCTATGAAATTACTGGCTATGAAATGTGCCCATTTTGAATGGAGGATCTGTCTCTTCATCTGAACTACCTCATAGCTGGTTCTCAGGAGGGACATTTACACCCCCCGCACATACCTACAAGCTTGTTGAAATAACAGTTGGGACATTCAGAGGGGATGAATCCATTATTATTTCCCAGAGACCAGGAAAGCATGCCAGGGGTATCTAGACACTTCCATGAATTTCTACAGGACAGAAGTCAGATGTGATTGTTCTGACCCAGAGCAGGGAAAGACTCAATATAGAGCACATGTAGGAAAGAGTTAAAGTAGAATTGGGTCCACTTGAGCTCTCAGAGCTTTGACCATAGAATCAGAAAGTGTGGCGTGTGCAGAGGTTGGTGAAGAAGGAGTAATTAATTCAATGAGTATCCTTGTGCTTCAGGCATCTATTGCTGTGTAACTAGCCACCCCAAACTTGGTCATGTAAAACAACAGCCTTTTAAATCTGTGCTCTGAGAATTTGGACAGAGCACAGCAGGGATGATTTATCTCTGTTCCACCATGTGTAGTAAAATACTGGAAATATTAGGAAATACTAAGAAAATACAGTGTCACTGGAAATTCTGAACTGTCAAGAGATGACTTGGTTGACTAAGGCTGGGATCATCTGGAAGAATTCTCACTCACATTTAACCCTGGACTGGGGTGACTTGAACATTGTCTCAGCTGAGACTGTTATTTAGAGTACCTACATGTGGCTTGGGCCTCCTTACATATGGCAGCCTTGGACTGTGTCAGATGACTTTCATGATAGCTCCAGGATCTCAGGGTTAGTGTTCCAGAAAATAAGGCAAACACTGTATGGCCTCTTATGACCTAGCTTCCAAAATCATGTAATGCCACTTCTGTCATACTTTATTAACAAGTCCATCTAGATTCAAGGGGAGAGGATATAGATCTCCAATTCTTGATGACAGGAGTGTCAAAGAATTTGTGACCATGTTGGAAAACCACGCTGCTTTAGAATAAGTGAATCAACTGGTTCTTTCTCATATCTATCAGTTGGCTAGTGTCTCTCCCAAGGCAGAACCAGAAAAACGGTCTTTAAAGCAAGTGTTTATCTGTCTAGGAAGGCTTATAACTTCTGCTAGAGAAGAAAGAAAATTCTGAGCTACCTCTGGACCTTTGCAATGCCTAATATTGTAAAGGGGCTCAAAAGGGAAGTAGGCAAGTAAATCACACTCAAATATTATATCTCCTCTTTATTTTGCCTTTTGGTTGGAGGCCGTACAACAATGACCACACACCCTCAACTGAAGCGTGCCTGTCTACACACCCTACATACCTCAGAGAGCCAGCAATCAACTCTCTCATTTAGAGGACTTTGGGGAAGCAGGTCTATACACCTGCCAAGAAAATTCATGCTGGTTGCTATATTATTCAGTCATTAGTTCCTATGTATGAGCAAGCTTCCAAAAACTATCAGGCATTTGAGAAAACTTCCCAAGAGAAGGATCAAAATGGATAAAAAGAAGAGCTCTCCACCAAGTAACCAATAATTCAAGTGATAGAAATAAACTTTTAAAAAATATTAATTCATATTCTCAAGGGTTGCATATAAAGTCAGAATAGGTTGCTATAAAAAAAAGGAAGGGGGTGGGAGTTGAGGAGGAACAAGGTATAAAAACATTGTTTAAAAAATTTATAATGTGAATTTCAAAATTAAAAAATATGAAAAGCACTGAAATAATAGAATTGATATGGCGATGACCAAAACAAAGACTTTAGAGACATAAGAGTAGTGGCATTCAGAGCAGAAAAAAAAAAAAACGTGATGGAAAATCTGATGGAAAAATTAAGAAACCTCGAAGATCAAGTGGGGTCTCCAATATGAAATTTAGCTGGAGTTCCAGAAGAAGAGAGTACAAAAATTAGAGGAGAAGTCAACAAACATATAATAATAGGAAATGTCCTCTAGCAGAAGGGAAACACAAGTCTACTTATTGAAAAAGCTGACACAGTGGCGAACAAAGAGAATAAAAATACATCTATACCTAGAAACATCTGCATGAAATGTTCAAATATTGAGGCTAGAGAGCCTAAAAATTTTCAGAAAAGAAACAGGTCATGTACAAAGGAATAGAATTGGACTAACTTCAGACTCTAACTGGCAACACTAGATGCTAGAAGACAACAGAAATATACTTCATTAGGAAAGGTAATAATTTAGACCCAGAATTCTATATTTAACTAAACTAGCAATCAGATGGGAGGTCAGATAAAAATGTATTTCTGCAAAATAAAGCTCCAGGATTTTACCTCTTACCTAATCTTTTTTTTTTTTTAAGGAAGCTACTTAAGAATATGCTCCAGCAAAATGAGGGTAAAAACTAAAAAAGAGGTTGCAAAATTAACACAGAAGTCCGATAAAAAGAAATCCTAAAAAGCAAGCTGAACAAGCAGATCTAAAAAGAAAATGGTTCAGATTTTCAAAGAGTGAGTTCTAAGATCTCCAAAAGGAAAAATGGAATTAATTGCAAGTCATATATATATGTGTGTGTCTTGGGGCACCTGGGTGGCTCAGTCAATTGAGCATCTGACTCTTGATTTAGGCTTAGGTCATGATCACAGGGTCCAGGGCTCAAGCCCTGAATTGGGCTCTGCATTGAGTGTGGCATTCACTTGAAATTCTCTCTCTCTCAAAAAAAAAAAAATTTTTTTTAAATGTGTCTTCACATGTTGGTAACGTGGGGAAGAAGGCACATATCAAGTCTCCCAACAAGGATTTAAAAAGGTAGTTTCCAACACCAAGACAAAAATCCATGCAAGGAAAGTATTTCAAATATATAATGCAAATTAAATTATGGAATCTCTTTTTATAAGGATGAAGTTTAAGATGATAAACTATTTTATCTTGAGATGAGAATATTATCTTTTCAGTAGCAAGTGAGTGGTGACATCAAACCTATAAGAAAAAATGACATTTTTAGCATGCTGTTTGGCTCTACAGTGAGCAATATTCACTTCCTAGTCATCTTAATATAACTATTATTTATTGGTTTTCTATATGTACACTTAACCTTCAGATAAAATGTGGACAACTAAAAAGATGGTGATAGAATGTAAATGATTTCATGTTGAAAATGTAAAAATCAATTTATACTTGGGGCGCCTGGGTGGCTCAGTGGTTTAAAGCCTCTGCCTTCAGCTCAGGTCATGATCCCAGGGTCCTGAGATCGAGCCCTACATCAGGCTCTCTGCTCGGCGGGGAGCCTACTTCCCCCTCTCTCTTTGCCTGCCTCTCTGCCTGCTTGTGATCTCTGTCTGCCAAATAAATAAGTAAATAAAATCTTTTTAAAAAATCAATTTATACTTGAGAGAAGTTTAAAGTAGAAGGTAGGATAAGAAGATGGCTGGAGACAGGAATGTGTGCACTCTTCTCTTACCTAATATGGAATCAAGACATACTACCAAAAGCTAATGGAATGTGAGATAGAGGAGGAAAACTTCAAAGATTTATTAGCCCTAATGATAATAATATAACTTTCAAACATTATGAGTGTAAGAAGATACAGGGAATAATATAAATGAGCTAAACCTTCATTTTTCAAATGATGATGTCTGAAGTGGATAAATCTAGAAGGAATTATTATGATCCCTTTATTTGGCATTATAGAAATAAGAACTAAAAGAACCAAAAAGGAAAATGATTAAAATTGTATACTGCTGGGAGGTGGGAGGGATGAGGCAGGAATGGTTGTTTCTCATTAATAAGACCTTGTAAGTACTACTTAGTTTTTTTGTAATACATGCTATTCAGTTTCCTTAATAGGGGTATAAAGTCATTAACACAACTCCCAGAAGAATTAACTCAAGTATCAGGGGGAGGAGGAAGGGAAGGCAGGAGAGAAGCAACAGCAGTAGCTATCCCTTATTATATAGACTTTAATATCGTGCCACGCAGAGTCCTAAACCTGGTACGTGTATCAGCACATTAAATCCTGGTAATAACCCTTGACAGGGGTGCTGTGATCCTCTCTGTTTTGAAGATCAGGAACAGAGGCAGAGACTTGAAGTAAGAGCTTGCCCAGAGCTGTATAACCCATAACTGCTAGAGCTGGGGGTTCAAACTCAGGGATGCTGGTGAGGGGGTCCTTGCTCTTCACCATTCTGCTTTAGGCTGTCATCATTCCTGTGGGATTGTTGTTTCCTCACCTTTCCTTTTTTTTTTTTTTTAAGATTTATTTATTTATTTTAGAGAGAGGGAGAGGGAGGGACAGGGGAAGAAGGAGAGAGAGAATCCCAAGCAGACTCCCCAATGAGGGCAAAGCCCACTGCAGGGCTCCATCTCATGCCCCTGAGATCGTGACCTGTGCTGAAACCAAGAGTCCAATACTTAATTGACTGAGTTATCCAGGTGTCCCTCCCTTGCCTTTCCTAATGAGAAGTCCAGAGGTCTTCTGAAGATATGGAGGTAGAAACAAACTATTTTATTGAAGCTTTGTGATACTAAAATTACTGAAAGCAAAAATGTTAAAAATGTGTACATCAGTGAGTGAGGAGGCGATGGGGAGGTGGAAGGCACGGGGAGACAGAAAACTTTTACTTCCATTCATGCTCCGTCTACTGCGTTGATTTTTTTTTTAACCATAATCATCAATTTTGTGTTTTAAAGTTTGTGTTACCCAAACATTAAAAATTTCAGTGGACTTTTATTTTAAAACCAGATAGGAGTAGGAAGGCATTTATGAAAACTCAGATTTATGTTTCTTCCGTCTCCCAAGATCGGAGATAATTTATATAAATGTTTGTGATTTATGCAACCAAATGCACCCTTTGGAAATTTGATTTAAACATTTTATTACCTTAAGTGTTTGTTTCATTTGAAAGGAAATATATTAAAAATGTCCTGCCAGTGCTCCTATCCAATTTAAAATCTCCAAACAATGGTTAGACATTATCAGTTTTGGGACTGTAAAATGAAGCCGTGTGATCCCTGAGGCCAGGTCCTAAAATGCTATAGAGCTTCTGCTAACTCTCTTCGGACACATGCATTCAGAGCCCTAAGCTCCCACATAAGTGTCTGACTGCACTGAGGCTGCTATCCCTGAGGAAGCCTCGGCCATGTGGAGAGGCCATATGTAAATTTGGTCAGTAGCCCCCGCTGAGATCCCACTCCATGGCCAACAGGAGCCACTGGTCATGCAAGTGAGCCAGGCTGCCAATGACTCCAGCCCCTAGCCTTTGCATCTTTCCAGCTATAAAGTCAAATCCAGCAATTCTGCACTTTTTGTTTGACACTGACATGACTCACAAAGTGAATTTTTATTATAAATCCAAAAGAGATATTAAAACAAATCTACTTTATAAGCAGAGTGATGGATGGCAAACACTCCTAGTGTGTAGACTATGAAATATTCATAAGGAATATATAAAATTCATTGTCATTTCTCAAAACCTCATACACAGAGGATAGGGTTTTCTTCCATGTTGTGTGGGACTGGGTAGTGCCGGGCAGTTTCTCATTTCTCATTTTCTGGACATCTATCAGACTAACAGGTCGTAGCAGGAGGGAACAGAGGTGTCAATGCTTGCTGCTCAGGGTAGAATCACCTGAGAATGAAAACTCCAGAGGCCAAACCACAGCCCAGCTTAGCTAACTCACCATCTCTGAGGGTCAGACCCAAGCATGTGTGTTTCATAAGGCTTCCGGATGGTTCCACTGAGCAGCCAAGGGTGAGAATCAGGCCTCCCTGAGGATGATTCAGAAGGTCTGGGGTGAGCCCAGAAATCTGGATTTGTCAAACAGACCCAGATCATTCTCATGACCAGGTAAGTTAAATAATCACCTGTAAGGGGCTGACCAGGGGGGCTCTGTGGGTACTCACACCTGGCTCAGTCACTCCACAACTCCATGGTCAGTAGAGAATGGACCATGTCCCGGATCACACAGCACAGTAAGGGTGAAGCTGGGGGAAGGCTCTCTGGAAAGTGGAGAGAATGAAAGCTGGGGACGAGGCTGCAAATGGAGGGGTGCAACCCCATCCCCAGTCCTGGAAGACACCTGGAAGACACCCCTTGCCTTGGCTTCCTCCGCACGGCATGAACATGGGTCCCTACTGGGTGCTTCCCACACCACTTTGATGACATTTCTGATTCCCTGAACAGCTTAAGGTACTAACTGCTCTCCACTTACATGGTCATCTGCAAAGTGAGAAAATTAACCTAACCACAGAGATAACCTCTGGCCATGTTTTTGGCTAAGAACTATTCTTCAGTTCTTTTGGGAAGAGGTTTTGGTTGGCCAGCTGGTGTTACACGTTCCCCCCACCCCCGCGCCCACCCCACCACCACTCCACTCCCTCAGCTTTCTGCTTTATTGCCTAACGCAGATAAACCCAGGATGTGTTATTGATGTTACCATGTTTTAATTATCAATTTCTTAATGCGGGGAGAAAATATCTTCCAAGCACTCATTAAAGAAATGTTCTTGTGTTCAGTGTGCCCTGGCTTCAGAATCGACTCATGAACGTCACCTGCTGTCCCTACCCTGAGTCACAGAAATTGCTTAAAATAGATTGCTTGACATTAACTGGAGCCGGATGAGCCACACATACGTGGCAACCAGTATTTTTTTAGTATGAAAATATCACCGCACTGCATCTACTCATGAGTAGGGGACAGGTGCTTCCTTTGCTACCTACAGCCCCCACAGGTGATGTCCTCCCACATTTCCTTTGAAAACATATTCCATTAGAACACAGAATAACTCCTGATATTGTGGAAGTCCTATTCTTTGTCAAACAGTGGGGATAAATCTTAATTTTAATTTTAATTAACCAATTTTTAAGGTACACAATCCACATTGCCTCTCCTCTATAACTTGATGAAGGCAGGGAAACATGGATCCTGCCAGGGATAATGTGTGTAATTTTAGCCAGAGCTTCCAGAAACCTAACTAAAATACATGGTGTTAGCTGTCTGATTTCTGAACTCACATGATCAGTATTAACTTCCTTTCTCATCAACACTTCGAATGCAAAGAAGGCCTACAGCATTTTGGGGGACCTTACTACCTATGATGAGGTATCCCACATCAGGACACTGATATGATCCCACAAGCTTGAGATTGTCCTTCTAGGTTTCATAATCCATGAAATGAGGAAATACTTGCCTCCTGTGTATATTTGGCTACTACCCTCAAATGGTATAAATTTAAAAATAAATTCAGCACTACTTTACTTTGGCGTCTTTATCCATCTTTTCAGCAGACAGAGTAGGAGAGTGTACAAGGGAGCCAGGTCTTCCCTGCCATGGTTCTCTGAAGGGACTGGACAAGCGGTGATCCCCCAGCGTCTTCGGCAGGCTTGGTGCTAGAGATGGACAAAGTGTACGAACCACCATACACAGAAGCGTTAAGGAGCTTCTAATTTGCAGCTTCAGCTCAAACACACCTAGTTGCTCTTTGGTGCAAAGATCCTAAGTGGCTACTCATGCCCACACCATTGTGTCCAGCCCCAGTGCCCCAAGTGAAGGGGAGGAGCCACCCCACCAGCCTCCTGCTCTTTACATTTCCGTTCCACAGGTGTGACCCAGACTTGGAAATTCTCTGTCTTCTGGGCCAGCACTTCTTACACCGTAATGTGCACATGGTCACCAGGGGATCTTGTTAAGATGCAGCTTCTGATTCAGCAGACCTAGACCGGGGCCTGAGAGTTGCATTTTGAGCCACCCATTCCGGGCCACACTTGGGGTAAATAGCAGGAGGCACGCACCAGGCTGTGGCGAGAGCATCAGTTCAGCCAGAGGACTGACACCCATTCTGCATTTCCCGGGCTGAGGTAGGAGAATGAATGTTTGTGAGCCACTTCAGTTCTTCCTGGAAACCGATATAAATGTAGCCGAGTTTCTCTCCAGGATAATGGATGAAACAGCACACATAATTGAAATCGTCAGAGAGCCCCAAAGAGTGCTTTTGCCATTAGTTTCGAGCCCCTCCATCCAAGTGCTTATCACCACACCCAGAAGGGACGGAGAGCCGCCTCACCTCCCGCAACCTTTCTGGCAGAGGGACAATTACATAAATGACAAAAGGCCTGGAACTGAGAAAGAGCAGAACCTCAGGACTTCCTTTTCCAGAAACTAGATTAGAGGAGTCTATGAACTTGAGTGAGAAAAAATATTACATCTTTCTGAAATTACATCTTTCTAAACCACGTAGGTTTAACCTTTCATTTCATTATTCATGAGGCACCAAATCAGCAGTAGCTACTCATGACTTTGTCTCCAGCAGAAATACAAGAAATATTCATGCTATGTTACAACTATGGCGGATTATCTGGGATTGCTCTCCTTAGTCATCACTACATTGAAATGACTAACTCTTCTTACAATAAGGAAACTTCCTGGCTCTTGGTAATAAAGAAGCATGTATACTACTAATATCTCCATTTCTCCATGTTTTGATAACCGGATTTCAGTAAATCATTTTCTTGGTCAGTCTTTGTTATTTATTTTATATCTTTTACTACACAGTTCTGAAAAAGGGTCCATAAAGTATGAAGGTGTGCATTTCACAAAATGTTTAAGACCCCCACCCCCAGCATGATGTTGGACTGTGAAGAAATGGCAGCCGGTGCGTTCAGCATGGTCAACACTAGTTAAAATAATTCTTTTAGGTCAGGGATCACAAATGCATGTTCCTGCAGAGCCCACGTATATAGGAAAATGAGTGAGGCTGTCCAATCTAAGAAAACCAATAGCAGAGAGAAAGTTATATATGGCAGCGGACTCTTGTCTTTGGAGTTGAAGACAGTGGAGTTGAGGGGACTGTGGCAAGTTGAAGAATGTATGTCCTGTCTAAAGAGGGCATCTCTGACGGCTCCACAGTGACGTGAGAACACCCCCAGGTTGCCAGGTCTTCCAGTTTTTCCTAGAGAAGCCAAAAGTCTTGGTGTTGTGGAAATCCTCTCCATCACACCCACAGTATTGTAATGTACATCTTGGCAATGACTGCAATTAACAAGAAACTGAGGGGGACAGATCCTCTGAGCAGGCCAGACAACCAGAACAAAACAGCAATCAATATCCTGCATGAGATAAACAGACAATATAGAAAAAAAAAAATCAGCTTTCCCTTGGCCTTATGAATATTTCAAAATCACCAAACCTCCAGTTTTGTACTTAAAGAAAGGCAAAATAGTATCTTAACCAAGACCCAAAATTTTGTAAGGAAGGTTATCAGATTTAGCAAATAAAAATAGAGGGCACCCAGTTAAATTTCAATTTCAGATAAGCAACAAATATTTTTTAATATGTTTCCCAAGTGATGTTCAAGATTATACTTATATTTTTAAAAATTACTCATTGTTGCCTGAAATCATATTTAACTGGGTGTTCTATATATTATCTGGCAACTTCACTCCTAAGCCAACTCTCAATGTGAAGGAGTAGTTACTACTAAAATTAATATGTAATTGACAACCAACACAGCAATTGCATTTTTCTTTTGTTCAGGTAGCATTTTTATTGGGGGACCACATGCATTCAGGAAAGTGCACATATCATCTGTACGGCTCAGTGACTTTTCACAACTAAGCACACGCAGTAATCAGTACCCTGATCAAGAAAGAGAACAGTCCTGCCCTGCAGGAGCCCCTTGTGCCCTTTCAAACTCGATTCCTGGCCCATGGGGAACACCATTCCAGATTTAAAAACAGCATAAGTTTGGGGTGCCTGGCTGGCTCAGTCAGTAGAGCATGCAACTCTTGATCTCTAGGGTGGTGAATAGAAATTACTTAAAAATAAATAAATTTAAATATATATATATATATATATATATATATATATATATTTGCATACATATATATATATAAACTTTTTAAAAAGCAGCATAAGTTGGTATGTTCTGCTTTCAAATCTTATGTAAATGGGATTGGGTTGTATTTTTAAGCTTACAAAACTTTATGTATGGGGCGCCTGGGTGGCTCCGCTGGTTGAGCATCCGACATCAGTTCAGGTCTTGATTTTGGGGTGCTGGGATTAGACCACACGTCGGCTCTGTGCTCAGCTAGGAGTCTGCTTCTACCTCTGCCTCTGACCCTCCTCCCACTAGTATTTTCTCTCTCTCCTCTCTCTCTCTCTCAAATAAGTAAATAACATTTTTAAAAAACACAACTGTGTGTGTGTGTGTGCGTGTGTGCATGCGTGTGGGAGAGAATGCTTACTCTGATTATTGGATTGCTGTGAATAAATCTATGTTTTGGGTACAGGAGACACTGCTGGTGCTCCATGATCCCCTGCCCTTCCTCATCTCAGTTCCCACCACCCTGACTTCCACCTGCACCACCATACCTGTATTTCTCTTTCTAAAGGCTCTCCTTGGTCACTGCCCTGGGGCAGGGAGTGTCAGGGATCAGCAGACCTGGGTGCTGGACTCTGGGTGCTGGGTCCTCAACCAGTGACTGATGGGAGCAGGTGGGTAAATACCCCAGCTCCCTCTCCCCTTGGGTGAGACAAGGGAAGAGGCACATTCTCTCCCTGGTCTCCCAGAACTCTCTAGCAGGAATCAGGATTGTACCCCAGTTGTACCTGCTGTAACTTGCTTCTTGTATTCCTTCCATCACCTGCCTCACTTCCCCCAGACCCCAGCACTGCTTTCTAGAACCACCTCCCAAATAACCTTGGTGCACTCAGATCCTTGCCTCGGGCTCTATTTCTGGGTGGAGCCAAGCTCACATATCCAGCGACATGACATTAACCTCAGTACCCTACATGTATTCAACCAACTCCTACCTGGTGCTGGTACCCAGTGCTGCCAGAGGCAGTGGTAAATGCAGACTCTACACCTTGTCCTAGCATGGGCAGAGGGCTCCAGGAACACAGCAGGCCACAATCCTGTGGCCACAAGTCTGGGATTTCCTTCTTTAAGGCAGAGCTAGCTGACCCCTTTTGAATTCTGATGGGTGTGAGCACAGTTGGAGCTACCATATTTTGAAGACCTACCAGGTAATAACTTGCATTTTACGACTGCACGTAATGTTTTGGATGATTGAGAAGGCACTCCAGAGCCCTGGGCTCTACAGGTCATGATGAACACCCATGGTTACTGTTCAGTACAATCAACGAAGAATGCGTGTTCGAGAGTTTACCACGTGTCTGCACTCCTGGTGCGGCCTCATGTTTCATTTAAATATATCTCCAATAGCAGCTTGTTTACTTGTCATTTGCTTTGCCCACATACATCTCAAAATGAGATTTCTTAGAAAAATAAAATAAAATTAAATGTATAAATTTGTTTTCATGTTTGCGAAGATTAATAAGTGAAGGTTCACTGTATTTTGCAGAAGCATGGTCTTTTATACATGGCCTGCTTGTTAGGGTCCATTTCTGATGATAAACCAGAAGGCAGGAGCCTTTTATATAAAAGGGGTTTTTCCCAGGATCAAAGGATTTAAAAAGTGTCCTTGAACAATGCACAAAGAGCAGCACCAAGCCTTCCCCATGGGAGGAAGACCCAGTCTCAGTACCACTGACCATGCTCACATTGGGTGGGGAATGCCCCAGAGCCCCATCCTTGCTCTACATCGTGTGGCTGCCTTTCCTGAGATAAGAATTGGCTGTAGAAATTGTGTCAGCTCAAAAGCTTGGAACAAAGCTCATGTTATGATTTTTCAAATCCCTTTTCCGTGAAATCTGTGTGAAATCACAGCATTTCTGAGATGATAGTTGTATGTTTTATGTCATGTAACCATTATGCTGTTCTGACTGCTTCAATAGTTTTTCAAAAAGGCAAAGTGCTTGCAAGTCAAGGGTATGTGTGCCTTTTAAAATGTGTCTGCACTGTCAAATTCTACTGTTCATTGGGAAAAACATTATATGTATTACATTATATTATGTATATTTACACTGTGTATCTGCATATTACTATGTGTGTATATTATCACATGTATAAATGGCTACATATAGATTTGCAATATATATCCAGAAATATACAGAAGACATACAATTTTATCATAAACAATTACTTTTAACCTCCTAGAAGGAGCCAGAATTCCAGAAGATTATCAGTCAACATTTGAATAAAGGAGAATGTGTTTTTTTGTTTTAGAAGGGTGGTTTTTTGGCATTGTGCCACTCTGAAACTAAATGAAATCATAAAAAGGAAACTAAAGTTGCATATTTAATAGAAAAAGTGTGAAATGCACTCCAGAAATAGAAAAGATGATCAAGAAATATCAAGCTGAAGTTTCAGTTGGGAGGGATTCCTAGAGCTAGGCAGCAAATAGAGTGTCTGCCTTTAATTTACGGGGGGAGTTTGCCAGCGATGGCCTTCTGTAACCTGTACCAATCTGCATTATTGATTAATGAGGTCAAGGGCAGAATTATTCACTGTTGGTGTCCTCCCAGGAGCCCTGTTCTGGTCTCTTCACTAGAGTGACTTCTCGGTCTTCCTTGCAGCCACTTTGCAAAGTGCTAAGGAGGTACTGTCCTCCCATAAGTACCCCCCACCAAGCTGGGTAACACCTGACAGCAGATGACAAAGAGGCTCCCATTTTGATGAAGACATGCTAATATGTCTCTCTCTGCCAATAAATGCGTTCAGGATCAGAATCCGATGGTTGCTGTCCTCCCTCTAGAGATAAAATACCCTTCACCAAGAGGCAAAGGGAACCCCTTAGACCCCACGCACCCCAATTTGTGGAAAAGTGAAACATTCAGTCACCAAACAATGAGCTTATATTGGTGTTTGTTTGTTTGTTTGTTTGTTTTAACTAAGCTAGCTAAACAGAGTAGTTTCCAGTTTGTTTCACGTACTCTCTCCCTCCTGGAATACATCCATACCATATCCATATCTGCGGTCCTTATGGTAAGACTTTCCTGCTTGGATTCCTTGGACTGAATCTCTGTAAAGCAGTACATATTCTAAATTGAGCTGTGGTCACTGCTTTCTTTTCTTTCTTTCTTTCTTTCTTTCTTTCTTTCTTTTCTTTTTCTTTTTCTTTTTTTTGGTCTCTTACCTTCTATTTTTCCCTCCTTTGGCTACCATCTCCAACACACCTGCCTAATGGCTTAAGGTTGTAGAGAAAAGATGACCTCCATGAGAGGCAATCACAAATGGATGTTTGCTTTTCAACCCTGCCTGCAGTGAGGCATTGTGCCATAGTAGGAGGGGGCAGGGGCTTGAGACTCTGACTTCCTGGTTCAGATCCCAGCCCTTCCTGCCAGATTACTGGCCAGCAAGGGTGACGGTGCCCACCTTATTAGGTCATGACAGGATTGAATGAGATAACCCTTCTGGATCCCCAGATTTGCAGAAAGCATCAGGTAAATATTTGCTGTTGTGATGAGTGGCAGTCACAGAAGCGTAAGGTAGAGGCAGACGGGAGGTCATGTCACAGCTCTCAATAGAGACCCCGCAGGTTCATCAACGGTGCTTTAATTCACTCTAGAGTGTGGAAAGAAATTATCCTCTGGTTTGACTCCTTCTTACTTGTCTTCTGGTTCATTGCTTCTATAGAAAAAAATTGGTTTCACTCCGGTGTGGGCTGTGAATGTGAAGCTAAATTTGATGATGGTCCAACAACTGAGAGCTGTTCCGGAGAATGAAATAATCACGACTCATCCAGAGTTGGCCTGTAGGCTGAATGCAAGGTGTATCTTGTAGCAGTGAATCAAAGTGGAACTATAATTTCTTATTTTTTAATTTGTATTTAAGTTATATATGCACAGAGCTTAGAGAGCCAACCAGTTCTAAAAAGCTTATTGTGAAAGCTCTTTTTTCCAGTCTACCAGCACCATTTCCCTCTCTTCTGACACAACTTCATTTTTTAGATGACGTATACTGGACACACAAGGTTACGTTGGTTTCAGGTATCCAGCATCAAGACTGGTGGTCTTCCAGTAGCTTTTTGAGAAGGGATACATAGGAAGTAAAGGTTTTGAGACAATTACACTTTCGTTTTTATTCTTCTCTCACTCTTAATGAATAGTTTGATTGGGCACAGAATTTCAGGCTGAAATAATTTTCCTCTCTAATTTTAAAGGCGTCACTCCATTGTCTTCTCATTCCCAGTGCTTTTGTTGAAAAATAAAATGTCATTCTGGCTTTGATCCTCTGTATGTAATCCCATTTTTTTCTTTCAGGTGGTTTCTAGGACCTTTTCTTTCTTTGTGCCAGGATTCTGAAAATTCATAATGATATACTTCTGTGTACATCTTTTTTTTTTGGTCCATTGTGCTGAACACTCAGGAGGTCATTCTACTCAGAAAATGCACATGCTTAACTTCTGGGAATTTTAAAAAAATATTTATTTGATTATTTTCTCTCTTCTATTTTCTGGAACTTCTGTCTTCAAGTGCCAGGTTTCCTGTTTCTCTTAAGGTGATGGGGGTATAGTCACTGGTTTGCTTGAAGTGAGGGAAATAATTTGTGGGTTATATTTTCAAATATTATTTCAGTTATCCTGGCTTCAGACCCTCCTTCACCCCTATGTCTAGAGCTTTGCCCACTGCCACCTGAGTATTCCATCATTCTTCTGCTTTCCAGCATCTGGAACGCTTGGGTGGCTCAGTAGGTTAAGCATCTGCCTTCTGCTCAGGTTATGATCCCAGTGTCCTAGGATCGGGCGCACATCGGGCTCCTGGCTTAGTGGGAATCTGCTTCTCCTTCTGCCTGCTGTTCCCCCCGACTTGTGTTTAATCTCTCTCTCTCCCCCCACCTCTCTGACAAATAAATAAAATTTTTGATAAGCCCTTACATTCTCTTTTCCTTGGGGGTTTATATCTTGTTAAAAAGAAAAAAAAACCTTTACTATTATATTATTTTGGTGTAACAAGAGCAAAGGTCATGGGTATGTATCTAGTCTGTTATCTTAAACTAAAAGCCCAAGAGATTTTTTTAAGGCAGTTCAGAATTGATATTTGCCATATGTTTTATGTCCATTTTCCTAGCCATCTGATGCTGAATAAATATTCACAACCTTTTATGACCTGCTGGAAAATGGACGGTCCAGTCCAATGTAAGCTATTCTGTAGATGACCACGGATTCTAATAGCATACACTACAAGGAGAGAGCATGATAAGAGGGTAAAGAATACTTTACATTTGTTCTAAAGTGATTTCTGTGACATGAGCCCTCTTCTTGACAACCCCGTCGTCTGTAACTTAGATCTGCTAGTACAAGACCTAATAAGGCAAAATCAGCAACAGAAAAATACCTAAGTGTCCCTATAACAAATGGAAGAATGTGTTCATGGAAGGAGACCTCATTACGCATTTATGGTTCTATTTAAGTCCTATCTTTCATGTTATTTGAATCCAGAAAGCCTTTTCTGGTTTGACTTTGCCTGATCTTTTCTTTATAGACTGACACAGTTGTCAGGGAGAGAAAAGACTCCAAATGTTGCCTTGTCCCCGAATCCTTTTTTCCCTTTGTCTTTAGTGCAGCATGTGGCTGTCATTGGCCCAGCCAACAGCTGATATTTGCTGTGTCCTTCTTCACTTACGAGGCCAAGGGCAATGGCAGCTAGACAGGTCCTGTGGCCGAGGGGTGCTTGACACTTGTCTAGGGAGGTGGGAAGGAGTTGTGAGGGACAGGCAAGAAGCACTTCCAACCCCTCTCTGTAGACTCTCCCACCCTTCTTTGTGAGAGTCTGCCAAAATGGACCCACTCCACAAAGTAAAGAAAGAAATAACAGGTATCCCTCAAAAGGTGATTTGGAAGGACTTACCAAGGAGAAAAGACTCTTCCTCCAGAACGGGGATCTTAACCTGGCATCTACAGCTCCCCCCTTCCCAGCAGCCTCTCCTTCCCATGGCCCAGCCTGGCTCCATTGTCCCTCTTTGTCTCATCCAGGGACCTCCCCCTGTAGGAAGTCTGGACACAGCAAGCCAGGCCTGTCATAGCCTCCAGCAGTGTGTCTCCTGGCCTCATCGTGGCAGAGCCATCCTATCCTTAAAGGGACATTGTCCAACTGCTAAGAATAACATTTTCTCCAGATAAATATGCAAATCAGTGTTTTAAAAAATTCTGATCAAATCAGAAGTCAGGTGCCAACAAGGACAGGCATATAATAGAGGTGAAAGGAGGCGGCTGCAGAGGCCCCTTGTGAAGGGCAACGGCTGTCCAGCCCTGGATTCATTCCATGAGCCCAGGCTGCAGCAAACATGAGAGCCTTGACAAGGACACAGGGTGGGTGGCTCCTTCATCCCCTTGTCATGAGGAATGCTAAGGCTGGTGGGTTCCTGGGAGACACAGGTCTTTGACTCCGCTTTGCTGAGCCTTCCTCGTGCTGCCCAGCAGCCTGGGGCATGTCCACCCTCCCTCCTTCACAGGGGTCAGACCCAAAACATGGTTGGGTGGCCCTCCTACCTTCCCCCCGGCTGCCTCCCCGTTTTCTCTTATGAGTGCCTTCCCCTCATAAAACTGTTGCAGGTTTAATCCCTTCTTGGAATTTGTCTTTCAGAAGATCCAAACTAATACACCCAAAGGCCTTCCATAAATTCATACCTGCAGGCAGATTGACTGGGGTCAGCCCAGGAGACAGAAATACTAAGTTGTGTTCCCGGTTTATCACTGGCGAGAGCCACCAGAAGCCATGCTTTCTCCTTTGCACCGTCGAATATCCTGACTGTTACTGTCTTCTTCTCTTTTCATTCAGGTTGTGGCTCTTTCCTCCTGGTGCCTGCTGAGGGATTCAATTTACTACACGCTGTCTGTGGTGGCGCTCATTGTGGTAAGTGTGTGACACACCCCTCATCTGAGTCCCCTTGCCATTCGACTCTTAACTCATCCTTTTCATTACTTGGGACTATGTGCAGCTCCCCTGCATGGAGCAAGTTCAAGGTCTCTGGTGACAAAGAAGCGAACAGATGTCTATGCATGGAAGTGGCTTCTCTTTCTTCCAGCTCCTTGATCACCCAGAACCCCAGTGTGATAGTTTGGTGCGCAGAACAGGAGTGTTGACTCTGGTTACCTGATTCCATGCGAGTCCTCTGCTGTTTTCCTGGGACCCCCTGACCATTCCCTCTCACTTTCTCACGGGCTCTTCTGGAACTCTCTTTGGTGTCAGTGTGCCCTGTCCCCAGGTCCCCAGTGACCTTAGTTCCCCTCTCTGTATGCCCTCCCAGGACACCTCCCATGGCCATTACCACCTTTGTACTAATACCTCTACTCTGTATTTTTGGCAATGGCATCTCTCTGAGGTCCAGTCACAGAGAAGCCCCTCTCTACTGGACATCTTCCTGTCCCAAACTCAACATGTCTCTAAACTTACTGTGACTTCCCCAAAACTGGACGCTCTTTCTGTATTTCAACCCCCATTTCTCTCCTAGCCACCCAACCTGTGGATGATACTAAGTTGACCTTTCTCCCAATTCCACCACACCCATTTCGCTTCATTTTAGATTTTCATCTTGTAAAAATCTCCCCAGTGTGTCCCTTCATAGCCCATTTTAGTTGAGGGTTTTTATGTCTTTGGCCGGAACTGATGGCCTGCCGCAGGTCAGTATGACAATGAGAAGCATCACTGCCCCCCAACCCTTCCCTCCTTTCCAAGTCAGTCCTCAGAGGTGTCCCAGTGGTAGCTCTACAAAGAACAGCCTTGTGCCTCCTTGTCAGCTGTGGGGACAAATCCAACCCCCCCCCCCCCTTGGCTAGCCAAGTCATCCAGAAGAAGGGTGGTGGTGAATCAGAAACACACCGAAATGGGAGTTAGGGCATCTGACTCCTAATCGTGGTCCCCTCCCTTCTGGCTAGCTCTGGTTTTTGAAAGTTACTGTTTCAAAAGGCATGGCTTGCAGACATGATAAATAGATGCAACTCTCTGTTTTGCCGAATTTCGCAAAGAGATGACCATTCCCAGAAAGACGAGGTTATGAGATGGAAAACAAAAGCTGAGATTTCCCCAGAGCACAGACTCAGCATGTCCACTCCCAACAGTGAATTGCCCTACACTGGCTTCTTTTTCTGTTCTCAGCACAGACACCTCCTGGACTCTGGGTGAAATAACTTGTCTTCAGTCGGATTTACCTGAATATCCCCAGGATTTTTTTTAATGTAATTGTTATTATGATGTGTGAGGAAGTAAAGAGTTTTACTTCCTTGGGCTGCAGGTGACACTCACCCAAGTGGGGTCTTTGGGCAAAGCTGTCCTCTACCCAGCATGTGGCCCATGAATCGCAGAGCTGAGCCCACTGGACACCCAGGCTGCCGCAGCTCTGTGTTTCCTTCATATGGCAACAAGACGCAAAAGCCAGTATTTCTCTGCCATTCCCTGCAGATTTGGACTGTGTATTTACAGCCCAGATGTGAAGACTAGAGTTTTCTGATTTGGAGAAAAATTACATTTCTCCACTGTTAGGAAGCAATAGCAGAGAAAAGCTTGAGTCCTTAGGGTTTGGTCTTGGTTCTTCTTATTTTTACCGGTGTTCCCGCCAACTTCTGTATGCCCTGGAAACACCCAGCATGCTGATGGAAAGAGCACAACCCAGAGATCTTAATCCAGTAAGCTCCGGGGCAGGACCCAGGAACTTCCACTGCAGCCAGGACCCGCCCTGCCCCTCAGACGATTCTAATGCACCACACTCACTTCGGGAAACGCAAGAGCAAATACAGTGAGACACCACTTCCTTGGGATAGTCCACCTGCTGCCTGGCGATGACCGCTTCCAGAGGAAATGTTGAGTTTCTCTAACACGAGGCATGATGACTGCTTATTTGGCTGGATTGCCGATGGCTGTTCATTCTCAGGATCATTTTCAAATGAGACCTGAAACCGGGGTGAGGAGAACAGTCTTCCATACAGAAGTCCAGCATTTAGCAAAGTGCATTTCTCAACAACCCCAGATCTGTCCCATGGACCAGCCCCAGGCTGCTGCTCACCACAACTGCTGTTTGTTTTCGTCAGAGTGTTCTAGTCTCCTCTTTCTGTGTTTTCCCCAAATGTCATGGTAAAAAAAATCACTTTTCTTCTGGTCTTCTTTATAGAATATTAGGCTTCTCTATAGGACCCTGCAGTGGGGCAGGACCCTTAAAATTCCTGTATTTAAAAGCCTTCCTCCTAGCCACAAATAATTGCCAACTATCCATACAATTTAACTATTAGGGCTTTTTGTTGTTGTTGTTTTTTAACCCTCTCCCCCTTTTATGGTTCTGAACTGTTCAGAAGACAGAATTGCAGGTCTCCGGAGGTGATGCGGTAAAGATCTTGTTCACCCACAGGACAGTCCTAACTAAGCGGGTGCATGAGAATCACCTAAGTGGGACCAGTTGTTCTTCTTTGTACATCCCTGTGAGAGGCCCTACAGCCCCTACAGCCCCTACAGCCCCGGGCAGAGGAGCCCAAAGAATGAACCATGGGGCATGGGGACCCAGAGAACAAGGGAGACAGTTTTGGGAGGGATGCTCGTGTTGCTGGGCTAGGAGCACACAGACAGTCGCGATTACCTGGGTCTGTAGCAGGTTTGAGCTGGAGAAGACCAGAAGGCAAACACACGCTGAAACCAACAGAACTTAAGACCATTAACTTAGAGATAATGGACTCGTTCCCTTGGGCATTTGAGTTTCACCTACCTTAGCTCTGTGCTATTTTCTGGTGGGTTTGATGTTGTGTTTCAGGGACAAAGCAGAGGAAATTAGGAACATGTTACTGTTGAAAGCAGTTATGATATCAAAAACATGTAGTGTGTGTCTCTCTGCCCTTCCTGCCCCATCAGGCGTCCCCCCCCCCCAACCCCACACTTGGCCGTGGCGACGTCCTATAAAGCAAAGCCTCACTCCTTGGAGAAGCTGAACGTGGCCCAGCAGGCTCGCCCCATGATTCAAGACTATCACTACAAGACAAGTGTCACCTTTGAGGTCCCAAAAGCATTCCGGGTTCTTTGGAGCATGTCCTTGCGTGCGTCTACCCAGCAGATAGTCTCCACAGCCTTGCAGACCGTCTTGCTTCTTCTCTCCCATTTGATTGACTCACCCCCAGCCAATGTCCACCACCACAGACAGCTCTGCCTAGCCCTACCCTTTCTCCAAATTCCAGCAGGCCCCACAGCCTCTTTTATTGAAATGTTACTGTAATTTACATAATCGTGTAATTTACATAAATGCAAATGATTCATGACATCCTCAGTCTAACAGCTGCCCTAAAAAGGAATACTTTATTTTTACTCTTCATCTCCGCTTTGAGATGGGGTTTGTGAGCAATAGGAGAAGGGAAGCCTCCTGGGGGAGTGGATAGGCCTTGGAGACAGGTCCAGATGGCTGAACTGGCTCTCAGATCCAGAGTCAGGAGGGCTGCGTACCTGGAGAGGGGCCAGGTGGGCCACTGGCACCAGCTGGGGGCCCTGGGAGCCCCCTGAGCACGGGCACAGCAGCTAGGCCCCTCCGAGGTAACACTTCCCTCCCTTCCTCCAGGGGCTACTTGCAGATCCCCTTCTCGATGGGATTTTGTGCGGATAGAGACAACTCAGCTGGTCCAGCCACTGGAGATGGCCTGGGTGGCACTGTCCAGTGGTGTAGCCAGCGGGCACATGTGGCTATTAAGCTCTAGGAAATGCAGGAAATGAAACCAAGGAACTGAAGTTTAGTTAATTGAAATTTATGCAGCCTCATGTGGCTAGTGCCTACCATACCGGAGAGCACAGTTGTAGAGAGCAGATCCATCCAGAGAAAATATATACACGTTGCCCCAGGCATCCCTGAGTTTTAACCTGCATAGACTCAGTAATTCCTACAGGACTAGGTACTACACTGGGTCTGTCCATGAAGAATTTCCAGTTCAATACTCACGACTCTGCAAGCTAGCTAATTGCATGGGTCCCATTTTGTAGATGGCAAAACTGAGGCCCCAGACTTTCAGGGATTTGCTTAGGGTCGGGGAGTTGCAGGTGTCGAAGATAGTACTTCTCCACCCTCTCCCACCCCCTAATCATCCTGATTGTCCCTCACCAGCTATGCAGTCATCCACTAGAGAGGCATGCCTGCTGCTCTTACTTCACATTCTTAGACTGAAAGGAATAGCTCCTGCCTTCCCTCTCCTGATTCCTTTTTTCTTAAGACAGCTGATCATAAATGATCCAGAATCTTCTTCTGTCACCCTATCTGTGAGGGAAAAGACATCTCACACTAGTTGATTGACGACTGTCGTTTCCCCCTGCCTCCAATGCTGGCCTCCAGGGCCCTGCCCGTCTGGCTTCCTGTCCTCCCTCCTCGGACCCCTTCCTTGCAGGGAGGTAGCTTCTTCTCTCCAGTTCAGCAACACTGAGGCTCTTACACTCATGGTACCCTTGTTACATCTCAGCTCTCCTTCTGGGAAAGTGAGAACTGACCACAGTGGCTAGAAGATTGTCAGAGGGAATGAATGTGAGACTTTTTTAAGTTCCTTAAACAAATCAACTCTGGTCATACAAAGGGTTGCCTGCCACTGGTCATACATTATCGCTGCCACTGAGAGGAAGAAGGGCGTGCTCTAAAGGCTCCTGGGGTATACCAGGAAGTTGGGTCTCCCTTGTGCTCAGTCCTAGAGCAGGGACATGGATCAGCCAGACTATGGGATGCACAGAGGACCCTCTTCTCTTTCACAAGGAAAACGAATTGGAAGTTTCAGTTATGTGCCTGTGTTTGGTTTTGCACTGCTCAGCAAACAGAGCCCTTTTGGTTTGGCAACTATCCTCCCCTGTATCCTAAATCCATCCCATTATCTGCTTTCCTTCCTTCCATAGCCTGCTTCTGCATATTTACACGAGATGACCAGCTCTGTTCAAGCCCCGCCTTGAAGAAGTCCTTATTTCCTACACTCCTGCAGCCCCCACCACTGTTGTGGGCCTGCTAGAGATCCGGAGGTCGAAAATCCCGTTTAACTTTCAAGTGTAGGGGCGCCTGGGTGGCTCAGTCATTAAGTGTCCGCCTTTGGTTCAGGTCATGATCCCAGGGTCCTGGGGTCAAGCCCCACATCAGGCTCCCTGCTCAGTGGAGAGCCTGCTTCCCCCTCTCCCACTCCTCCTGCTTGTGTTCCCTTTCTCACTGTGTCTCTCTCTGTCAAATAAATAAAATCTTTTAAAATTAAAAAAAAAAAAACTTTCAAGTGTAAACCATACTGGTGCTTAACAGCAGCTTTCCAGTGCATTCCATTGGATTCCTCTCCTCAGAAGGAACGCCATCTGCAGCCCCTGTCCCCGTTTGGCCACAACTCCTGAGGGAGCCTCCATGCTGTTGAGTGAGAAGTGGAGGGGGAGGGGTGCGTTTTCCATTTCCAGCTAGGGAGGGAAGATTGTTGAGGATTTTAGTGTCTTGAAAGAGAATGGTGGTGTTGATTTTCTCCTGTTACTTTCGCTGTTTAAAATTCTAATGGCGCCAGTGATGAAAGCACAAGCTATGGAAATTTTAAGTTCTTCAGTGCGGCTGCTTCTGCTCCGTGGTTACGGCTTAGAGTAAGCTGCTCCATGGACTGACATGCAATGTGGGGACAGCCACCTGCCTCCCTGCTCAGAAGCCAGCCCGGCTGTCTGCTGCCCACACACCTGGGCGATTCCTGGCCCTTGTTTTCCCTGCTCTTCTGATTTGAGCATGCCACTTCCTTCGCATTTCCCTGGGATGCTCTGTCATCCAGGGATTCACCAGCCTGATGTAAGCCTGTCTCTCTCAGAAGAATTCTAGAGCAGACACCAGGGCTGAAAGCTGGTTTCCATGGTACCCAACTGTTTCTCTGAGGCCTGAAGGAAAAGAGTGGTTTGGGTTTTTTCTTGTTTTGTTTTTTTGTTTTTTGTTTTCAAATTCGTTCATATATGTTCACATTTAGCTGGTCTGTGGAACACGTGGAAAGCTTAAGGGCGAAGCCAGAGGTAGCTTCGGATGAACCACACTGGAGTCAGAGAGCAGGTACCCTGACCCGCTGTGTGCAGCAAATCTGGGGCTCAGATACTGGTTTGCACCACCCACATGTGGTCACGGGAGGCAGCCGCAAACACAAGCAGCAAAGCACGAAAGGCTGCTTTCCCAAGCAAGACTTGTTTTCAGAAACCCAACTGGGATAAGAGTGAGTCAGTTCCAAAGGCCACACAGCAGGTCCCTCAAAGGCCACATGTCCTAGGGTTTGAGTGGTGGGATGAGTTGAGGGACCTGCCTCTCCCCAACTCAGAACGCATCCTGCCTCCAGAACAGTGGAAGACTCTGTTAGGAAGCTGTCTGTCTTGAGTTGTTTATCCTCCTCCCAGGAGGTTTAATGGAGCCTTGAAATGGACTTGATCTGACTTCCTTCCAAACCACCTCCCTGCCCTGGCAGAGTGGACAGGCAGCGGGTAGGACGTGAGCACCACCTAGTGGTGACCGGGTGGAAGTGGGGGCACGATTTCTTGTTTCCAAGTACCTATATAAATTATTTCAGGGGGTTTTCTACCCTAGTAAGGTAGTTGTTTCATCTTATTTTACCCACATATAGAACATGGAAATACAGAAGGATATGCAGTATTTGTCTTAAGAATATAAAATAAAATAAAACGGAATAAAATGAAATAAGATACCTGTTGGCAAAGTAACAGATCCATTCCCTGAAACCATCAGCAGCATCAAGTGAGAAAGTCGCCTGTCCTTGTCATTTTAGGACTTTTCAGACAGAGCAATTCCAGCACTCTGTCAGGGTGGTCCAGGAACTAGAGGGAATATGCTGTGAGCAGTGTCGATTTCCTCATTTTCAGTCTTCTGAGTGGGGGATAGTCCCTGGCCCAGCCTCATCCAGGTGCCGCCAGCAAGGTCCAGAGTTATTCGTAACTCACCGTCCACCTCCTTTCCCACCACCAACAAGCCTGTTCCATGTAGGTTAAAGGACTGGCTTCTATTCCTCTTCTCTGTTTTACTGTTCTTTTTCCTGAGTCCTTTCATTTTTCCACCCAGCCCTCTAAAAGAAGTCAGATGAATCCCAGGCAATGTTTGCTCATTAGGCACCGGGCATCTGAGGGCTCCTGGCCACAAGTGGTCAGTGAGGGGGTATCACTGCTTAATTATCTGGAGGCTTCCAGATCACCTCCATCTGTTAGGACTCCTAGCAAGACCATCGGCCTCTCTCCTTGTCTGCCTCCCTCAACCCCATTCCCACCCCCGACCTCCCTGGCCACCCCCGATACCTTAACATCAGGCTCATGATGTCCTTAGTTGTGCATCTAGTCCAGACCTCACTACTCCCTGATGTATTGTGTTCTCTGTAAATCCCATTCTCGTTTTGGGATCCTTTGCACAATTCCGCCTATGCTGCTTTTTCCCCATTAATATGATCACTGAAATAATCGTTAAAGACCTATTGATCTGTGCCCCCACAAGTCACTCAGATGGCACAGAATAAGGGCCTCCTGAAAGCTGCTTTTCTGTTATGCCGTATCACCTGCCTTCCCTTTCGTCTTTCAGACAAAAATTAAATTGGCGCTTTAATAAACTCTACCAGTATCTTGTGCTCTCCTGGGGGCGAGCATTGATTGCTCCAGCACTGACTAAATTAACTTCAATTAATAGAAACATTTTCCAACTTAAATCATTTGTTCTGTTCCCTGATTTCTTGACAATGGATTTTTTTTTTTTTAAGCCAGTGTTGGTACAAAAGAATCTGTGAATGCCTTCTGGGGTGGACTGCAGACCACCCAGCCTGGATTGCAGGATGGTTTCCTTTATTTCTTTAATTCTCTTCCCTTTCCGCTTTGACATTTTCATCCAAATGTCAACCTGTTGAATCTGATCACAAGAGTCACAAAGTTGCTGAAGCCAACGTCTTCTTCAGTGTCTTGTCAGGAAGTGTGAGCTACAAATAAGTGGGGCCCCTTTGTTCTCATCTTCTCTTTGCACCTTTGGGATAATTGGAGAGAAGTCCTTTCGGAGCCGCACCTGTTCGGCTGTGCAGTTTTCTCTGCGTGTCTCACAAATGCTGCTTATTATCCTCTCTCGGGACGGAAGTGATGTCCGTGTCTTCTGTTGGGTGTACCATCTCCATGCGGTAATGACCCCTTGCACCCAGAGGTTTCTGCCTTGGAGTCTGCCTTGGAGGGCCACAGGCCCCTGGAAAAAAAAGCGCTCAGAGCTGGTGGTACCCTGAGCAGTCATATCCCATGAAGGTGGAAAGAGCGAGCAATGAAGCAACCCTTAGTTTCCACTTTTCAACAGCGCACCTTCTGGGGAAGGAAATGTGTCATGGAAAGAAGACTTAAGAACCAGGTCTGAGTTCTAGAACCAATTCTGCAGCTAATTGCACACCTTCAGCTCTTTGAACACCCCAAATTCCTTATGTTCTCTGTGGCTCCATTTCCCTGTATAAATCAAAGGGCCAGGGTGACACCACTCTTTCCCCCAAAGTGAGAAGTGATTTGGGCTCTGGCCTAAGCGAATTCAATCGTTGCTGTGGATCCTAGCTGATCCGGGGGGACACCTCCGTTTGGCACTGGTCCATCTTTCCAGCCACCTCTGACCCTCGCGAATCTCCTTGGAACGGGCAGGCCCGTGGCCCAGGGCGCGGGCAGCCTGCGGTGCCCCCTGGGGCTTGTAGTCACTGCGCTGATTTCCCACCCTTTGCACAGGGCGGCAAGCCGAGAGGATTCTCTGCTTCTGGTTGTGATGCAGAGTTTCCTTTGAAAATGAACTCTTTTAAGGAAACAAAAAAGTAGGTCAACCAAAAGAAAAACGTTGAGTACACAGAAGTCCGAGGGCTTGACTAAAAGCTGGAAGGCGCTGTAGAGAGCCCCGAGACGTGCAAACATCTTACAGGCGGCCCCCAAGTTGCTGATGTTTGGAAGCACCTGCCAGGCTCCCCTAGCCCCTTCGGGATTTAAATTCAACAGCGCCTCGTGCTCCGCACAGAAAGGTGGTCATGCTTCCCTGTCTGTCCACCGCTGGACAGAAGTTGCAAAAAGGAGGGATGACCCGGTGCTTCTCCCCTCCGCAACATGCCGCCCCAGCCTGCCAACAACACCTCCTTCCGCTAACTTTAGCAGGAAGCGGAACCAGCACAGAGGGAAGTTGGTCAGCAGATCCTCGGTGTTGCAGGCCAGTCCCAGGCTGATTCCTGCCAAACTGGCTACGTGGGTGGGCGACGCGCATGCGTGTGCGTGCAGACCTCGCGTGTGCGCGCGCACATGTGTGTGCATGTCTAATTGTCCTTTTTATTTATTTATTTTTTTTACAGTTCATTTATGATGAACAAGTTTCCTGGTAAGTACCTCCTTTTCCCTTCCAGTTCCCCCTGGCTGTATGGCAGAGGCGAATATATATTGAAGACTAGAGTCAGGGTTGAGGAAAGAAAGGGGAATGTCCTGGCAGCTTGGAACAACTAGCCCTCCTTGGGACCCCCCTGTGGACCTCAACAAAGACATTAGATCAGCTTTCACAGAGCTTTCCTGGCGGGGGTGGTGGCCTTCCATTTGGGATGATAATATCCCACTGTCTTTGTCATCCAGGTGAGAGGGGGTGATTTAACGGGGCTTTCTGCAGTCAGCCATTTCCTGTTCCTTACAGATCTTGTGCAGACTGTGTTGGCATATTCCAAATACCATGTGTGTTTCAGGAACCAGAGATGGAGGCACTTCTGTTGTCTTTTACCCATTAAAGTTCTATCTGACATTCAAGACTATCTTAGATCTCTGAAAAATCAGTGATTTTTTTTTTAATGGATAACAAAGCTTTAGCCAGTTTACATCTATGAGAACATTTACATTTGGGCCAACTATGCATCATTTCTCAGGTGAGTTTTGAGCAAGTCAGTTATGTTTGGAATGGAAATAGAAATTGAGTGCGTTGTGCATTCTTGTTACGTTATTCTCAAATATTTGATCTGTAGATGTAGAGAAACATGAAATAGCATCTGTGGGATAGTGTGACAGCATAGCTAGTAGACCAACTAGGTAAGCAGACCAATTTTTATGGTATTATTTAAAGCTTAGAATGAGCTTTTGGCATATGAGCAGAGCCGTTTGTGGGAGTGACATCTCTTTGTCTTAGGATCTCTGATTTTCAGAATTTGGACATGGCAGAGGAACTTGCCCCATTGATGGTAAATGTGATTCACCGTGCCAAGGTGTTAAGTGTAGTTTTGCCAACTCTCTTTCCTCTGTCCAAGAGGAGTAGGAAGGAGACTGCTAGGAGAACATGCTTTAAGGCACACCATTTTTATGTCAACGCATAAGAAATAAGAAGGTCTTCTTTGAGAAGCCAAGACCAGCAGGCTAAAAGGGATTAAGATGTCTGGGAGCACCTCAGGTCAGTGGTCAGGAAGAGCCTCTTCATGGGATTTGTCTGGACGAAGTATCCAAGAATAGTGGTGACATCTTCTTCCCATGTTCTTGGGGGGTGGAGTGCAGCACAAGAAAACTTGCAAAACTATTCTTACTCCAAATGATGGCACACTTAGCACGACCCCCACTCTACCTTACCAAACAGTAGGTGCTTAAGTGTTGCTCAGTGTTGCTATTCTTAGCTCACAGCACTGCCATAAAGATAAGTTATGATCGCATTCGATCTCAGGAATTTTTCTGCTGTTTTTGCACGGAAAACCTTAAGAAAGTATAGCTATGGGTGGATTACTGTTGGTTTTTCTTAGAGAGAGCTCTCTCTTCTCTACCTCCCTGGCTTTGCTATGAAAACAGGCTTATTTCAGTCCTTACCCTCAAAATGTCTTTTAGGATCTTTCAGATAGTGTGAAGCAAGAAAGAGAGAGGCTGTTTCCTCTACATTCCAAAAGCCAGATCTCCTGTGGATGTTATGAGGTTAGAACCCTGGGCCTGCACTGAAGGGCTCAGATCCTGAGGTCCTCAGGCCCTCAGCGTGAGCATCGGGGCTCCCACATGGAGAAGGAGACAGGAAGGCCATGAAAGAATGAGTTGCAAATTCCCAAGTATGTTTGGTTCCAGCCTGGGCTGGGTTAGAATCCTAGCTCATGCACAGGAGTAGCTGCAGGGAAGAACAAGGGGGAGGCTTCATGGCACCAGGACATCATTCGCAGACTGCCAACCTGTTATGTAATTATTGTTATGTGGATAGGCTAATGAAGAACATTCTCCACATGAGTGAGGCCAAGAGATTCAAGTCTGCACCACTGGACCATAACTGCTCTGGGACTTCCAGGGATCTTAGCTCCTCATTTAAATGCAAAATATATTGAACTTTAAGGTATTTTTTGCTGTCCACCAAAAATATTGGGTATTTTTCATACCCAACCAACAACAAGCATTTGTTTTGCTGAAAGGATGTGTCTAGGTGCTGACTTCTCTCATTTCTCCCTTTAATGTCAGATTCTTCAACCTGTGCAATTAGAACACAGCAATATTTCACGAATGCTTTTAATAGTGAATTCCATTACTTGTTGTAGAAAACTCCATCATGTCTGACTGATTTCAAGGGAGGTAACCAGTTCATCCCAAATCCTCAAAAGGAAACTAATTTCAGTTGTGTATCTTCTGAAACAAGAGTACTCTGTAGGACTAAAGGAGCCTTGTGAAGTACAATACATAGGGGTAGCCTTTCCCCATCATCCACAGCTTAGATGCCTCTACCACTCCTGAATCAGCATTCTGCAACAGATCTCAAGCAGCCAAGAAAGGGCAGGCAGAAGGTTTTTACAGTGGAAAACCAGATCTAGTGGGTTAAAGAATCAGTGGTTTATTTTTCTTACATAACAAGTACCCTAGCTGTTGGTGGTATGATGCCTCCACATTTCTCTTGGCCTTTCCCTCATGGTCCCAAGAGGACTGCTGTTGTCTCAGGCATTGAGTCTGGATTGAAGGCAAGAAGGAGGAAGCAGGAAGAACACCTTTCCTCCTTGTACCTCTTTGGTCCCAGCTGGGTCTACGTTGACCAATAAATGGCCAGGCAGAATAGAATTACAACTCTAGACAGATCATTATTTATCCCAGAAGTGGGTCCACTCTCCTGCAGATCCAGGGGTCCTCATTTGCTATCTCAACCTCATAGACTCTTGTTAGCAAGCAAGAGGCAGGCGAATATATGTTTGATGCTTTTAAGTTAGAAAACTACCCCTAAAGACATTTAAAATAGAAAACATTGGAGATTTACCAGTTAGGATGGATGTTCACCCTGAATCCATAATAACAGCCTAGCAAGACCCAAAATATTGCCAGAAGGAATTTGGAATATGTCTTCAGTGAGTCTGAATGCCTGACAAGAAAACAAAAGGATCCAGGTTGATGTTCTTGTTTCTTCTTTGAGCCTCAAGCTATAACTTTGGGAGAGAAAAGAGGGCCTGGGAACATGACCTGGAGAATATCTACCTGTATGGCACTTGGAACAAGCATGGAGTGTTCTGGACCACCGTTAGGAAAGCAGAGCCATGCCCTCTGGGTGAGAATGGGGAGGAACAGGGACTAAACCTTCCAATACAAGAAAGAACAATCTTGGGCATGAGAACCAGGGGCCAGTTGAAGGTGGTTCCAAATGGAAGTTTGCAGGAAGGGAAGGAACAAACCCAGATCATGCCACAAGACCAGGTCCTCGGAGGACAGTGGATGGGTTGTGGTTAGGAGAGGCAGGCGGAGAACCGGCTCCAGGAGGAGTGGGGGGGAGGGGGGACAAAAGCCATGTGACTTTAGAGGTCTGTGTTTGGAATCTGTCCAATTCCACCTGTTTCCTAAACACCTCCTGAATCCCAGGCTCTGTTCCAGAACAAGACACACAACACAAAACCAAACTCGGCCTTCACCTTGGGGCTCTTTGGGACTAGAGAGGAGGCAGACAGTTGACATGTAATCGTGGGGTCATTTGGAGACACTCACAGCACAGGGCAGGGGCGGGGGCAATCCCTGGGACTCTGAGGCGCATGAAGCCACGACTGGATCAAACACTCAGGCCCCAAAGCAGAGAGGACAGCAGCTAGCTAGTATCAGGGCCTCACAGAGCCTCGTGTATTTCCTATGGAGGAAGCGCTGGGCGAGCCCTGAGTCTGGGTACCAGCCAAGCAAACCTGAAAGGTCAGCAGAAGCAGAGAACCCCCATCTCACGGGCATCCCCAAAATGTAACAAAACGGAATTTTACTTGAACATTACAATGGAAGGGCTTGTTTTGAGGGGAAAAAAAAACGATAAAAAGTTCTAGATGAATTAGAGAGTATCTATCTACCTATTTACAAAGAGCTGGACTTCATTCAGCCTAGCTGAGATAGTTCACTGATGTGGGTCTGTTTCCCTTCTTGAGTCTATTAAAATGCATCCAAGTTACATGGCATCCCTTTGGATCTCGAGAATCTCTGCCTTCGAAATGAACACTGTGACTAAGCCTCATTTTTCCTAATTAGCTTTATGCCACACATACACTGGTTTCAATAAGGACCATGTTCAAAAGGTCTCTTGCAACTGAAAATGGATTTTAAGGGAAGTCTCATCCTATGCAGATGAACTGAGGGCTCTCCTGTGCTGGGGAGAAGAGAATAGTGGGCAGCTGGGGAGGGAAGGGGAGTCAGCTATCAGGGGATCTGCTCTAAGCCTCTGGAAAATGAGAAACCAGATAGCTAAGGCAGGGGTCAAGAATGAGGAGTGTTGTCAAGTGACTGCCTGAAACAGGCATTAATAAGCAATGAATAAATAAACAAGGGAAGCACAGACTGATCAGCAATTTAAAGAACATACTCAAGGTCTTGTGATAGAGAAGTAGGAGTAGGCAGGGAAGACTTCTTGGAAGAGGTGACATTTCCGCCAGCATTTGCAGGATAAATGGGACCAGCCAAGAAGTGAAGGGAAGACTATTCTTAGCAGAAGGAGCAGTGAGTGCAAAGACCCTTGGAGAAGGAGAGAAGCTTCTGGTGTGTGCAAACGAAGGGAGGCCAGTGGGATGGAGCACAGACCAGGCAGACAACTGAAGGAATAGAAGAACTGGGTTTTACAGACAGGAGGTACTTTTTGTTTTCTCTTTTCAAGTGTGTTGGGAAGCAGCTGGAGAGATTGAAACAAAAGAATGATATGATCCAGTAGCCTCACAGACACCAGTGTAGAGGCTGCTATTCAGGTGGCCTGGCGGGTAGCAGTGGGGAGGGCTGAAGCCAACAATTCAGGAAATACCTCAGACGTGGGGTTCCGAGGCATGTAAGGCAAGGGTCAAGGAGGGTTCCAGACTGATTTCCAGATTTGGAGCTTGACCAGGCAGGGAGTGGTCCAGTTGATTAAGGTGGCAAAGCCCAGGGAGCATGAAGCCAGGAAGTAGGAATTCCAGATTCTGTTCTGACGTCGTAGATGCCACATGGAGAAGCCATGTTGACTGTGGGTATAGGCACCTGTGCCAAGGAGAGGTGTGGGGTGGAGATGTCAGCTGGTGTTTACAGCAGGAGGATGAGATGATGTCATCCAGGGAGAACGTGTAGGTAAAAGGAGAAGAGGGTCCCATATTTAGAGGTTCACCTGGGAAAGTGGGGGAGGTGGAGGGAAGGAGAAGTTAGGGGGATGACAAGAGGAAAACCAGCCATGTGGCCTCTCAGAAGTGAGGAGAAGAGACTGTTGCATGCATGAGGACAGGTGGTCAGCCTTCAGTTGCTGCAGGGACATTGAACAGGGTGGCAGAGAACCATCCCTGGGCACGTGCAGATGGAGGTGGCTGGTGCCCTGGACCAGTGTGTCAGGGGATGGACAACTGTGGATATTGGACTCAAGGAATTGCCCAGTGAGTGGGAGGTGCTACAATGCAGGGCATGTGAGGTTTTGAGAAGGTTTGCTGAGAGAGGAGCTGAGAAATGTGGAGGAAGGGAGAGAGATTTGAACCCCCTGACTTTCTTCTCTTGGTAGCACCAAGAGCACGTTCTATACCAGATACACATACACAGCTTACATAGTGATTTGGAACCAATGTGTGGGATGGACTTACTGCGACAGGTGGACCCAGCCTCCCCTCCTACAACTGTCTCTCTGTTTTCCAGCACTTTGGGGTCATAAACACCACTACAACAAAAACCGTTGTGTGTGGCCTTTTTGAATTTGACCACATCCTTCCCCAAGGACCAGGTTTTAGACATAGAACTTGAGAAGAAAACAGAAAAGGAAGGTATAACCCAGAATTTCTTCATAGACCATTCACCAGTAACCTTTTCACAAAACCAGAATTACTCCCTCAATTCTACAGCTAAAAGGGGAACTTAGAAATCAAATTCCTTGGTTTTGAAACTGGAAGTTACTAAAATGAATAAAATAGGAGTATTCAAATTATCAGAACCTCAAGGTACATTTCATTGGGTTTTTTACTTTCTCTTGACCATTTTCCAGTTGTCCATTCTTATCCTTTCTGCTGGCACTTTCCCTGCCCAGGTGTCCTTTCTCCCTCCTTCCCTTCCTCCCTCTTCCCCCCCTCTTTCTCCCTCCTCCTGCCTCACTTTCTCCCTCCCCCTCCATCTTCCTCCCTCTCCCTCTCCCCCCTCCTTCTGCCTCTCTCCCTCTCTCTCCTTCCCTCTTTTTCCCTCCCTCCTCTCCCTTCCTTCCTCTCCCTCCTCTCCCAACCTCTTCCTTCCCTCCTTCTCTCTCCCTTTCTCTCTTCCCCCTTCCCCTCCCTCTCTCCATATGCCTGTCTTCTCCTGTCCAGCAATCCCTGGGTCATCCCTGTCAATTTCTCTATATTTCTTTATAAATATATCTGAATAGTTTTAGTGAATGATTAAGCTATGGGCGGGCTTATAAATACAGGCCTATAATCAGCAATATTATGGTAGACTTGTGCTCTCAGAGAACTTTCAGGTGAGTGAATAACGGAAGGGAAGGAGCATTTTCCTTTTAGGTAGAGAACGAAAGCAATCCCATTGGAAGCTGTGTCTACAGACCAGGAAATACTTGTAACCCGTCTGCACATGTGGCTTCTCCTCGCCCTGCTTGCCAGGTGTAACTGTCCTCCATGTGGCATGGATGTTTCGAGATCGGCTGGTGTGTTGCACATCTGCCTGTGATGACTTTCTTTAACTAGCCATTCTTGGTTTTACACAGGTGGGAGTCGTTAGTCCTCGTGCTGATGTATCTCATCTATATTGTCATCATGAAGTAAGTAACATGCCTTCTCAGTTTTCTTTCCCAAAACTCTTTCCTACATCGAGCATGACGGGATAATGTGGAAAAAGGAATGGGGGCAGGGCAGGTAGCAAGCTGGCTCTCAGTGCTGATGATCACAGTCTCCTCGGTTCCCTCAGACCTACATGCAGTACTGAAAGTTCTGATCCATGGCAATAGCAAAGACCCTTCAAACCCCCCTGTGATAATGGAATCAAAGCTTTAAGTGTTTAATTTGAGAAACCTCTCAAATCCTTGTACCCCCCTTTAATATCTGGCAACCAAGTTTTGGGCTGTTTTCAATCTCTTTCATAACAGGAAAGGAGGTAAAACTCACTAAGTCATGTTTCTCTGTAGGGTGACGAAGATGGGACCAGAGCTAATTAAGAGATAACTAAAACCATGGACTGAATACCTGCAGACTTGCATTATTTATATCATATTCGTCACCTACTGCTGTGTAACAAATGAGCCCAAAATGTAGTGTCTTAAAACTACAAGCATGTATTATCTAATTACAGTTTCTGAGTCAGGCATCCAAGAGGACATAACCAGAGAGTTCTAGCTCAGGGTTTTCCTTTCTTCCTTGAGATTGTACAATGTTAAGAGATTGGCTGGGGTAGTTGTCATCAACTTAACTGGGTCTGCAAAATGACCTGCTTGTGAGCTAACGTTGGCTGTTGGCTGGAGCCCTCAGTTCCTCAGCATATGAGCCTCTCCTTAGGGCTGGTTGAGTGTCTCCACAGCATGGGAGCAAGTGAGTCAAGAGAGAACAAGAAGGACCCCCAGTGCCTTTTCTAATCTGGTCTCACAAGTCACACGCTGTCACTTCTGCCTTGTTCTGTTTATTAGAAGTGAGTCTAGCCCACGCTCAGAGGGTCTGCTTCACCATTTGAAAGGAGGGGTCTCAAAGAATTTGTGGATATATTTAGAAACCACCACTCCATAGGTTCTTCCCCCCCCCCCCGAGTCTGGGAGGCTTCCTGTGTGTTTCAAGAATTATATTGCTGGTGTTTCCCATACTCTAAAGCAAAATGTAAGCACCATGGCTGTGAACCTCCTGGTTCATCTTTTTGCCAAGTCCCATTGAGATGAGGAGCTCGTAAATAATGCAGAGCCATTCCATGCTGCAGCTGATGGACCCCATGGGAACTGTTTCATTCTAAATTGACCCATACTTTCCCCAGCATTTGTGACTACCTTCTCAGGGGGCAAGAAAGTACCACATGATCAGAAATTGCCAGTTGGACGTGTCAGGTAGTGGTCTGGAATTTGACATGACAAAGTGTCTTTTCTACTAAAGTCTGACAAAAATTAGTTCCGGCCACTAGTGTCCAAGAGACCTTTTTTGAGAAATCAGCGTGGCCACTGGCAGACATTTCATGAACAGTAAATGTAGGAGCTGGCTCAGCTGATGTCCACTGTGGGCTGTAAGTAGTCAGTGGCCAGTCCACTCAATATGGCATCCAGCCTTCCCCTCAGGAGCTATCCAGTGGTCAGTGTGGACCTGATATCTGGGTCTTGTTACTGGAAGAGAGTATTTCTAGAGTAGCCTGGTGTAGGATTACCACAGGATAACTGACGAAGAAATTAGTTATCACCTTGATAACCTTGGTTGTCACCCTGGTTATAACCTTGATTGAAGAAATCAATACTCACCTTCCATCTTAAAATACCAATTGATGGGCTCCCATGAAAACCAGAGTTGGCCCAAAGGCCTTTCAGAGTTTCTAGACTCCAAAGGGAGAGTGTCTGAAGACATCTTGCTCCTCCTCTCAAATAGCAAAACCATTAGGAAATCAGTGGTCTCAGCAATAGGGGGAGGTCTCAACAATACACACATCTTCTTTCAATGTGTTTTAAATTTGATTATTTCACTTTTTTTTTAAATTTGTTGAGGCCCTAAGTTTGAGTTCCCTAAGAGTCAAGAGTCCTTTTCTTCCCCTTTGAAAGGGTGAATCAGTCGATTTTTGCAGAAGAATTGACTGTCTGCTGTATATTAAACATTGGTCTTGGGTTTTGAATCCAAATTTAGAAACAGCATATCCCATAGTGCACTCACTGGGGGCTTTACAAAATAAGGAGGGCTTACACCAGAGTTAGTCTAAAGGGAAAGAATGTTGAGGAATTTTGCTAATATGTATCTTGTGACCATTGCACCCCTCTACCAAGCCATCATAAAGCCCATGTGTTGCTGATAGGGCATGTGGACATTAAGATAACACTGTGAACAAATTCTCTCCTCTCCCCCAAACTGTGCCCAGTGTGAAAGCTAATGAGGTGTGTTTCTGCTGATGCCTCAACTTTCCCAGCCTGCCAGCTGTTCAAACCAGCAGGATACAAATAAAACAGGGAATGGCAGCTACTGTGCTCACAGAATTTTCTGCATAAATTCTGGTCGCAAGTTCTAAATTGAAATCTCTGCTCTTTAGCCATCCCTGTCCGCAATCAGAGGCTTTAATCATGGGGTTTTATAAAATCTGATTTATAAAATTGCATGCTCCACAATAAAATAGCTTCAGGGTGCAAGCACAAAATTTAAAACATTCAATTAAAAATATAAAACTGAATACCAGCAGTTAAAAAACGCATATATTAGAGTTGTCAGCTGCCTCCTGGGTGGATGACTTTAAACATTCTGTCTGAAGGTCAAAAAGCAATTTCGGTTTGGCCAAGTAGATAGAAACCTTAAGGGAACATGAGGCATACCTGGACTTGGTGAGGATTGATTTCTGTACTTCTGGGTCCCTTCCTTGGGATTTGGTCCCCAGGTGAGGCAATGTAGTCTGGTGGTTGAGATCAAGGGTTGCACGTTCAGTCCTGCCTGGTCACACCTCACAGTTTGCCACTTGCCAGCGGCCAAGTTATAATGCCATTTTGAATCTCTTGTTTCCTCGCTTACAAAACGGGGATCCTAATGCCTCCTACCACAAAGGTTGTTCTTAAGCATGAAATGGGACAGCATAGTTAAGTTACTACCACTATCAAATGTCAAGAAAGCTCTCGTAATAATACTAGGCATAGTGTTCTTACTTTGTTTTCCAAAGCCAAATAAATGTGTAGCGCATGGTTATACTTTCAAAGCAAAGCCTCATGCAAGTTGGTATTTCTGTGGGGAAATGGATTTTGAGTCAAGATGATAGAAATTCTGCCTCTCCTCCATAGTTCTGTCAGTAAGAAAGTGGGGACACTTTTTCATTAAGAAGAATTTGAATATTTACAAAAGCTGGCAGAATGGTATGAAAGCCCCCCCATGCTCATCATCAGCGCTGACCGCCAGCAGCCCACACCACTACCCATTTCCTCCCCGCCACATGGTGTGAAGCCCAAGAGAGCATGCCAACTCATCTATCAAAACCTCAGGATACGTCTCTAAAAGGACTCAAATTTCACATAATAACCACCACATCATTATCACACCCAAAATTAATGCTATTTCTTCAATAGAATTAAATATCAAATCAATATTCAAACTTTCATTGATCTCACGAATGCCATTTTTTTACAGTTTCTTTTAATCTCCTAAATATTTTTTAAAATCAGAATCCAAATAAATCCCACTCATTATCATTGGTTGCTCAGACTTTTAATCTATGAATCCCCCCTCTGGTTTTCTTTTTCCTTGCAATTTATTCTTTGATGAGGTTGGGTTGTTAGCTACACAGTTTCCCACAGTTTGGAAATTATTGATTACATCCCGTGCTGTGGTGTGTCCTGTTCCTTTGACACCTGTGTTTCCTGTATGCCAGCCATCAATCCAGTTTAGGGTAGACTGTGTCCCAAGTGGCGGTGAGTTCTGCCACCAACAGGCACACTGATGTTTCCAGTCGCTCTGTCAGTAATGTTGGGAGCCATCCATGCACAAGATCTGGCCCCATTATTTCTTTAGGGTTGCAAAAAAGTGATGTTCTGGTTCTGTTCTCTGCCTCATATAAAGCCTGAGAGTGTCCCAGGACTGCCCTGCCCACTTACCTTCTCACAGAAACCATCATCACTTTTGACTAGTTTTCTAGTCTCCTTCATGCCATGGAGGATGAACCATAAGCTCCCAGGGAGTACAGGAAGGGGCTGTCCAGCCGCAGAGGGTCCCTCCATCTGTACCATGATGGCCCACCCACCCAGAGCTGCTCTTCTGAAGAACAGAAATATGTGCCAGTGAAGGAGACTCCAGAGAGCCTGTAGCAGTAAAGGATGTGGAAGAGAAGCCTATGTGGGGAAATACAGCTTGAGGGGCCTACCAGCTGGCCATTTAGAGTTGCCATGCCTGGCTGCAGTTCCTCTGGGAGGCCAGAGATCAAGCTGGGGCAACATGTTGTTGTTGTCCCATGGCTTGTCCTATGACTAGTAAGCCACTGATGCCTTTAGCTGTTTGAGTGGGGAAAAAAATAGCAGTGGCCTCCAATGCTCTGGAAACTGCCTGGCTGTGTTTCCCCAAGAGTTTTCTAGGATTCCTCTCTGGGGGTCTTCTAATAGTAAAGGATATTTAATATTGTAAAAATATGTAGCTGCCAAAAACATGCTAGGAATTTATATAAGCATCTTCCCTTCCAACACAAAAGACTAAAAGAAAGACAACACAATGTTTTCACCCAATCATTCTGGAAAATCATAGTCCAGAATTGTTTCCTAAAGCCAACCACCTGACCTGGAATTGTGGCCCACTATGTACAGAGATTCCCAGGACCACAACCTATGGTTTTAGAAAAACCAAACAGAGACCTAGAGTGCCAGTTGGCCTGTGGCCCGCAGACCATGACGCACTGGGACTGGGCAGCAGTATGGATGTGACACTTTTTCCTTCCCCCACCCAGCACGCCCTTCAAAGGGGTGTGTCCTGGAGACATGGCCAAGAGAAAGTAGACCTGTCCATCCTGCTGAGTCTCATCATGGCCCTTCCAAGCATGGACTGTGAGCAAGGGAGTTCAATCCCAGAATGCTACCACCAACCTTGAAAATTTGCAAAGAAAGAAGTATGTCTCTATTTACTTATGTGATGTTGGTTTTATTTTCACTCACTCAGAAAATAGGACCGATTGCATTTCTCCATGGGGACATGAATACAGAATAATGATAATTTGAAGTATGGGGTCCCCCACAATGTGCCTGCACTGAGAGCTGCAGGACACACAAGCTGATGGGCTTCTTCTGCTCATTGCTTTGTTCAGATATAATGCTTGCATCCATCAGTGCTTCGAAAGGAGGACGAAAGGTGCTGGAAACATGGTCAATGGCTTGGCCAACAATGCTGAAATTGACGACAGCAGCAACTGTGACGCAACTGTGGTGCTACTGAAGAAAGGTACCTGCGGACAACCTGGGTCCCAGGAGGGAGCACTGGGAGGATGCCTGGCTGCCCACCTTCACGGCCACCCCTGGAGTACTGTGGCTGGGCTGGTGGGAGGCTGCCTGCCCCAGAGGAGACCAAGGGAGAGAAGCTTCCAGGCCTCCCTGCCTCCCTTTGGATACATCTTCGGGCAGGCATACCCGGTGATGAGCTCCCTGGGAAACTTCATTGCGTAAAACATTTGCTGGCAGTGACACAGGGGATTTAGGACAGGACAATAAAGGAGACAAGACCAGGGGTCTTGAGGTATTGACTCTGTCACATTTGGGCTATCTGACTGTGAAGCCAATTAACCATCCTTTCTGAACCTCAATTTTTTCTTCTGCAAAATGGGGATAATTGTAATGAGTAAAGGGGATAAAGTATATAAATTACCCCATTAGTGATAGTTGCTATTAGTATATTATTATATCCACATTCTTTTTCAGGCTACATTACCTCTGTATCCAGGCTGCAAAATAACAGAAAATTGCTGCCCCTCCTTTTTTCGAAGCAATTCTTGTATTCAATAGATTCTCATTAAGCAATTGATACACTGAGAGAACTAAGATAGTGCTCCCTAATAAAGAATATTCTTCCTTAGAGGAACACAGAAATTTATCATTTACTTTTGCCTTAGAATGTGTTTGGTTTTTCAATTTCTTTTAACCTTCTCTAAAAATGTGTGGGTTTATTTCTTCTTGGTCTCATATGGTTGCTTTGCAGGAAAAACACAAAAGAAATTTGAAAATCTATAGGTTATTCAAATCTGAGTTTTAAATCTGAGGTAATTATTAGAATTTGAAAATCAATTATTTGATAAACTTTTCTAATTATGTTTAGCAAAAGACTTAAGTATGCAGTGCCATCCCACAAAAGGATTTCATTGAATCTCTTCTCTTCTGGATAGTTTATAACCATTAAAGGAATACTCTTAGGAAACCAAAAAGAGCTACCTCATATTAGTCCATGTTTCCAGAGATCATTTCATGATTTAGTGGCTTGGAAAACAGGGGTGACCACCAGCAGAGTGTGTGGCTAGACACCTATGAGCTGTGTGCTCATATCACATGTTTGTAGAGAGGGTGTTGGGCCTTGGTGAAACTTATTTATCAGGACTGCCAGAAAATGTTGTGTAACAGTTCGGGCCACTCTGGACCTTGGGCCTCTGTCATGTAGCTGGTTCACCTACCCTTTTGCCCCTTTGTCAGCCTTGCTCATAGGCTGGGCTGCAGCAATGTGCTAATTCCCCACTTACGCCCTCCACTTGGCACTAAAGTCATTGCTGCAGCTTTTAACAGCTCAGAACATTGAACATTGTTGACATTTGAAAGGCATAAAGGGTTACTAAAGATTATTGGGATCTTTCCTGTGCCCCAAGTCTGAGTGGTGGGAAAAAAATCCTTTGAAGATACAGAGGACTTCTCTTTCTTATCACTCTTTCTTACCATGCCAGTGAATGATGCTTATATTGTTTCAAGTCATTTCAAAAGAGCTATCAATGAGCCTTATGGAAAGAAGAGTTTGACTCTTCTCCATATTTTGCTCCTTGGATGGATGGATGGTTGGGTGGGTGGATGGAAGGAAGGATAGATGGGTAGATGGGAGGATGGGTGGGTGGACGGATGGAAGGAAGGAAGGAAGGAAGGAAGGAAGGATAGATGAGTAGATGGAAGGATGGATGGTTGGATGGATGGATGGATGGATGATTGGATGGATAGAAAGAAGGATAGATGGGTAGATGGGTAGATGGATGGATAAATGAGTAGGTGGGAAGGAAGGAGGGGCTGAGGGACGAAGGAGGGGAAAGAAGACTAAATAAATATCTCTTTTCTGCTTCTAGCCTCAATAATATCTTTATTTTATGTTTTTAATTTCCCTAGCCAATTTCCACCGCAAAGCGTCAGTGATTATGGTAGATGAGCTGCTGTCAGCTTACCCTCACCAGCTTTCTTTCTCTGAGGCTGGACTTCGAATCATGATCACCAGCCATTTTCCCCCCAAGACCCGACTCTCCATGGCCAGTCGCATGTTGATCAATGAGGTATCTGGGAAAGCACACTCCATTTGCCGCTAGACGGAGATGGGAGACTTTGGGAAGGGGAGAAAGTTTATTGGTCTGAGAATAGAAATACCAAACTCTATATTTAACAAAATATTACCCCTCTGCTGCTTCCCAACATCTTTGCCCATGGCCCAGCTGTGCATCCTGGTTCTTGCTCTTCTCTCCATGTGTTGAAAGACATGACCAGGCTCCCAGTTATATAGAAAAACTCTCCTATTCCCTTCCACATACCTTTTTCTTTTCATCTTCCAGTTGGATAAAGCTCTCTGATGTGAATTGGCACAGAAGTACTTGCTAAATCAAGGTTGCCTTATTTTAAAGTAATGTAGTTTCTGACCTGAATTTTCCTGTGTATCCCTGTTTCTGGAGTCACAGCCTTATTGATACACTAGTCCAGACACATCTATGTGGCTTTCTCTCATATGGTCCAAGGGATTCCTACAGTCCAGAGAAGAAAGATAATACTACAGTGCACAGGAATCAAGAATGCTGGTAGAAAACACTCCAGTGGGTCATAAAAGGTTAATCCTTCCTCCCAGAAGGAGGTTGTCTGAGTTGCTTCTTACTTTGAGGAATCCCTTAAGACTTCACTGCAGAATCTCCTGGAAGCATCTCCTTGTCAGCTGCCTGAAAAAGATCCCAGTAGCTGGTGTTCTGGGTGTGCAGATCTACAGTTCTTCTGACTATGGTAAGAATGTGCCTTTTTCTTTCCAGAGACAAAGACTGATTAACAGTAGGGCCTATGCCAATGGAGAATCGGAGGTGGCCATCAAAATCCCAATTAAGCACACCGTGGAGAATGGGACAGGGCCCAGCAGTGCCCCAGACAGAGGCGTGAATGGGACTCGGAGGGATGATATTGTTGCAGAGGCTGGTAATGAGACAGAGAATGAGAATGAAGACAATGAGAACAACGAGAATGACGAAGAGGAAGAGGAGGATGAGGATGATGATGAAGGACCTTACACGCCATTCGACCTCCCCTGTAAGAGGTCCTATGTCTAGGCTGGGTTTGGGAGCTATTTTGAGGCCACTGAATAGATGCCTTTGACTTTGGTGATCTTTTTGACATTCGATTCAAAGAACTATCTCTATATGAACATAGAAATATTTATATTAACTACTACAGTGGGAAAGACTCTGTTTTAGAAGGTCCAAAGATGAACAAGATGGGAACACTTGACCGTGGGTTGAAATGTGGGTTCTTTGACCAAGTATAATTTGTTGGCACTTTGCGAAGGAAGACTCTTAGCTTAGTTTAGCTGCTCTGTGGAACCTCTCGGGGCTAAGGAGGAAATGCCCATCACCCATGTTGGGAAGGCAGCTTGGTGCTCAAGACAAGAGACACATCACCCACCTTCACCCATCCCATTACATTTGGCCAAGGGACCTGTTTTGCCAAGGCCAGCCTTGGGGAAACATGCAGACTTCTCAGCTGGTCTTTGTTCTCCCAGTCACTTCTTGCCCTTTACCTCACACACCCCATTCAGGTTTCTCCTCTCCCATGACCTGCTTGTTTCCAGGATGGACACCATAGGAGATATAGATCCCAGCCCCAGCTAAGTCTCACACAGTGAGGCTGGCCAAGGGCATCTCCCTGATATCTTGAAGGGGAAGCAGGCATGTATAATTTTCACGACCCCAGCCACCAAAGCAGTGTCCTCCTCTGACTGCTACCCAACAATGACTTGGCCATTGTAAAGACTTTTTCCCCCCATCCTACCCACTCGTGGAATGGGTGGACCAAGCCCAAAAAATTCTACCTATTTTCTAGACCTTCCAGAATCTTCAACTGTTTCAGGAAAGTGCCCTGGTCCAGTGTGAGAGCTTAATAAGTGTGTGACTTCTCTGGGATGTTTAAAATTGCAGGAGAACTGAATTCTGGTGAAGTATTACTTGACCCACTTGAAAGGTCATTTAATGATAAGATGTGGGTGTGGAGTGGCAGAGTTCTCTGTTAATTTCAGATGTAAGGCCTTTCTGTGGTCCAGGGAATAGCAAGTGTACCTAGGATGAGAACTGCTCCTGGGTCCCCTCAGGGCCCCTCAGATCTCAACCTCATCAAGTGCTTCCCCAAACTAACTAAAGAATATCCACACAGATCTTTTACCCCAAAGTCCCAACAGCCCAGCCAGAGTTAAGTCATTACTTATTAGAGGTTTATCTTGGTAGGAAAAAAAGCATGCTGGCTCTTTATCCATTTTGCCATCTTTGACTCTTGGCAACCTTCTTCCCTATCAACAGGACAAAAACATTTTAAAGATTAAGCAACCAGGCCCTCTATATCCCCCTTATGAACTTTTGTGTTCATTTTCTATTGCTGTAGAACAAATTACCACAAACTGAGTGATTTAAACCAACACCCGTTGATTAGCCCCCAGTTCTGTAGGTCAGAAGTCCAGCACAGCTTGGCTGGGCTTCAGAGGCTCCAAAGGCCATATTAGAGGTGTAGACAGGGCTATAGACCTTCCCAGAGGCCCTGGGGAGAATCACTCTCAAACACACATGCAGATTATTGGCAAAACCCAGTTCCCTGTGGTTGGAAGGCTGAGTCCCATTCCCTTGCTGGCTGTCAGCCAGAGGCTGCTCACTGCTCCTGGAAGCCTGCATTCTTCCCATCACCAATGGTGCTTTCCGTCCTTCTCACAATTCCAGTCTCTTGGGCTTCCCCTTCTGCTTCTGAGGAGCCTAGAGCAGGCCCGCCTGCCTAATCCCCTTTCAGGAGGTCGATTCTCCCACACAGCAGAGCATAGTCATAGAACTGATGGTTCAGCCCCCTCTTCACAGGTTCTGAGAATCGGGGCACAGACTTTTGGGGGTCTACGTCTAAAATCTTTGCTTTCAGAGCTCACCCTCAACAGCCCATAACGAAGTTCCAAAAATGCCTATTTTGCTAAAGTCTTTCACTGATGAAAGAAGCTCTTGGACCAGGTGAAGAGTCTGTAAGGGACCAGTGTTGGGGGGGGCGCCCCCAGAGGCCCCGAAGCCCCATGTACACCCTTCCAGGCAGATGACCAAAGACATGTGTGTGGCACCAGACAACTCATCTGGCTCCCACAACTGGGTCTCATTACTCAGTGGGACAAAAGGGCCCCTTTCAGGTCACTTATTTCCTTTTTCTCACCTGAATGGGATAAATGCCAGACCTAACTGGGAGATTTCAAGATATCTTATAACTAACTGTTGCTCACTTCCACTCCTCATCTCTGGGGTTCATTGCAGATGAAGTGGCCCGGGGCCTCCCAGCCACATCACCTTGTCTCCTCATGTGTTAAGAGCCGTGGCTGCTGGTGTGGGCTAAGGAATCTCCACCACCCCACCCCACCCCACCCCCGCCCCTGAGGCACCCTGCATCTTTTGGCAATTCAAGCACTAGAGGAGAAAGGATGCTCTGCTTGGTCCTGCCATTCCTTGGGGTCTCTGCTTCATTTCAAGGCCCTGAGCTGCCAAGAAAGGAAGTTCTTCTTCCAGAAGAACTAGGTTCTTCTAGACCAGCCCTGTCACCAGGGCATCCTGGATAAAAATGCAGGCTCTGATTCGGGAGCTCTGGCGGGGAGGCCCAGATTCCGCATTTATCACAAGCCCCCAGGGGACACTGGGGCTGCTTGTCCGGGGCTGTACCTGAGGCAGTGAGAAGGTAACATCCTGGACTCACGCCAGCAATCTTCACCATTCTCCTGAGCCTTAGGCGAGCCTCATTCAGAACGAGGTGAGGTGCTGCAGCTGAATTGGAGAGGGGGTTTGTCCAGTTATCCTCTGTTCCCTCCCACCACCAAACCCACACCCCATTTCAGGACTCAGGAACTTCCCTCTGAGGCTCACAGCCTGCATGTCCAGCAGCACCCGCCCCACTCTCAGGGCAGGCAGAGCCTTCACAGCAGTGAGAGGGCCAGCAGATGGCATTCGAGGAGCAGGAAGGACCTAGTCCCAGGAGCCCCACATCCAGTTCCTTTGGCCTGAAAAAGCTCTGTCCACATGATGAGGACATTTTTCCCCCTTGTGTTAATCTTGTCGGGGCATGGTTCTCTGTGTTTCTGTCACTCAGATATAGGGCTTTCTTCTCTCCAGGACTTGACTGTAGTGAGTGTAAGTAACAAATAAGTAATTATGTGGAAGTATGTAAATGTAGGCGTACCTAGGATGGATGGGTGTGTATACACATACACTATGTGCACATACATGTACATACAAGTGTGTGCATATATGCGGTGTGCATGTGTATGGTTGATATCATGTGTACATACGACATGTTTATTCATGCAATGTATACATTTTTATATTGAGCTTATGCTTTTATGGTTTATGCACAGATATTAACATACCTGTATTTTTATATGTGCTCATAATGTACATATGGGTTAAATTCATAAAATATATATTCATATATATACCTATACATAGAAAATGTGTATGTGTGTGTGTGTGTATGTCTATAAAAATTGCACATGTATATTTACCTCTTGTGTAAAGAAAGCCTTAATGTTGACTGACAGAAATGGAAATATTCACATATTTACATGTGGAGGCACCTGGATGGCTCAGTCGGTTAAGCATCCAACTCTTGATTTCAACTCAGGTCATGATCTCAGGGTCGTGATATTGAGCCCTGCATCAGGCTCTGTACTGGGCGTGGATAAGATTCTCTCTCTCCCTCTCTCTCCTCCCCTTCCCCCCCCGCTTGCATGCTCTCTCTCTCTCTAAAAAAAAAAAGAAAGAAAGAAAGAAAGAGAAAAGAAAAGAAAGAAATATTTCCATGTGTACATAGGCAAACATACTTCCACAGAAAAAGACTGAAAAGAAATATACCAAAATATGAGTGTGTTTCTCCAGGTGGAATTCTTTTTTTATTTTTTCTAGATTTTCCATTCTAAAACACTGTGTTTTTATTGCCTATGTAGTTAGAGAAAATTGATATATTTAACTCCAGGTCTATAAGAATGAGCAATGACTTCTTCTTCTCAATAGAAGTAAACTTCTGTAAAAACTCAATAAGGAATACAACTTAAGGACAGGTCCTTTGCTTTTTGGAGCCAAGTCACACTCAAAGGGATACTATAATGCTCTGAGTCCTCACTTCATGTCCCTGACTTCATCTCCCAGCTGCTGGCTCCTTTCCAAGGAATCACATAATCTTGGGTATATCAGGTTCATGCTCAGGGAGTTTTGTTTTCTTAGCTCTGTCCTCAGCACCCGGAACAGCACCTGGCACAGACTGGCCTTGGGGGTGGGGGTGGGGGTGCAATTCAAAGAATATTTGTTAAGTGAAGAAATAAACCTGTCCCCTGGGGGACTAGAGGCAGACCACATAGCAATGGAAGAAAAGATGGGAAAATGTCCAGAAATACTGTTGACTCAAACAGGAAAGGAAAACATTTTACCCCTTTTTTCAGAAACAGAAATTTAGGCCAGCTAAAATGTGCACATACATTAACATTCCTGTGTTTATATGTGCATATGATATACGTAGAGGCTAAATCCACATAGTATATATGTAAGTTATATACACCTATGCATAGTATAAGTTGTACATATATTAACCCTTGCATGAAGAAAGACTTACTGTTGACTAATAGAAATAGAAACATTTACAAAGGATGTAGGTAAACACACTTTCAGCGGGGAAAAAAAAAGACTGAAAAGAACACACAAAAATATAAGTACGTTCCTTATCTGACTGCTCCTCAAAATCGCTTAAAAAGCACATTTCTGTATCACTTGGTTTGCTCAAGGAGTTATATTTGTTACATTACACTTAAAAAAGTAACTTCCAGATGATACTGATTGAGTTTCTACTGTAAGTTTGTGGTTACAAGTGGAGCTGTAACTTAGAGAAAATATCTGTATCATGAAATGGAGAAAACTGTTTTCTAGATATATGGCCCCTCCAGGGTCAAGTCAGACTTTTCTAAAGCAGTGAGAGAAAAAACTCAAAATTCATTGGTGACAACGTATATTGCTTACAGTTCTACTGAATCAGTATCATTTTCTAAGCTCCCACAGTCTTAAGTTCCAATTTCATTTTTCTTCCCTTGTCTTTTTTTATTATTATTATTTTCTGAAGAAAGACAAAGCAAGATTGTAGTCATTTTTCTTCCCATTCGTGTGTTTCTTTGTAACTTTGATTGGGTGTGTGTTTTAAACTGGACCAAGTCTCTCTGTGTAAGGGCATCCGGAGGACTGCAAGGCCTGTGAGGGCATTGCCCGATGAAAAAATGACATCACCACGTTACAGGCTTTAGGAGCATGCCGAATTCCAGGATGTCTTTGAGATCCAAGGGTCTGACGATAATGGAGGACTCCACAACATTTGGAAGCCCCTCACAAAAAAACCCTGACTGCTTTCTTGCTTAGAAATCCAGCCAAACAGTCTCAAGGTTGTCACCATCCGTTCCCAGCTCCGTATCTGCATAGCAGCTAATTGGAAAAGTGCTGGATACTGGCATAAAATTTTGAAATAATTTTCATTTAACATTTTATTAATCACTGTTCACAGTGTAATTTAACAAATACCTCCTTCATTCTGATAGGAATATAAGATGAGATGATCATTTTGGAAAAGTGCTCGGCAGTTTCTTGCGAAGTTAAACATCTTCCCTGTGACTCAGCAATTCTATTCCTGGGTCTTCGCCCAAGAGAAAGAAAAACATGCCGACAAAACAAAGGATACAAGAATATCCATAGCTCCTTTAGTTGTAATACCTGAAAACTGGCAACAACTCAAATTCCCATCCGGAGGAGAATGGATAAACAAATTGTGTATCCGTAGGATGGAAAACTACAAAGCAATTAAGAATGAACTCCTGACCCATGAATGAATCTCAAAAAACATGTTGGCTGAAAGAATGTAGTTGACTAAAATCACATGCCATGTGATTTTCTTTATTTAAATGTGGATAACAGGGAAAACTAATTTATGGTGGTAGAAGGTGGAAGGTTGACTGGAAAGAGGCTCAAGGAAATTTCTGGAAGGCAGAGAGGTTCTTTATCTCTATTGAAGCAGGGAGTGTATGCAATACATATTTCTTACCAGAAGTGTTAGCACTTACTCAGGATGTAAGGCTAAAGGAGAATTGAAAGGTTTGTCAAATCTGTGGTTACAAGGAACTCATAGCAACATAGTCACCAAAATAAGCATTTATGGGTATCTCTGAAACACAGGGCTCAGGCAACATAGAGATGATAAGATCAGGTCATCACTAGCCATGGCAGCAGGTATTTAGAGAACCAGAAATCAATGACTAATATGCAAATTCACTTCAATTTGAGATACAAACCCCACCTTGAGAACTTTCAAATCATTGTTCATTTCAAGGAATTGACAATGTTGAGCAACTCCACTAGATGGCGCTGGGACCACTGACGCTTTATAATCTGGCAAGATTAGATCTAACCATGGGGAGAACAGACCCCAGGCCAACTGGTGGTCTTCCAGCTCCCCTCCCTAACCTTCACCTGCATCCCCACACACTCCCCTCCCCTTGCATCTGGGAATCTTCCTCATCCTTTGCCACCGACCACATGTGCCAAACCATCCTTCCAGCCCTGTATCCTCAGAAGTGCCTCATCTGTCATTTGGGTGCCTAACTAGCAGGTGAGCGGTGGATAACTGTTTTTATTCTGCTTGCTTTTGTATGCTAGGTTTTGCTGCTGGTGGGAAGCCATTTGTGTCTTTTATGAAAAGGACAATATAATAAGCCTGATTTCACAGGTCATCAATTAGGACGTAAATGTCTGGGGCAAGTAGCACAGAGGGCTGGTAAAACACAGAGATGAAACTAACTAATTTTTGTTTTTGTCTTTGTTTCCTTTCCCAGCTGGAAAACTGGAAACAGTGAAGTGGGCATTCACCTGGCCACTGAGCTTTGTCTTATACTTCACTGTACCCAACTGCAACAAGCCGCGCTGGGAAAAATGGTTTATGGTGACATTTGCTTCTTCCACGTTGTGGATAGCAGCCTTCTCCTACATGATGGTGTGGATGGTGAGTGTACTGAGGACCCACAGCATTGCTAGACCTCTTTAGAGAGAAAAATACCCTCAATCAGAAGGGACTCGGAGGTGAGGTGTCAGCCCAGTCACTGTATCAGTCAGCTAATGCCTCAATAAGCTGCATGACAAACCACCTCTGAACTCAGTGGTTTAGAATCCCAAGAAGTTATCTTCTTGCTTACATACCTGTAGGTTGAGCGTGGTTTGACTAATCTTAGCACTGACTGAGGGTTCTCCTTCAAGCCATAACATGGTTATATGTGATTCAGGCAGCAAGGGGTTTCATATCTACTTCTTATGTTTGCTCGTTTTCCTTGGACCGGTGGCTACCTAGGGAATGCTTTTCTCATGGCAGATTGTTGGAATGCTAGAGGGCCAGTGGAAACATGAGGTGCATCCTAGCACCTTGGACCTCTGACTTCTGCCCAGTATCAATGGAGTGGGGAAAATCTATTCCACCTGCTCTGACGGGAAGAACAGCAGAGCCACAAGGCAAAGAACATGAAGGAAACATGAAGGAAAGATGTGAATTGGGGAGTAATCATCCCAGCTGTCATCGTCACTTCCCTTAACTAAGTCATAGTTTTGTCAACCAGAAAGTAAGGTCAATGGACCAGGTGACCACTCAAGGGTCCCTTCTGAAGCTAAAACAAAGATTTAAGAACTGGCATTGGTTGTGGGGTTCTGGCTCAAAAGAGCCTCTGCCCCAAAGCCATTTTAGGAAACACAACCATCCAGAATGCATTGCCTATTTATGACTCCACTTTTCCATTCTGGGGTATCCTAGGACCATCCTGAATTCAAATATTCTGTCCCCCAAGTCAACCTTTCTCAGAAACTTTCTCTCAAGCCTCCTGCCTCACCTGAAAGAAAGATGTATACAATACTAATCTTTGGTTGGGAAACATGGGCTCCATAATTGTATCTTAGTTCCCAGACCTGCAGTCCTGGTCTGCTCTGCACGATGTTCTTTGCCATCTACATTGACACCTAGAGCAGACATTGCCCCCTGAGGAGACTGCCTAGTTTGCAGCCTTTTGTGCTTCTTGGGCAGAGGATCCACTGGTGCATCAGGTTGACATGAGCCCCCAACTCACCACCTCTTCCTGCTTCTTCCAGGTGACGATCATTGGATACACACTGGGAATTCCTGATGTCATCATGGGGATCACCTTCCTGGCAGCTGGAACCAGTGTGCCCGATTGCATGGCTAGCCTCATCGTGGCCAGACAGGGTGGGACCTCCATTTAGATGGGGACAGGGGTGGGTAAGGGAGGAAGACCTATGGGTTGGGGGGAGCTTTGGGGGATCCACATGACAATTACCCAGGTGATGGTTGACTTCAGTGCTGTGTCGGTCGAAAAGCTCACTGGCATCAAAAGAACAGGGAAACAAGCCAGAAGATCTACCCTTCAGAAAGGCAGAGACATTTTCTAGGTAGTACACAGAGGCCTTTCTAGAGGTTGTGTTACTGACCCCCTATTTTATTAAAAATAGTAATAAATGTAATAAGAGTTAACCTTTGCTGAGCGTCACACACCGAGCAAAGCTGTCTAGGTATGTTATCTTATTTAATTTAAACAACTCTGTGGGATAGGGAAGATCAGTCCCCCATTCTATGGATAGGGAAACCAAGGCTTAGAGAAGACAGAACCCATAGCCTAAGGTCTACCCAGCTGCAGTACCCTGACAATGGTGGTTGTCATAGGTCAGTCCTCAATGTATGGCACAGCCTCCCCTCCTTCAAAACCAAGCTCACAGATGGACGCTCCTTCCAGAGGCCATGCCCTTTGCTAGAACCCACTCTAGTGTGCATGCCTGATTTGTGCTGATTGCATTTGTTTTTGACAAATACAGTGTGTAGCTACAACAGTTAGAGCAGTGTCCCCGAGAAGTCCTCATGAAATTCTACTGGTTACACTGTTTTTCTTAATAGTGCTCAATTATTTAGAAAAAGAGTTGAAGTGAGTGTAGAGCAGTTGGGAGATGGTAGTAAAATATATGAGTTGGTGAGCTCGTGAGAGGCTTAACAGAACTGTTAAGTTTATTCCTTTCTAGAAGGAAGTTTCAGAATTTGGGGAACTAGATTTGGTCTTTGGAATCATTCACATTTCACCAGTGATCATATCTGAAGGTCAGCAGTTCAGTAGTATGTGCATTTCATTCTAGTCTGTTCCATTCCATTCCATTCCTTGCTACTGAAGATACCTATCCCATTGAAAATACAGGTGGTGGCCTGGGAGGGAACCACCTAGCAAATGAGCCAGCAGATCTGCCAGCTAAGTCTCTGGCTGTCAGACCAAAAGTTTGACAGGGTCCCTTGGGGAGCCCCTGTACTATCCTGAGATCACCTCCCTTACTCTAGTGACCTCTTGTCTTTTCAGGCATGGGAGACATGGCAGTATCCAACTCTATCGGGAGCAATGTGTTTGATATCCTCATTGGCCTTGGTCTCCCATGGGCCCTGCAGACCCTGGCTGTGGATTATGGATCCTACGTAAGTGGGTTTCCCCTGTGAATTCCCCTTAAATCTCGGGCTATGCGGACACTGTTTTCAGGGCAGAGGAGATGAGGAAATACTAATGTTGAGAGGCAAAGGAACTCTTGCTTATCGAAGTCCTAAAATCAGGCTTGTGGGGGCATTCAGGACTTGAAAACGGGGTTGGCAGACTTCTTAAGGGAAGGACCAGATAGTAGTAACACTTTAGGCTTTGTGGGCCAGATGGTCTCTGTCACAACAACCCACCTCCGTAGCTGTAGCCTAAAAACAGCATATACAATGTGCAAATGAGTGAGTGTGGCTGTTTCAATGCAACTTTATGTACAGAAACTGAAATTTGAATTCCATATAATTTTTACATGTCCTGATCTATGGTATGGGATTCTTTTTCATTTATTACAAAAATCGTTCTTAACTCATGGGCCACGCAAAAATAGGAGGCCGGCCATATTTGGCCCATGGGCCATCTTCTGTCAGCCCCTGTCTAGTGTGTTTGCTCTGTGGGAAAAATCATTTCATTCATGGAGGAAGGGACACAACCTACAAGATGCACCCCCTGCAAGGGGTCTGGTGAGGGTCAGCCCCCACAGAGATAGCCTCCATTGCTATTTCTCAAGGCTAAGTTGATTGTGACTTCAGGTGGATTTGCAGGTGAGTGACATGGAGGGTCCAGCTCTCTTTCCCAATTTGTTAAAATGTTCCCCCTCCACTAATGGCAACTCTGTCCCAGATACTCACTATCCAAGGACTGGGGAAGAAACTGCAATTGAAGGATTTTGCCCAGACACGGAAAGAAAAGAGTAATGTGCCTCCAGAATTTTTACACTCAACCCAGGGCCAGTGCTTCTCCAGATGTGCTGCCAAGCACTACCTTAGTCTATCTGCACAATTTGTTGTTAAGCAATGGTATACCCTGTAGGAAATACTGTGGCTCATTTTATCAGATGACAATTGTCTTCCAAGTTGCTTGACAAATGAATAGCTATTTCAACCAGGGAAGGGGTGTCCGGCCAGTTGCAATGAAACTGAAATCCATGCAGACAGTGTTTTTGGTTCATCTGAAGTTACCTGCCGGCTGAGAAATTTCACCAGAGGGTAAAGATAAGCACAAGGGGATGGAAAGAAGCAGAACGTGTTCTAAGGAATGAAGATCTCTGCTCTGTCGTCAGTGAAATTGAGTAATGACATGGTGAAAGAGGCTACATTCCCTTGGGGGGATGCTGGTAGTTTTCAGAAGGTAACTGTGACAAGAAATCTGAATAACTAGACAGAACCAGCCAGGGGGATGTGGGCGGCAGTGCGCAGCATTCTAGGCAGAAGGAACAGCCAGTGCAAAGGCCCTGAGGCAGAGATGCACTTGGCATGAAGCGAGTCCAGTGTAAGTGGAGCAAAGTGACCATAGGGGAGGCTCCCATGATTTGAGAGGCAGTTGGAAGTCTAGGCAGGGTCAGGTCATGTGGGTACTCATCAGACAATTGAAAAAATGATGACATTCAAACTTACATGACAATATGGATTTAGAAAATGGTGTTTTTGATGACTTTTATGAGCGATTCAGCAGCACGAGTTTTAATCCTGGGCCCTAAGGTATAAGGATCTCTCAGCCTTGGCTAATTGTAATATAAACAGATATCCATCAGGAAGGCCAGTTCTTCAATAACCCTCAACAGTTCACCCTAAATATCATACCTCCCAGACTACTTGCCATCTCAGACATTTCATAGAGCCAAGCCAGTGCCCTCAGAGTCCTTGTCCCTGAAGGTGCCCTGTTTCAGAGGCAGATGACTCTGTCTCAAATGCACACACCCCATCACTCTTCCCATTGGAAATAATGTCCCTTCTTCCAGGTGTGTTTCATGCAGAATTCCTCTCTGGACCCTCCCCAGCATCACCAGCAAATGGGACCTCTCTCCATAGCCTTTGTTTCTATCTCACGATGGCCGTTATCCTAAATCTTGAACTTGCTTCATCTTCTTCTTTTTTTATTTTTTAGATTTTATTTATTAATTTGACACACAGAGAGAGAGATTACAAGTAGGCAGAGAGATGGGGGGAAACAGGCCCTGTGCTGAGCAGAGCCCAATGCGGGGCTCCATCCCAAGATCCTGAAACCATGACCTGAGCCAAAGGCAGAGGCTTAACCCACTGAGCCACCCAGGTGCCCCGCTTCATATTCTTAAGTGACGCATATGAGACACTGAAGAAATGCCTTCCAGGTTGGCCACTGAAAGGACATCATTAGGTGGTCACAGAATTCCAGATAATCTTCTGAAGATGTTATGAGTGGTGTTGTTGTCAGTCAGGCCCTTATGAAGGGGTTCATATCAACCAGATTCACAGGAGTTTGATGTTTATGCTGGGATGTCAACAGGTGGTAGTAAGATATTCAAGTGCCAGATAGAAAACATACTTATTCTGGACAGTTTGTGCTCCGTTTTCCAAGAGAAAGATCTCATGTAGGAGGTATTTTGTTTCTCAATTTGGGGGGTTTTTTGGGGGGGAGTGGAGGGCTCTTTTTTTCAATTGCAGTGTAGTTGATGCAAAATGTTAGTTTCAGGGGTATAGCATAGTGATTCCACAAGTCTTTATGTTGTGTTGTTCTTACCACAAGTATAGCTGCCATCTATGACCATACAACACTATTATAATACCATTGACTATACTCCCTATGTTGTAACTTCTATCACCATGGCTTCTTCATTCCACAACTGCAGCCTGTACCTCTACAGGTGGGAGGCATTTGGGGAGCCCCATGACCACCCTCAAGTTCATTGACTCACCAGGAGTATTCACAGGACTCAGCAGCAGGTCTTAGTCATGGCTAAGGTTTATTATAGCAAAGGATATGGAATAAAAGCAGAGCAGTGGAAAAATGAAATGCATTGGGAGAAATCAAGAGAGGTTAGATGTGGGCTTCCAACTACTGCCCTTCCCGGTCAGATAAGATGTGCTTTCTCTCTAGCAGCAAACTATAGGGCCATGTGTGAACTATATTCATGGAAGTCCACTGGAGTCTGAGGATTTTATGGAGGGCTGGTCAGGTGGGTATATTCCTGCTCAGTGAACAGCCATGATAGCAGAACTCAGAATCCCAACCCAGACACCAGATAAACATCATAAAGCTTGCTAACCAATCCTGACAAGCTGTAGAGCAAACCCCATTGCTTTTGGAGCACAAAACAACATCATCCATCAGTTACATAAAGAACATTCCAAGGACCACATTCTTGGAGACTGGCTGAAGGTCAGTCATGGTTCTAGGCTCCTCTAGAGGCACACAAAGATTAAGTCACCAGACCTGCTGCATTAACACATTCTGCGTAGAAGATCAAATTAGAATGTATATGTTAGAATAAGTATCACTGCTGCTATGTCACAAACAACCCCCCAAAATTTCACTGGGGTAGCCCAACAAGGGTTTATTTCTTGCCCCATGTTCATTGCAGATATTTCCATTCTGACAGCTTCCACGGTTCTCCAACAGAAACTTAAGGATTGGGGCTTATTTCATTCTGTGGTTCTATCCTCTTGGAGTCCTTCCCCAATAGACACAGGAAGTAGAGAAAATAAGGGCATGGAAGATTATGTAGATCTTTTTCTAACCAGGACAGAAAGTGGTAGGTGCCCTGCCTGTTCCCACCCATTGTCCAAATGAGCAAACGTTTCCACTAAGATGCAAGAAGGATCCAGAACACTTGTTTAGCTTTGCATCCAGGAACGAGAGGAGATGCAGGTGTCAGTGGACACTAACAACTTCTAAAGTCTAGAGTGTCAGGTTGAGAGTTGGAGCCACCAAGAGGGTTTGCTGGACAACCTCTTACTGGAGCCATTAAATTGCTATTTTCTGAGGCATCAATCCATGATCATAGGGCTTTTTTCCTCACCACAACAACCATCCTGGGGTACATTGACCAATCCTGCCTTTTTGGGTTCCTTTTTCTGGGTCATATGTAGACCCTCCCTCTCCCAGTTAATACACCTTTCCTGTACTTAAGTTGAAAACAATACTATCGATTATATTGAATCTCTCTCATTAAAGTCACTGCTTCCTTAAAATACAAGTTCACCTTGATTCTGTTTTGCCATTCCTCACATAATCTCTTGGGTTTTTCTACAGTCAAGTCATCTTTTTTTAATTAATTTTTATTAGCATATAATGTATTATTTGCCCCAGGGGTGCAGGTCTGTGAATCATCAGGCTTACACACTGCACTCACCATAGCACATACCCTCCCCAATGTTCATAACCCAACCACCCTCTCCATACCCCCCTTCCCTCAGCAACCCTCAGTTTGTTTTGTGAGATTAAGAGTCTCTTATGGTTTGTCTCCCTCCCAATCCCATCCTGTTTCATTTTTTCCTTCCCTACCCCCCAAACACTCCACATTGCCTCTCAAATTCCTCATATCAGACAGATCATGTGATAATTGTCTTTCTCTAATTGACTTATTTCGCTCAGCATAATACCCTCTAGTTCCATCCTCGTCATCTCAAATGGCAAGATTTCATTTCTTTTGATGGCATAGTATTCCATTGTATATATATACCACATCTATTTTATCCATTCACCTGTTGATGGACGTCTAGGTTCTTTCCATAGTTTAGCTATTGTGGACATTGCTGCTATAAACATTTGGGTGCACATGTCCCTTCGGATCACTACATTTGTATCTTTAGGGTAAATACCCAGTAGTGTGATTGCTGGGTCATAGTCTAGCTCTATTTTCAACTTTTTGAGGAATCTCCATGCTGTTTTCCAGAGTGGCTGCACCAGCTTGCATTCCCACCAACAGTGTAGGAGGACCTTGACTTTGTTATTCCTTTTTTCTGGTTATAAAAATAGCTCATGGCCTTTACAGAAAATTAGAGAAACTCTAATTAGAGAACACTTGATCAGTGCATGCCCAATAGAACTTTCTATAATGATGGAAATATTCTATATTGTACTGTCAAATATAGTAGCTACTAGCTCCTTGAGACTTTTCAAGAACTTGAAATACAGTTGGTTCAAGTGAAGACCTGGACTTTTAATTTTAATTTCATTTTAATTAATTTCAATTTATGTAGCCACATGTGGCTCATGGCTGCCCATGCAACTCTGCAGGTTTAGAAGACACAATAAAAATCATGCACAGTTCAGTCCTAAAAATCAGTTGCTAATATTTTAGCATATTTTTCTTTCCACTGATTCACATAGCTAAGACTTCATTGTACATTCGCTTTTTTACTCCTTATGGTAGCAAACACATTGTCCTTAAAATCTTATAGAGACATCATCTTTAAAGGCAACCTCATATTCTAGTTATACCAAAATTTACTCAACCATGCTGCTGCCATTAGACACATATTGCTTCAGGATTTTCGGGATTATAAATAATGATGTGACATATATCTTTGTATATCGATCTTACAGATTTTAGAGATCTATAAAAATTCTAATTAAAACTGTATTTGTATTTGAGGTTATTTTCCCAAAGCTGGAGTTGTTACATAGAATATGAGCGCTGTGACACTCTTTGCACATCCCTAATTATTTTTCCAAATGACAGTATTCCTTACATTTTAATTTGTCTTTATTTCATTTCCAAGATTTGGAAGAAGCTTCATGGCACCCTCCTATTCTTTCTCTCTTTTTTTTTAACATGGGCTTTACCCCAACGTTCTGACATTAGGGTAAGCTTCCTCGTGACACATAGTATGGGGCGTGTATGTACTTGAGGCATGAAAAAAGTGTCAAATATAATGGGAATAGCCCAACCTCACTTCCTTTGGAAGAATCACTAGTGACCCTCTGTCATTTAATCATACTCAGTCCTGGTTGTCTCCCTGCCTCCACAGGCTACTCCATGCAATGTTCCATCTCTCATTTCATGGTCCACATTTAGATCCCATCTTCACTGGCACCCCAGACTCTGCCTAGCTTCTGTGCCTCTTAACCCAGTACAGAGCCCTGAGTGTGGATCTGTTGAGCCCCCCGGCAAATCCACCTGGTGTGTTCCTCTGTTTCGTTTCCTCACTTATCTCTTATCAAAGTTATGAAAAAGTAAAATTCAGACTTGTGTGAATTTTAACTACTTTTTGTTGCCTCTGGTGAAGACTAGAGAGTAATGGCTAAAGAGCAGGCAGCAAAAAAGATGAAAAGAAACCATGCTCCAAATATCCTGGAAAATTGATCCATGAATAATAGACTTTTACCACATTGACTCTCTCCAGCAGCAGAGGATGCACAAACAGGAGCGGGGGATGAACATCACTCTGGTGTCCCTAAGATCCATTGAACCATTGTGTTTATTTTTTCTATATTGTGGTTACAATGTACAACCATATAAGGTGAAATCAAAACCTTTCCAAACGAACAACAACAACTCATTCTAGAAGCAAACTTGTTCCTCCCCCTAGCTTTGAACTCCCCTTGACTGAATATGGACATCAGACCTGAAATTCCAATTCAGCAAAGCACATTTTGTGCTGTAAATGAACCCCAGTGATCTGCCATCCTTTCCCGTCCTTCTGACATTCTCCCAACACTCTTCAGAGAGCAGGAAATTAAGCATAATTCTCATTCAGTAACACCCACAGCCATGAAAACATATGCTTTTCAGGTTCCAAACTTTAGTGACAGGGTGACATCATGAAGACAAAAATTCAGGCCCTGTTAGATGTTTGGCTCAAATTCATGTTTTCCATCTGTAGATGACATAATTGGGTCACTCTGGTCATTCTTCTGGGATTGTGCAAGGAGCACATCTAATCCTGTGGTAAAGATGGCCCTGAACTGAAGTGGAGGGGGGAATACAGGAGAAGAAACAGGCCACTTCTGTGATCAACAGACATTGCACACAGGAGAGTGCTCCTGGTGGATCTTTTGGTCAGAAGACTGAAGAAAGACACATCATGTTGCATTTTCATCCAAATGCTATTTCTGTTCTCAGTCAGAGAGACCTTCATTTTCTTCCCAGGATATAAGCATCCAATGTAGGCCTCACTTTTGAGAGCAGAAAATCAATAATATTCTCTATAAACAGTTCATGAACCCCAGGGAAATCAAGATTTTTTATACATGGTGTGAGGTAGGTGTCCAGTTTCATTGTTTTGAATGTGGACATATGTTTGTTTTAGCACCATGTGTTGAAAGGAGATTTCATTTTGAACTTTCAAAATTCAAACAAAAATATTTGTTAACTTATTTTTCTTTTATTTATTTTCACAAAATTTGAGTATAGTTGGCGCATAATATTACATTAGTTTCAGGTGTACAACTTAGTGTTTTGATAAGTTAATACACTATGCTTTGTTCACCACAAGTATAGCTACTGTCTATTCTACCTCACTATTACAATATAATTGACTGTATTCCTTATACTCTTTTATTCCCATGGCTTACTCATTCCATAACTGGAGGCCTTCACCCATTTTTCCCAACACCCCACCGCCCTCCCCTCTGGCAACCCTCAGTTTATGCTTTGTACTTATAAGTCTAATTCTGTTCTTTGTTTGTTTATTCATATTTTTAGATTCCACTTATGAGTAGAATCATAATAGTATTTGTTTTTCTCAGCCTGATTTATTTCACTTAGCCTAATAGCCTCTAGGTCCATCTGTGTTGTCTCAAATGTCATGATCTCATCCTTTTTTACGGCAGTGTAATATAACACTATAAATACTTCTGCGTGTATGTATATATATATGTGTATGTGCATATGTATATAGGTACACACACAAACACACACACACATTACATCTTCCTTATCAATTCATCTATTGATGGATGCTTATGTTCCATGTCTTGACTATTGTAAATAATGTGCAATAATCATAAGGGTGCATTTATCTTTTTGAGTTAATGTTTTTGTTCTCTTTTTGTAAATATCCAGTAGTGGACTGACTGGATCATATGGTATTTCTATTTTTAACTTTTTAAGGAACCTCCATATTGTTTTCCATAGTGACTGCACCAATTTACATTCTCACCAACAATGCACAAGGGCTACTTTTTCTCCACATCCTTGCAAATACTTGTTATTTCTTGTTTTTTTTTTTTATTTTAGCCCTTCTGACAGAGGTGAGGTGATATCTCATTGTGGTTTTGATTTGCATTTCCATGATAATGTGACAATAAGCATCTTTTCATATATCTTTTGGCTATCTGTAATCTTCTTTGGAAAGATGTCTACTTATTTTTCAATAATATTCGTGACTTAGGAAATTTTAGGAAGCCCATGATTGTATTTCATTAAAGCTATGTAGTCTAGAACCCTGTATTTTATAAGTAGTATAATCTTAACTATCAGGAAAAGTTTTGAGCCTTAGACAGAACGTAAAGTTGAATGGTCAAGAAAGAGAGAATAACAGCCAGGTGAGCTGAATTAGGGAGGGACAGAGTAACACAAACATCCTCAGAGCCTAGTGGCATTCTTTAAGATGCTACTTTTTTCTTATTTTACTCAGATAGCTTGATCTCTTTGGTCAAAAGGGCATTCAACAAAGAGGAAATCCCATAAGCAAAAGAATACCTCAGATCCTGACCACATGCCTAGCTCTCTAGCCCTTCCACATGATGTCCAAATACAGCATCACACTGTACATCCATAATCTCTTCCCCATGTCCCTGTTGATCCATTCCCTTTCTACCTTGTCTGGTAGTTACGCACCCAAATCATCTACCTGCTACTAGAATCTGAATGTAGGACCACATCCACTTCATGTTTGCCATTCATGTTGCACACTTTTCCATCTTACACATAGCAGGATATTTTACTTGTTTAAATAGAGAGTAGGGGTGCCTGGGTGGCTCAGTTATTAAGCAACTGCTTTGGGCTCAGCTCCTGATCCCAGGGTCCTGGGACTGAGCCCCGCATCAGGCTTCCTGCCAAGCAGGGCAGGAAGCCTGCTTCTCCCTCTCCCACTCCCCCTGCTGTGTTCCCTCTCTCCCTGTGTCTCTCTCTGTCGAATAAATAAATAAAATCTTGAAAGAAAGAAAAAGAAAGAAAGAAAGAAAGAAAGAAAGAAAGAAAGAAAGAAAGAAA